>NW_006408663.1:399433-415936 GCF_000296735.1 Chrysochloris asiatica | reverse complement strand
GGCTTGGGTCAAGCGCTCCTTAGTCCTCAAGCTGACATCTCTGCTCTTCAATACTTTAAAAAGTTCCTGTGCAGCAGATTTGTCCAATGCAATACGTCGTCTGATCTCTTGACTGCTGCTTCTTCGAGTGTTGACAGTTGATCCAAGAAGAATGAAGTCCTTGACAGCTCAGGTGATAGGAGGGTAATATACAAGGAAGGGAAGGGCAACACACAAGAAGAGGGATGGGGTAGATGAACAAGGAAGATAGGTGAAGACTTAGGGAGCTATGCATGTGCTAAATGGGATAGAGGTAAATAGTGATATATATGCAACCTTAGCAAAACAGGGCTCTATGATAGGGATCAAGACATAGCCTGAATAGGTAAAGGAGGATAAATGATGTTAAGGTGCTTGACTGTCTTGTGGCTATTGGTTTCCCCTGCCTCCTATTGGAAAATAGACATTAAAGTGGGCTAGAAAGCAATATTGGGAAATATGAATACAGAAAGTTTATAAGCCTGTCTTTAGCTTATAACTGAATGGATTAGCTAAAACGGGACCTAGAATTTGTCCAGGGAAATAGTCTTCTTGTTAAACATCTGTAGAGTACAGGGTCTTTGGTGGAATTCTGAGCCCAACTCAAAACCTTCTAAGGTGGGACATTCCCACTTGCAAACACATGCAGATCAACCCAGAATGGATCGAGGAACAGAAGATATTTATTGAGAAAACAAATAGCAGGGAAAAAAAATAATAAAAGCAGACTGTTTGGCTGTGACAATATCAAGCAAGCTGTTTGCCTTGGAGCCATCATGGCAAGAAAAGTCAGTCTATCAGAGAAAAACCCATTCTAAGACTGAAACTCAAAGGGAACACACAAACAATCTTGTAGGCTTGTTGGTGACTGCCTTGGTCTATTTGTGAGTAGAAGTGGGAAATGCAGCAATGAATACATGTGCTGAGTTTGGCCATGTTCCACAGATAACTGTTGACCTTGAGATGCCAGAGAGAAGAGGAAGGACCAGCTGGTCTGAAGTTTAGGAGACGTGTGAACTCCCAAGCTCATGTACACTGACCTAGCTACTGTGGGATACAGTAAAAAATGAAACAGCCAGCTGGTCTGAAATACAGGGAGGCATGCAAGAACTCCCAAACTTGCAAATAGTAACCATTTCACCTAGATTAGAGGGCTAGCTAGCCAGAAATCAACCAAATGAAAATAAGAAGTATGATAGAGTGGCAAGTATAAATTGCTACAATTTTTTATGAGCTCCACCCTTTGCTTATGGATACAGTTGCACAAAATTCCAACTGAAAGGGAAGGATTCTTCATAGCAAGGATCAAGTGTGCCTCCTCAGTACACTGGGTTGGTAGGGATGGGCAACTTAGGCACTGGCTATCAAAAATGGGGGGCTATAAAGACACGAAGTGGCTGGATTACAAACTTTCATGAGGGTGATTACTTTCAGGATGGGTGAGGTAAGGTAGAGTCCCCACTAAATAGTTTTCCTATTAGCCAGATGGGTCTGGTGAAAGAAATGGGGTAGGATGGAAATATAATTTTATGACTTAATTGTGAGTAACTGATATCAGGGATAATTGAGATTGTCACAACTGTAAATGTAGAAGATGTTTAAATAAAAGGGGGGAGTAGTTAAATCTTCACTTCAGGAACACAGGACCCTAGGACCATCAAGAGGGAAGAGCATGAATGGAGAATAGGATTCTAACAAGAAAAGTGGAGATAACAGAGCTGGAAGCAGAGGCAATGACATAAAGAGATACAGCAGCTGAGGACGCTAGGTCCACGGAATAAGAAAGGCTGTGTGTCTGTGGGCAGGAGGCTAGCTTGAAATATGTGCCCTTTGGACATTTAAATAAATATATTTTTTTTCTGTGTGGTATGTGTACATCAAAAAAGGGGGAGGGGAATAGAGATAAATATTATTAATGGACGGTACATGGGTACCTGGAGGGGATTGCAATCATGGCAATGATTACATGTAATCATGGCAATGAAAGAAGATATGATTTGTTGAACGTAAAACTGATAGTCTGTCCTGTAGATTTTCACTCAATTTCCAAAAAGCTTTAAAAATAAAAATAAATAAATTAAAAGTACCATGGATTGCCAAAATAATAAATCTATGTTGGAAGAAGTACAGTCATGATGTTCCTTGGAAGCCAGGATGGCCAGACTTTGTCTCTCATACTTTGGACATATTATCTGGAAGGGCGAGTCCCTAAAGAGGGATATATGCAATGATTGGTAAAGTGGAGGGCCAGAGAAAAAGAGGAAAACCCCCAACTAGATAGACTGGCACAGTGGCCGCAGCAATGGGCTCAAACGTAGCAACAATTGTGAGGTTGGCGCAGGACCAGGAAGTGCTTTGTTCTGCAGTACATAGGGTCACTAGGAGTCGGTACCAACTCAATTGCACCTAACAACAACAACAAAACAACCACAACACAATAGGCACTGGACTGCAAACCACAGGTCTGAAGTTCAAACCCACTAACCACTCTGCAGGACAAAGATAAGACTATCTCCTTCAGTCAAGATATAAAGTCTCTGAAACCCTACACAAGGTTGCTACGAGTTGGATCCAACTCGACAGCACTTAATACCACCACCACCACCACCACCACCACTTGGGAAAAAGTGATGAGGTTCTGTGAACTGGAAGCTTTACATAGAAAGGCCCTATGTAAATACCATTTTTAATGGATAACTAAATAAACAAGAAAGCTTATGAAAGAACAAAGTGGTATTTGGGGGGAAAGAGAAACATCAGTCACAGAATACACCAGAGTGAGTCAAAAATTATCCACATTCTGGCTGAAGATTTTATTTGAATCAACTTTTGGAAAAGACAAATACATCATTTTTTGACATAATCTCCTTGCTTTTTAATACATTTTGTCCATCTATAAACAAGATTTCATATTCCCTTACTAAAAAATGTTTTAGGCTGAAGCTGTGAGCCATGAATGTACCACTGTCCTCAAGGTAAACCTTTGTCCTCAAAGGACTGCTTCCAGTGGACAAAACAGATGACAGTCCAATGCAGCAATATCAGGACCACGGGGAAGAAGCTTTAACACCTCAAAATGAAGCTTTTGCAGAGTGTCAACAGTATAGGCAGAGGTGTGCAAGATCACAACACTCTTGGATAGCAACCTTTATGTGTGATCCAAAGTTTAGGCTTCAGCTCTTCAGTGAGTATCTCACTGTAATAAGTAAGCATTGTTGATTGTTGAACCTTTTTCCTGATAGTGTTCCAATACTGGTCCTTGAACTTTTTCTTGGTCAGCAATTGAGGACGTTTCCATTCCATACTCTGCTGTGTTTACTCTCAGCTTCATAGTGATGAATCCATGTGTCGTCACTAGTAACAATTGTTTTTAAGAAATTTTTATCTTCCTTCCTGTATCGGTCCAAATTTTGTTTGCAGATATCCAAATGCTTCTGTTAATGTTCTTCCATGAGTTTTTCTGGTACCCGTCTCTACAAACTTTCTGAAACCCAAGTCTGTCATGGATTATTTCACAGAAAGATCCATGGCTGATTTGCAAATGATTTGCCACATAATCCACTGTCACTCATCTATTTGACAGAATCATTTCATGTGCATGCTCAATGCTGTCATCAGCCGTGGACATGGATGGATGTTTTAATACAACTGGAGTGCAGGTAAATTTTTGACTCACCCTTATATTTATCTGTGTATTGAAGTTCAATTGGTATCATAACAATGATTTGCAGGGAAACCTGACAACAGAACCCTACCTAAATAACTGTTAAATATGAGTACTTGACAATTAATTGACTGATTTTAACTTTATGATCCTTGGAACTATTCTGTGACGTGATGTCATTTTATAATACAGTCACAATACTAATTCCAGTTTCATTTTTTGTTCTATTTTTCCTTGGCTCACACTTCCTATGCACCACAGGCATTTTGGTTTAGTATAACACAGTAAAACAAACAAGTACTTTGTAGACTCCATTCTTAGTGGGATGGCCTCTTGAATCCATCCACTTCTTTCTGTCTCTGTGGCCTCCATTTTAGTTTAAATCAAAATTATTTCTCAATCATGACCAAAACAGTCTCTTAACTCTTCTCCCCATATCGACGTCTGTCTCTTTTTCCAATCCATTTTTGGCACTACAGGGTGTGTAGTGCTGAAAATTAAAACCAAAATCAGCTCTTGTCAAATCTGCTCATTAGTGATTTCACATTAACTGTAAGTTCAAATCCAGAACGTTTAGCTAACCTATGAAACTTACCTCCTGAGTCATACCTCAGGTGAGCTGTCATTCTCTTCCTCCCACTTAAGTCACACCCAATCAGACTGCACTTTTACCAGTATCTTAGGCACTCTTTGCCCTCTGACATGAGGCTTTTTACACTTGCTGACCACTATGCCTGGAAAACTCATTTCTTCCCATCCTTACCACCCACCACCGTCCACAATGAATGGCGAACTTCTATTCATCCTTCCTCTGAAAGACTTTTTCTCACCTACTGCCTTTCAGTTGATTCCAACTAATAGCGATCCTATAGGAAACAGAATTGCTCTATAAGGTTTCTGAGGCTGTTAATCCTTACAGAACCAGACTGCCTCATCGCTCTCCCTCTAACGCCTGATGGGTTCAAACCAACAACCTTTTTGGGTAGCATCCCATGCCTGACCCACTGCACTACCAGGACTCCTGAAAGCCTGTATATCAGAGTTAAACCCTATGGCACCCTTTCCCATCTCATCCTCTATTCCTTTTCTGTAATGGAAATTATATTAATTTCTTTGCCGTTTCCTTCTGCTACACTTAGGTTCAGTGCTGGAATCAAAATATAGTTGTTGTGCTCAAAAAACAGTTGTTGAATTTAACTGAAGGTGAGAATCTCGAGCTTTTAAGACAACAAACACACCTACTCCTCACTTAACCAATATTCCACATTTAGGACAATATTTTAAAAGTCTACTAACCCATTATTGTGTGCAGCACTAACAATGTATGTCTCGCAGCAACAAATGCTGAAGTGTGAGGCAAGAGTAACATTGGCTGGGCCATGACCCTCAGGGATTTGGCCCTTATGTCATGACATGATCATCCTCCATTCCTGATGGAAGGTGGCCCTTCTTCAATTTCACATAACGCTGACTTTCACATAATCACCTGATCTTTGGAACCTAATCAGGTCAATAAGTGGAGTCCTGGTGTGGCACTGCGGGCTAATGCGTCAGACTGCAAAGTCGTTTGAACTGCAAGGTTGGTAGTTCAAGCTCGCCAGCAGTACCTTGGAAACTCTATACAGGGTAGCTATGGGTTGGAATCGACTAGATGGCACTTAACAACAACAGGTCAATATGTGAGGAGTGAGTGTGTTGGTTTTCTATTCTCCCTTAAATAAATTTCTTTAGGGGTTGCTGTTGTTGTTATGTGCCATGCGTTGGCTCCGACTCATAGCGACCCTGTACAGGGTTTCCACGGCTATAAATCTTTACGGGAGCAGAAAGCCTCATCTTTCTCCCGCAGAACAGCTGGTAGTTTCGAACTGCTGACCCTGCAGTTAGGTTCACAGCCTAATTCATAACCACTATGCTAGTGATTAATAAACAGATACCAAAGACTATATCTAAAGTATAGCAAGAAGAGGTTAAAAAAAAAATTAAATTTCTTTTACATAGAACTGTTGTGATAAAATAAATCAATGTTTTACCCTAACGTTTATCCAAAACGCTATGCAAACATAACATTTTATTTTAATAACTCATTAATGCAAAACTAAAAGATGATACCATTTAAAATACACTAAATTAATGCCACAGATGGTCGGAGGACAGATAAAACAATGCCATCTGTGAACATGCAAAGACAGTCTATAAAGGCAGCTACTCTCAAACTTACAAAGATTTCCTAAGATATGGAAAGATAAGAGCTAAGGAAGTTAATAGGAAAATCTAAGCCCTATTTGTGAAATCGATAAGAAGACTTTTTAAAAATAGACATAAAACTATAAATTTCTCTTTGCTGTTTGAAGTGCTGTCAAGTTGGTTCCGACTCATGGTGACACTGCGCAGGGTTTCCAAGCAGCAGATGGTGGGTCTCAAACAACAAATTTGCAGTTCAAAGTGATTTAGGATTAGCAGTCCAGGGCTTATCCTACAACGCCACACCAGGTCACTAGATTAGAGTAAAAGCTGCTTCCCTTACACTTTCCAAGCTTCCAAACCAGGTTTGCACAACTTTTCAAAGCCTCTAACTTTTGGTGTGGCACTGTAGGATAAGCACGGGACTGCTAACCATAAAGTCAGCAGTTCAAACCCACCAGCTGCTCCTCGGAACCCTATATAGGGTCACAGTGAGTTGGCATCAACTCCATGGCATTTAATAACAAAATTCACTGATGTTGTTGTTAGGTGTTGTCAAGTTGGTACCAGCTCATAGCGACACTATGCACAACAGAACGAAACACTGCACGATCCTGCACCAACCTCACAATCATTGTTACATCTGTGCCCATAGTTGCTGCCACTGTGCCAATCCATCTTGTTGGGGGTCTTCCTCTTTTTCTCTAACCCTCCATTTTACCAAACATGGTATCATTCTACAGGGAATGGTCCATCTTGATAATATGCCTGAAGTATGAGAGACAAAGTCTGGCCATTCTGGCTTCCAGGGAGTATTCTATCTGTATTTCTTCAACAAACATCTGTTTGTTCTTTTGGCAGTCCATGGTACTTTTAATATTCTCCTCCAACACCATAGTTCAAATGCATCAATTCTTCTATAGTCTTCTTTATTCACTGTAACTTTCACATGCAAATGAGCTTATTGAAAATATCAGGCTTAAGTCAGGCACATCTTAGTCCTCAAACTGACATTTTTGCTCTTCAATACTTTTGAAAAGAGATCTTGTGCAGCAGATTTGTCAAATGTAATACGTCATTTGGTTTCTTGACTGCTGCTTCCATGAGTGTTGATGGTTGACTCAAACAAAATGAAGTCTTTGACAATTTCAATCTTTTCTCCATTTACATGGATATCATTTATTGGTCTAGTAGTGATGATTTTTGTTTTCTTTACATTTCTGGCACAGTTGAGTGAAATGCCTCTAGTGCTTCATCAGTTTATTGAAAGATTTCAACTTGTATTCCATCAATTCCTGGAGCGTGTTCTTTGTCAATGCCTTCAATGCACCTTAGTCTTCTTCCTTCAGGATCACTGGCTCCTGATCATATGCTACCTATACTAATGGTCGAACTTCATATCTTTCTCGTACAGTGACTCTGTGTATCCCTTCTATCTTCTTTTGAAGGAAAGGGAAGTAATACCCAAAATATATAAATGTTTGAAATTAACTGTATGTAGACAAATCATGGAGTCCTGGTATAGCACTCTAGGATAAACACTCAGACTGCTAACCAAAAAGTTGACAGTTCAAACCCACCAGTCTCTCCTTGGAGACCCTATACATGGTCCTTATGAGTCACAACCAATTTGACGGAACATAACAACAACAACAAACAAATCTTATTACCTGTATGTGAAAATAGGTGCACTGAACAACAGGAAAGGATTAAGCAAGCAGAGCTAGTCCTGGGATCTCAAGTATTAAATCTGACTTAGAGTCGTGATTGAAGTACTTGTCAAAACTAGTTAGTAAGTTGCCTTAAGAAAGAAGGCCATAATCATCTATGGACACCCAACAGGACAGGGACAGAGTCCAGGGGGGTGTGAAACTCTTGTTGCTATTGTGCTTAAATGCCATCAAGTTGGTTCCTACACATGGCGACCCCATATAAAGTTTTCAAGATCCCACTGGTGGATTTGAATGCCTGACCTTGTTAGCAGTCCATTGTTTATCCTACAATGCCACGCCAGGATTTCACTGCTTACCACAAATTTTCATTCACTGGGACAGCTCAAATTTCATTTTTATCTCCCACATGCAGATTAGAATGCAAATGAGGAAGAATGAGTTCTAATTTAGCTTTCTGAAATAAAATATGCCTCACATCTTTGTACAGTTCTTCTAGTAGTAATAGTAACAGTTGTTGTTGTTGTTGTTAAGTACCGTGGAGTTCCGACTCATACCAACCCTGTACACGGTTTCTGAGGCTGTAAATCTTTACGGGAGCAGAAAGCCTAATCTTTCTCCCATGGAACTGCTGGTAGTTTCGAACTGCTGGCATTGTGGCTCGCAGCCCAATTCGCAACCACCACACTACCAGAACAGTAACAGTATGACCCACATAATTACAATTAAACAATTTAATTTGTCAGACCACTAGACTAGAGAACTTTCTTTTAATGCAATCAGTGAAAGAAACGTAGTGACATTAAACAAAACAAGAAGTAGCAGTATCATAGAGAAAACATAAACTCTCACAACTAGATCAGTAAAAAACATCATGATTAACAGAGAAAAGACTGAAATTGTGTTTGCTTGAATCTACAATCAATGCCCATGGAAGCAGTCAAAAAATCAAATGAAGGAGGACTTCTGGCAATATGGCAGATTAGGTAGATGCATGACACAGACCCTCTATAACAAAGATACAACAGACCATGTGAAAACAGACACAGATGAAAATCCTGGAACCCTGAACTTCAGAGTAAAGGATAGAAAAGTGGACTGAGTGCTTGCTGAGAAGAGAAGCTAAGCAAGGATAGTGAGAGAGGGAGGGTGATTGGTGAATGCCCGACAAGATACGGGACTGACCATCTTGTAAGCAGCTTTGGTAACAGATGGTGGCCTGGAAACGCAGATTCACACAAGCAACCAGAAAGGTATGACTACTTCTCTTTCCCCACGTTCCTCTGGTGAACAGAGTTGTGGCTACCTCCCACCATCATTCAGCCCCATTGCAGACACTGTTATCCAGGAGTTCAGAAACATGTGAGCCATACCGGTGTGAAACGGGGGCAGGTTGTACTGCTCTGGTGCCTGGATTCAGGAGGACTCAGTTTCAGGCCTATACAATCCACAAAGCCGCTACACCAGCATTAACCTAGCAGAAACCCTCAAAATCAGCAACTCTAAATCCAGCTGCTCAGAGATCCAAACAGACACAGAAACCAGCTCCACCAAGGGTCTCCACAAAATACTTCTGGATTGAATGCCCCGAACATAGATCGCACCTGGGACTATAGGAACTCCACCTAGGGTCAGGAACACCCCTGTCACATCCTTCCCCCACCTACCTCATGAGCTCAATGACTGGCAAGCGCCCCCCAGAATTTTCACCTCTCCAGGTTGAAATAGCTGCACTGGTATTTTTTTTTTTTTTTTTTTTTTTCATTTTTTTTTGTTGGGGTTTATTCTTTCCTTTCCTCCTAAATTCCCATGAATTTTATACATTCTATTTCTACTTTTGTTTTTCTGTTATTTTCCCTTTCCTTTTCTTTTCTTTTTGATCTTAATTACTCTCTATTCAGCTTCTCTTTTCATCTTACCTCTCCATGGTTTTTTAATCTTATTTTTCTCTTCTATAGCTCCATTTTCCTTCTTTTCTCTCTCTTTTTAGTTATTATATTCTTTTTTTCTAGTTGCTACCTATATTTTCTTTTTTCTCCCTTACTATTTTTTCTTTTCATTACTGGTTGCTTCGTTGCATGTGTGTGGTGGGGAGAAAGGGGCTATCTTCTCCCTTTTGTGACTGACAGGAGGCAGAAACTGTGCCCATACAGCCAAGCCAGAACTTTACTCTCTGCAGCTCTACTCACTGGGCAAGAGCCAATACCAGTGCCTATGCCATCTGATCAATGAAAAATAGCAGTCAACGTCAGCCACACTCAGTCTAAACTGAGGTGCACAAACAATGAAATGTAGAATTGTACACATGCTTCCATTCACTTAAACCAGAACCACAGGAGACAATTAGTGATGGGCTCAGAATACATCAACATACAATCATCAATTAAATACACATGCAACACCAACCATAGGTCCTGCAGACAATAGACAATTTTAGCCCACATGAAGAAACAAGAGAGAATGGCTCAACGAAATGACTAGGATGCAGAGTCAGAAAACATTTCCAAGGAAACAAAGGTAATGGAACTAACTGAAAAAGAATGATATTTAGGTACCTTCAAAGGAATGACATAAAGAATAAGCAAAGCCAGGAAAACACAGATAAAACTTTAGAAGAAAACACCACAAGAACAAACAGATAAAATGAATTCAAATATTTAAAAAATATAAAATCTGCAACTATAAGTCCAAGATTTCATAAATAGAAAATACACTGAAAGGGCAAAGGAGTAGATTTAAAGCAATGGAAGCCTGAATTAGTAAGCTTTAAAGATAAATCTCTCAATACCAGTATGCAAGAAGAACAATTTAAAAAATTAATAAAGAAGGAACAAATCTGAAGAAAACCTAAGAGTTACGTGGGACACCATGAAGAAAAAAAAAAACATAGGGTGACCAGAATGCCACAAGAAGAAGAGACAATAAAAAGCAAAGAGAAAATTTTCAAGGAGTTGTTGGAAGAAAACTGCCCTAACATCATGAAAGATGAGAAGATAAGCACACAAGAAACTGAACAAACACCAACAGGATAGATGAAAGAAAATCACCAAGATAATATCATCATCAAACTTTCCAAAACCAAAGAAAAGGAAAGAATCCTGAGAGCAGCTTGGGAAAAAAACCCAGTTATCTACTAAGGAAAACCACTAAGAATATGCTCAGATTTCTCAGTAGAAACCACGCAGGCAAGAAGGCAATGGGAAGATAACACAAAACTCTGAAAGAAAAAGACTGCCAACCAAGAACCATACACCAAGCAAAGCTGTCCCTCAAATTAGGATATTTCCAAATAAATAGAAACTAAAGGCATTTGTAATAACCAGACCAATTTTACAAAAAACAAACAAACAAAAAAAAACACTAAAGGGTGTTCTTTGGAGTGAAAACCAACAACAGCAGACAACTTGACATTAACATAGTTGACACCACTACCCTGAACTCAATCCAGATGTTGTTGTTGGTAAGTGCCTTCCAGTCAATTCCAACTCGTAATGGGTTTCTGAGGCTTTTTAAGTCTTTACAGGAGCAGAAAGCCTCATCTTTCTCCCACAGAGTGGCTAGTATGCTTGGCCTTGTGGATATAGAAGTATTTAAAGTAAAACAAACCTGCAACACTGAAAATAGGAAACCAGAAACACCAATTTATAATGAAGTCAACTGCAAAGCAAAAAGAGTTATAGTGTAGAGACAGAATTTCCAAATGGTGAGGAAATCAAGTAGATTTCAAGATAAAACAGACTGTTTTAACCTGGGAAACAAATTATTAAATTACAGGGCAATCTGTGTGGCACTGTGGGTTAATGCGCCAGACTGCAAAGTCGTTTGAACTGCAAGGTCGGTGGTTCAAGCTCACCAGCTGCTCCTCGGAAACCCTATACAGGGTCGCTATGGGTCGGAATCAACTCGACGGCACTTCCAACAACAACTCAAAAAAAAAAAAAATTAATGTACCTTCACATTAAAATAAAAAGAGGAATAACAGAAGAACTTAGCATTAACACAATAGAAATTAAAATGAAAAGAACACCCACAAGCAAAGTGAACTCAGTGTGGAAAAGCACGTGGAATAAAGAAACCAGCAGCACCACAAAAAGGAAAGAAAGAAAAAGAAAAACCCACATCAAAATAACAGCAATGATTTGTTACCTATCGATCATTACACTGAATGCTAACTGATTAAATGCACCAGTCAAGAAACAGAGAATAGCAGAATGGATAAGTAAGCAGGATCCTTCATTATACTTTCTACAAGAGACATATCAAAAAGATGTATACAGCTTAACTGCCCATCAACAGAGGAATAGTTATAGTTAAACGTTAAACTTGGATACATGCACACAATGGAAAACTACACAATATTGAAGAAAAACAATAAATCTGCAAAATACCTCAAAACATGGATGAACCTGGAGAACATTACGCTGAATGAAATCACTCAATCACAAAAGGACAATTATTGAATGAGACCAATGTTGTAAAAAGGTAAGAAAATGTTTTCTTGATAAAAGAAACCTTCTATGATAGGTTCGGGATGGGGAGGGAAAACTATTCACGGACTAGAGGGTAGTTAACATGGACACATGTTAACATGGGTGATGGGGCAGGCAAAATCAAGAAGAGGAATGCTGACAGAGGAAAAATGAAGGTCGTGGCAAACACAAGGAGGATGCAAGAGTTAAAGTTGTTTTTATGTGCCATGGAATCGGTTCCAACTCATAGCAACCCTGAACAGGGTTTCCGAGGCCGTAAATCTTTACAGGAGCAGAAAGCCTCATCTTTCTCCCGCAGAACAGCTGGTATTTTCAAACTGCTAACCATGAGATTAAGCAGCCCGATTTGTAACCACTACTCTATGAGAGTTCCTTAAATGCTGTTAATTGATGGTACATGGAAGAGATTGCAATCACTATAATGAAGCGAAGTATATGATTTGTTGTATATAAAACTTATGATCTCCTCTGTAAACCTTCACTCAATTCACACTAAAAAGTTAAAAGAAATAAATCAAATGATGAAATACATTGATAAAATCTCCTATAAAACATCACTTTAAAGTGTGAAAAAAAGCAGATGTTGCTTAGAGGACCTTACCTAAGCTTTAGTCTTTTTAATCTTTTCATATGCATGGGCAAGCTGGACAATGAATTAGAAAGACTGAAGAAGACTTGATGCCTCTGAGTTAAGATACTGGCTAAGAATATTAAACATACCATGGAATCCTAGAAGAATGAACAAATCTGTCTTGGAAGAAGTACAACCAGAATGCTTGCTGGAAGAAATGCAACCAGATGGTGAGACTTTGTCTCAGGTACTTTGGGCCTATTATTTGGAGGGACCAGTCATTGGAGAAGGACAACATGCTTGCTAGAGTATACGGTCAGCAAAAAAGGAGAAAGACCATCAGTGAGATGGATTGAAACAGTGGCTGCTACAATGAACTCAGACAGACAGAGCAACAGTTTTGAAGATGGCACAGACTGGGCAATATATTACTCTGTGGTTTAGAACCTACTCAACAACAAGAGCAGTACTGTTAATGGGGTAAGTGTTTTTGCTCTCAAATGGCTGATTATTCTAAGGAGTGTGTACCTCATTAGTGTTGTTGTTTCCTTTATAGACCTGTTGTGGTGAGCTGAAAATTGAGCCCTAGAGTTAGAGAAGCAGACTGTGATATCTTTCTCCTGAAGAGTAGCAGGTGCTGGGTTCAAACCACCTATAATTCCAAGAAGGCCTATTTTATTTACATTTGATTTTAAAACACTGTATATTTTAAAGGAGTCTTGATGTGGTGCTATAGAATAAACACTGGGCTGCTAACCACAATTTCAGCAGTTCAAATTCACCAGCTGCTCCTCAGAAACCCTACACAGAGTACCTATGAGTTGGGACTGACTCAACAGCACTTAACAACAACAATATATTCTAACAGTAACCCAGGTTACTTTTAGGTTAAAAGGTTAAAGTGTTACAGTGTTCTGCTGCTAACTAAAATGTTGGCTATTTGAACCCATAAGCCACTCCGTAAAAGAAACATGTGGCAGTCTGCTTCCATAAGAATTACAGCCTTGGAAACCCTATGGGGCACTTCTATTCGGTCCTAAAGGGTCATTATGAGTTAGAATTGACTCAGCTGGTAATGTTTTCATTTTGTTTGTTTTGGTTATTATATTACAAGTAAATGAAGAGACCTGAGTCATTTCGTTAGGTATAGACAAAAAAAGGTTATTAAGACATAAAGATCTGGGAATGATAAAGGTTCTTCTTCACCACCAAAGACCCAAGGACTAACGTGGGTGTCACTGATGTCCTTCACATTTGGAGATGAACTGAGTGATGACGCTAGTATCTGTTGTGTGTGGCTGTCACTCATAAACAGTGTGTGACTAACAGCTATTGCCACTGTTAACAAATGCCTTTACCATGGAATCTGTACCTCTTACTGCTATTTATGGAAATGCCTCTATGATTCTAACATAAAGTTATTTGGAGAGAAAAAAGAAAAGTTAAAATATAAACTGCTGAAGTAACCTGAGTATTGATTAAATAGAATTATTTTCTTACAACTACCCTTCATAAGTAGTTTAAGCTACAAACCTGAGCCTTTGTGGGGGCAGGGGCGGGGTATGAACATGATTTTTGTTTCTGGTGGCAATAGGTATTTTCACATCATCCCGCCCACTGATGATAATTTAAAATTATGGTCAAAATGGCATCAAAGAATGATTAATAAGGAAAAACTGTAACAAAATCTGGAAAAAGGGCAAGAATCCAGGGCATTAATCCAGCACATAGAGACACTTTTGCTCTGAGATGACATGCCAGCCAAAGAAAGAGCTGTGAAAATGTGCTTGTCTCAGTAAGTGTGGACTTGCAGTTTGTGTTGTTGGTGTTGTTAAGTGCCGTTGAGTCGGTTCCAACCTATAACAACCCCGTATAGGGAGTTTTCAAGGAGCGTATGGTAAGCTTGAACTGCCGACCTTGAGGCAGTCCAGCACATTAAGCCAAAAGGCCACAAGGCACTCAAGCACTGCATCTGAATGAAGACTGTCCAACTCTGATGGTCTGCAGACTCAAACAAAAACCTTCTCTGAAAGACGATACCGCCATCCTAGCCACCACTAGGTTTCTAAAAATAAATTTCCAAATAATACGAGCAGTGCACAACGATAACCAAGCACAAAAATAAACGAGGGAAGCAAAAGCCAACAGAAACAACAGACAACAGGTACAGAGACACTAGAAGGAAACAAAAAGACAAAAAATATTTTAAATATCCAAAAGAAATTACAAGAGAAAGAAAACGAAACAGAACAGGTAGGGAGAATACAAAACATTAAATTACGTAATTTTCATTGTTTTACAAGTGATCTTTCTTTGTCCTCTAGCTATTTGTAAGATTTTATCTCAGATTCAGCATGCTGCAGTTGTACCTATGACTTAGCCAAATGTGGGTTTCTGGTTAAGTTTGTAATCACACATCGTGATTTCTAAATCTAAGAATTCACATGTTTGGTGAATTATGACAATTCTCATCCTTTATCATCTTCTTGAATGTCTCTTCCCAATCTGATTTTCTTCTGAAAAATCTGATAATTATGACAGACCATAATTTTAATTCTAAATTTATTTTTCAATCTCTTGCATCTTCTAAAACATTGTCTTGTGTGTGCTACATTCAAGGTCATTTCTTCAGATAAAGCTTGCATTTCAGTTATTGACACCAATTCTTGTTTAACACCTGTATTGTTTCTAAAACTTGTATAAGGAAGTTAAAAAATCATTTATATTCTTTAAATGAGCCCAACTCCTTCTGACAGAACTTTTATAGTCTGTCTTACATTTATTTTGATCATTTGATTTTTTTAAATGTTTTATTATGAATTATGTGATAGTTTACATGGGAGAACATTAGCTTTACATTCATCCTATCGTATACCATTTCACTGCCATGGTTATAATCCCCTCCATGCATCATCTTCAATGAACCAAAGGATATACCCTGCAAGCCTGCCCTGCGGTCATCAGCACAAGGCCTCTCTCAGTCTCTGGCTCTAGCGTCCCCAGCCGCTCCATCTCTCCACATCATCGTCTCTGCCTCCATCTCTAGAGTCACTGCTTGTCTGGGTAGGGTCCCACTCTCCACTCTTCTCCTTTGATGGTCCCAGGGACTTCCGCTCCTAGACTGCAAAGTTAATCACTCCCCTCCTTTTGCTACAAAACATCTAACTTTACATTTCTAACACTCACAGTCAGTCCTAATAACAATTATTCACTATTGTATCACAAGACACCTGTCCCCAGCTCCTTTCATCAGCCCTGCCTAGACAGATTCGATACTACTCAGTGGAGATTCTACCTTGCTCTATGCCCTCTGGATCTAGGGTCACTCTTGAAAGCTTGTAAGCCAGTCACTTCTTGTCTTTGTAGGCCCCCAACCCCCCATTTTGGGTAACCAATGTCCAAGTTGCCCAACCCTGTCTACTCTGTGTGTGGAGGGGGTGGGAATGATCCTGGCTGTAAAGATTTGTTCCCTCTTTTGAGCTACTGCATCCATAGGTGTAGGTCAAATTCATTAAATTGTATCATGTTACTCTTTTTTTTCTCTTCTTTCTTCTTCTAGTGGAGTTCTGATCATCCAGTCATTGAAGCCAGGTCAAGTGGGTATTAACTGCAAGTGTGGGTATATGCATATGCCCGCTCTTCTTATCAGCTGGACGCTTCACTCTCCACTCTAGTCCTCTGTGGCTGTGTCATTGACTCTAGGTCCAAGAGTCCCCAGGTCTTCACCTGGGTTCACAGAAGTCTATTGAATGTTGTAGTTATTAGCTCGCAGGTTCACTGCTATTTTTCCCTCACTTCCCTTATCAGTGACGACCGTGGTCACCAATCAGAGCGTGTATTCCCACTGAGTCTTAATCTTGGAAGGGGGTTTGCCCTTAGAGGACCCGACCACTTGGCTTGATGTTTCCT
>NW_006408663.1:388668-395148 GCF_000296735.1 Chrysochloris asiatica | reverse complement strand
TCCTGGGCCCTCAGGGTTCATGGCTCGCAATACCAAGGAGGGCCATGGGTTTGGATTTTCGTCCAGGTCACAAGGCCTCAGCTTCTCAGTTATTGCATTTTATGTCATCCCCGACAATTTATACTATCGAAAAGTCACTAATAAAATTTTGTACCCAAAAGCCATTTTATATGTCGTTCTTAGGTGCTGTCAAGGTGGTTCCAAATCATAGTGACTCTATGCACAACAGAAAAAAACACTGCCCGGTCCTGCGACATCCTTACAACTGTTGTTAGGTCTGAGCCAACTGCTCCTGCCACCGAGTCAGTCCATCTCATTAGGGGTCTTCATCTTTTTCACTGATCCTCCATTTTACCAAGCAAGATGAACTTCTCCACATACAGGCCTTTCCTGATAACATCCAAAGTATGAGAGAGCATTCTGGCTGCACCTGATAACATCCAAAGTAAAGAGCATTCTGGCTGCACTTCTTCCAACTTAGACTTGTTTGTTCTTCTCGAGGTCCATGGTACTACTCTTCTCCAACACCATAATTCAAATGCTTCAATTCTTCTATGGTCTTCCTTACTCATTGTCCAACGTTCACATGCATTTGTAATTGAAAATACTATGATTTGGGTTAGGCAAACCATAGCCTTCAAACTGATATCCTGCTCATTAACAATTTAGAGAGGTCTATTGCAGCAGATCTACTGTAATACATCAATTGATTCCTGACTGCTGCTTCCATGACTGTTGATGGTGGATACAAGCACAGAGTTTTGAGTCACAGAGACACTGAAAAAGATTTCAAATGAGCTGCTACTAGGTTTGACTTTACAACCTTGCAGTTAGCAGTTTAGTGTTTATTCTAGGTACCACACCAGACTCCTCAGCTCTCAATGGAATCGGCACAAATGTGAAACTCTTAAAATTGTTGAGCAGGTAGCTATCTTCCAAATTTCTTGGCATGTTGTTGTTGTTAGGTGTCATCAAATAGGTTGATAGCAACCTATTTGACTCATAGCAACCCTCTGCACAACAGAATAAAGCACTGCCAGATCCTGCACCATCCTCTCAACAGTTACACTTGAGCCCGCTGCTGCTGACACCATGCCAATTAAGTTGACCCTCCACTTTACCAAGCATGATGTCTACTCCCTCCTGGTAGTATGTATGAAGTATAAGAAACAAAGTCTGGCCATCCTAACCATCTAAGAGGAATTTGGCTATATTTCTTCCAACACAGATTTGTTTGTTCTTCTGGCAGTCCTTGGTAGTTTTAATATTCTTCTCCAACATCAAAACTCAAATGCATTAATTCTTCCATGGTCTTTCTTATTGACTGTCCAATGTTTACATGCATATGAAGCTATTGTAATTACCCTGGCTTGGGTCAAGCTCATCTTAGTCCTCACACTGACATCTTTGATCTTAAACACTTTAAAGAGGTCTTATACACTAGATTTGTCTACTTGGATATATCATTTAATTTCTTGACTGCTGGTTCTGTGAGTCTTGACATAGGTTCAAGCAAAATGAACTCTATGAAAACTTCCATCTATTTCCAATGTTCATGGTCCAGTGGTGAGGATTTCTGTTTTCTTTACATTGAGGTGCAACCCTTACTGTGGTCTTTGATCTTCATGAGTTAGTATTTCAAGTCCTCTTGGATTTCAACAAAGAAGGTTGTATCATCCACAAATCACAAGATGTTAATGAGTCTTCCTCCATTCCTGATGCCATGTTCTTCTTTATATAACTCTGTTTCTCAAATTATTTGCTCAGGATGCAGACTGAATAAGTATGATAAACTAATACAACCCTAGTGCATATCTTTCCTGATATTAAACCATTCAGTGTCACCTAGTTTTGTTCAAACAATTGCCTCTTAAGTCTATGTATAGGTTCCTCATGAACACAAATAAGTGTTCTGAAATACCCATTCTTTGCAATGTTATCCATAGCTTGTCAGGATCCACACGGTCAAAGCCTTTGCACAGTCAATCAAGCACAGGTAAACATCTTTCTGGTATCCTCTGCTTTTAGCCAAGATCCATCTGATGTCAGCAATAATACCCCTCAATCTACATCCTCATCTGAATCTGCCTTGAACTTCTGGCTGTTCCCTGAATTATCTTTTGCAAAATTTTACTTGCATGCGATATTAATGATTTCTAATGATTAATGATTTCCAATGTGGCCCAATGATTTCCGCATTCCACTGGGTCATCTATATTTGGTATAGGGACAAATATAGATCTCTTCCAATCAGTTGGCTAGGTTGCTGTTTCCCAAATTTCTTGGCATAAGTGCGTAAATGCCTCCACTACTACATCAGTTTGTTGAAAGATTTCAATTTGTATTCCATCAATTCCTGGTGCCTAGTTCTTTGGCAATTCCTTTAATGTACCTTGGACTTCTTCCTTCAGTTATCATTGGTGGTTGATTATATGCTTGAACATTGACCATTTCTTTTTGGTAGAGTAACTCTGTGTATTTCTTAGATCTTCCTCTGATGCTTTCTACATCATTTAATATTTTGCCCATTGTAGCTGTTGTTGCTGTTGTTAAGTACTGTCGAGTTAGTTCCAACCCACAGCTGCCCTGTATAGGGTTTTCATGGAGCAGGTGATGAGCTTGAACCACAGACCTTGCGGTTCAAACTAGCTTTGCAGTCTGGAGCATTAACCCACAGTGCCACACCAGTACTCCCTTCAAATGTGCAAGTCAGGACTTGAATTTTTTCTTCAGTTCCCTTAGCTTGAGAAATACTGAACATGTTCTCCCCTTTTGTTTTCCAAATTCCAGGTCTTTGTACATTTCATTATCATATTTTACTTTATATTTTCAAGCTGCCTTTTGATATTTTCTGTTCAGCTCTCTTCCCTCCACATTTCTTTCCATTTGCTTTAGCATCTCTACACTGGAAAACACAGTTCAGAGACTCTTTAACATCCATTTTGGTCATTTTTTTCTATCTTGTCTTTTTAATGACAATTTGCTTCCTTCCTGTATGGTGCTTCTAAGTCATCAAATCTGTTCTTGAGGTAATCTCTAAATGCAGGTGGGATATACTGAAAGTCATACTTTAGCTATTGTGGACTTGTTTTAATTTTCTTCAGCTTCAGCTTAGACTTTCATATGAGCAACTGATGGTCTGTTCCAGCCTGCCCCTGACCTGGTTTTGGCTGATGATATGCTTTTCCATTATATCTTCCCACAGATGTAGTCAATTTCATTTTGTGTATTTCATCTGGTGACAACATGTGCACAGTCACCATTTATGTTGTTTCCAAAGTTATTTCCAATGAATAAGTTGTTGGTCTTGCAAATTTTTATCATGCAGTCTTCAGCATCATTTCTATCAGCATGGCCACATTTTCCAACTACTGATCCTTTATCTTTATTTGCAAGTTTTGCATTCCAATCACCAGTAATTATTAATGATCTTCACTGCATGTCTGATCAACTGCTGACTGAAGAAGCTGATAGAATTCTTCAATTAGATCATCATTGGCTTCAGTAGTTGGTTAAAAGATTTCAATAATGCTGGTATTAACCGTTCTTTTGTTGTTGTTGTTGTTGTTGTTGTTAAGTGCCGTCGAGTCGGTTCCGACCCATAGCGACCCTGTACAGGGTTTCTGAGGGTGTAAATCTTTACGGGAGTAGAAAGCCTCATCTTTCTCCCGCGGAGTAGCTGGTAGTTTCGAACTGCTGACCTTAAGGTTCACAGCCCAATTCGTAACCTCTATGCTAGTTCTTCTTGTAGGTGCATGGATATTACCTATCACAGACAGTATTGTATTTCAAGATAGATCTTGAAATGTTCTTTCTGGCCAAGAATGAAATGCCATTCTTCCTCAATTTGACATCCTCAGAATAGTAAACCAAATTATCGTCTGATTCAAAATTATCAATACCAGTCCATTATTGCTCAGTAATGTGTATGAAAGCAATCCTTAAGCGCTCCATTTCATTTTGGACAACTTTCAATTTTCCTATATTCATACATCATACATTCTATGTTGCAATTATTAATGGATATATGCAGTCGTTTCTTCATATTTTGAGTTGTTCAAATGAAGATCCCCAAAGCTTTGCTCCATTCACATAATTCACAGCATTATGATCAACTCTACTTGAGTCGACAGATTTTCCTAAGTGGTATTTTGAGTGTCTTCCAACCTGCGGGGCTCATCTTCTGACACGATGTAAGACAGTGATCTGCTATTAATCATAATGTTTTCATATTCCCACACTGTATCTGACAATGTTCTACTATTATTCATAAGGTTTCTGGTTGGTAACCATTCTCAAGTGGTCTGCTTCTCTTACTTCCTCATCTTAGAGTGGGAGTTCCACTGAAACCTGTCCATCATAGGTGACCCTGCTGTTATGAAAACTACTGGTGACATAGCTTCTAACATCACAGCAACACACAGGGCACCAGAGTATGACAAAATGACAGATAAATGGTGGGAAGCACTTAGATACTGGATTCATGAATCTTATAACCATCCTGGAAGCTAGAATAAGTTAAAAAGAGAAAGAGAATCTTAAGGGATTTAAGAGAATTCATAGATGACTGACAAATAGTGGGCTCTTAGAGAATTTGGGGAAATCTGTCTTATCTTGTTAAATTCCCTTGTTACCTATTACTTGTTCCATAATCTCACTAGGGAAGACAGTCATATCCAAAACTAAGCTTTGATTGCAAATGTCAGGAGCAGGATATGAGACTGGATAGGCCACTCATGTGACCAGCTGGCACTACTTATGTGGGGAAATAACCTGAAGATGTTGTTCTAGGTATCTATCTGTTTGGAATAGGTTGCAAGGACCATTAAGATTTAACTGAAATTCTTCCAGAATGGATTTTAATGGATTAGGATGACAAAAGTTTAAGAAGTATGAGCTCAAGTGAAATGGGGCAAGAAAAACATTTTCTTTGTTTTGGGCTAATTTAAGTGACAGGCTAAAGTTCAGCATCAATTTTCAGGGCAAGACACATTTTATATCAGCCTATCTGTGGTGCTGTGGATTAATGTGCCAGACTGTAAAGCCGTTTGAACTGCAAGGTCGGCAGTTCAAGCTCACCAGCTGCTCCTCAGAAACCCTATACAGGGTCACTATGGGTCAGAACCGACTCGACGGCACTTCACAACAACAACATCATCATGTAAAGTAGGATCCCAAGGACATGTGATTCAACCTTAAAACTGCATATAATATGGTCTACTGAAATACTGCATATAATATGGTCTACTGAAATTACTTCAAACTAATCCTGATTACACAAAAAAAAAGGAAATTTAACATTGTTGTTGTTTTTAGGAGCTGTCAAATTGGTTCCCACTCATAGCGACCTCGTGAACAAAAGAATGAAACACCGCCTGGTCCTGTGGCAACCTCACAACTGTTGCTATACTTGAGACCACTGCGGCTACCACTTGCCAATCTATCTCATTTGGGGGGTGGGGGTGGGGGTTGTCTCCTTTTTCGCTGACTCTGCACTTTACCATGGCTGGTGTCCTTTTCCAGACTCTGGTCCCTCCTGATAATATGTCTAAGTATGAGAAACGAAGTCTGGCCATCTTGGCTTCTTATGAGCATTCTGGTTGTACTTCTTCTAAAACAGATTTGGTTATTCTTCTAGAGGTCCATGATACTTTTAAATATTCTTCAACAACACCAGAACTCATACACATCAATTCTTCTACATTCTTCCTTATTCACTGTCCAACTTTCACATGCATATGAGACTATTGAAAATACCATGGCTTGGGTCAGGTGATAAAGTTCGTTAATGAATCTGTTTTCACTGAATAATTCAACCAATCAAATGAAATGGCAAGAATTGCCACGGAGTTTTAGAGAGATGTCTTTCTATCAGCCAGATTGCTATACCTCATTCTGCTGTCTACAGACTGTCTGCAGAAAGTCATATTGTGGCTTTGTCCTACTAGAGGTCCTTATTTCATCTGAATATTGAGCTAAAGTAGGTATTTTCATTTTCAGAATTGCTTCTTTGCCTAATCAATTTTCTTTGTCCTGAGATCTTTGAAGTCAAGAAAGAAAAACAGTGTGAATGGCAAGAAGTCTCATCATCAAAAACAATCCAAATTCACTGAGTCAATCCAGCTCACACCAACCATATAGGACAGAGGAGATTGTTCCTTAGGGCTCTGAGGCTAAATCTTTATGGAAACAGACTGGTTTCTCTTTCTTCTGTGGAGTAGTTGATGAGTTTAAATCACAGGCTTTTCAGTTAAGCAGCCCAAGCCTAACCCATAGTGCCTCACCCACAGGGCCTCACCCACAGGGCCTAACCCACAGCGCCTAACCCACAGCGCCTAACCCACAGAGCCTCACCCACAGCACCTAACCCACAGCGCCTCATCCACAGCGCCTAACCCACAGGGCCTAACCCACAGCGCCTCACCCACAGCGCCTCACCCACAGGGCCTAACCCACAGCGCCTAACCCACAGCGCCTCAC
>NW_006408663.1:384848-388568 GCF_000296735.1 Chrysochloris asiatica | reverse complement strand
CTACAGCGCCTCACCCACAGGGCCTAACCCACAGCGCCTAACCCACAGGGCCTCACCCACAGCGCCTCACCCACAGCGCCTAACCCACAGAGCCTCACTCACAGTGCCTGACCCACAGCGCCTGACCCACAGCACCTGACCCACAGAGCCTCACCTACAGAGCCTCACCCACAGAGCCTCACCCACAGAGCCTAACCCACAGGGCCTAACCCACAGGGCCTAACCCATAGTGCTTAACCCACAGCACCACCAGGATCATCAAGATCAGGCCTAAAAGCTTACTGCTAACATTAACAACAATGTGTGCTAACACTTATTGACTATTACTAAGAACAGAGGAAAATGAGCTTTTTAAATCAGTTGTCCTCAAGTTGATTCCAACTTATGGCAACCCCATGGGCTTCAGAGTAGAACTGCTCTCCATAGGGCTGTCAACAACTATGATCTTTTAGAAGTAATTCAACAAGGCTTTCTTCTAAAATGTCTCTGGGTTGATACAAACCATCAATTTTGGGGTTAGTAGCCAAGGGCTTAAGCATTTGTGCCACCCAGAGCTAATAATGTAAGTAGATGTAGTTGAGTCATTTCTAACTCAAAGTAACCCTATGCATTACGGAACAAAACACTTTCTGCCTGTGTGCCATTCTCACAATCATTCTGCTTGAACCCATTGTGGGAGTCACTGTGTCCATCGATCTTGTTGAGAGGCACCCTCTTTTGTGCTGACCCTCTACTTTACTAAGTATGGACTAGTTGTTGTTGTTAAGTGCCATTGAGTCGATTCTGACCCATAGTGACCCTGTATAGGGTTTCCAAGGAGCAGCTGGTGAGTTTGAACCACTGATATTGCAGTCCAAATGATTTTGCAGTCTGAAGCATTAGCCCACAGCATCACACCAGGACTCCAGCATGGACTAGTACTTCTAGATAATATGGACAAAGTACATGAGACAAAGTCTCGACATCCTTGCTTCTAAGGAGCATTCCAAGATAGACTGGTTGGCTTCTGACAGTCCATAGTATAGTCAGTATTTTTCATTAATAACATGTCAATTCTTCTTCAGCCTAACTTATTCATTATCAGCTTCAGTATACATACATTGTTGGGCAGTGTTTCATTCTGCTGTGCATAAGGTCGATATGAGTCGGTACTGACTCGATGGCACCTAACAACAACAACATGAGTCAGCACCAACTTGACAGCACTTAACAACAACAACCTATGCTAGCTGTGAAACACTGAACAAGCTACTGAAAGTCTACCTCAAGGACCTACCTCAGAGGGTAAGTTTGAGTCTTCAGTATTGATGCACAATAATAATAGCACTTTCTCATTTAGTAAATATAAGCTGAGCTCCTCCTAAGTGCTCATCATTATTCTAAACCAGAGACCCCAAACTTGCAAACATATCAAAATCAACTAGTAACTATTAAAAATTTCAAAGCCCAGGCTAAACTCCAGACCAGTTATACCACAACCACTTGGGAGTTAGGCACAGGCACCAGTGTATGACATTTCCAAGAGATTCCAATATGCAGACAAGATTGGAAACCACTGCGGTTTGGTTCTATATACAACCACCTTTCTTCAAGGAGTTCCTAGTTTATTGATTCTACTTTGCTAAACATGGCACAATTGAAAACCTCTCTCAGAATCTTCCAATTTTGGCTTTGGCTCAGGTTTGGAATAGCACTCCAGGAATTTGATAAAGTGTCCCCCAACTGCTTGGTCCTCATAATTACTGAATTTATTTCCTTTTGCTACTGTGGTTCCTTGAATTTACTTCATCTAGCTTTTCTGTCCAAGTGATTGGGTGGGTCCATGCAAATAAGGCATATAAGACTCTAAGGCTGGGATTGGTTAGCTTTACCCTCCAGTTAGGTTTAAAAGGAGCCATCTCAGAAGCAGAACCACCATGAAGGAAGAGCACAAGTGGAGCATGACATGGTGAGAGGTGAAGACAAGAGGTGATGGCAGAGACAACAGCAGAGACAGTGACATGGCGAGTCAGAACAGCTTCCAGATCTAGGCCAATAGTCTGAGTAAAGCTGAGTGCCTATGGGCATGAGGTGGGCTTGAACACTGTGTCCTTTGGGCATTCACATCACTAAAAGAACTTTGTAACACGTGCTGGAACAGGGTAGAGGCCAAGGAACCACAGAGCTGAGATGCCGAACACAGAAGTGAGGTGTTCCTGACTAGAGAACTGCTGCATCCTGAGTTGGTTTTAATCCTGAATTGTACCCTGTTCACTTCCCTAATAAACGCTAAAATCATGATTATTGTTATGAGTTCTGTGTGGCCACTGCAATGGATTATCAAACCCAGATGTGAAGCAAAGCGTGCTGAAGGAGGGATGGCTGGTAAATAAAGTTGTAGGATGGAAGCAGGTCTGACCTCCACTTCATAGGATTCAGCCTTAGGCTGATTTTGAGATTGATTCTCTCTCCCCATTGTGGCAGCATCAATGGGCTCAAGGGTGGCAACAATTGTGAGGTTGGCCCAGGATCGGGCAGTGTTTCGTTCTGTTGTACATAGGGTTGCTATGAGTCGGTACCGACTCGATGGCACTTAACAACAACAAAGCAACTGATGACTCAAATTAATAGGATAGCTTATTTTCTCAAATGCATCCCATGTCTTCCAATCTGTACACAGGCTCCTTCTCGGGAACCACCACCACAACAAAATTCTCAGAACTCTACATATTCTATTCACATACACACTATAAAAATTTCCCTAATTTAAAACTGTGAGCCTATAAACCAGGGTAACCTTGAGGGAAAGAGTTCCTTTAGGAAATTGGTATAACTTTAATTTCACAATTATATAAATTTCCAGATTAAACACACAGAGTGATTCTTTTTATTGTGGCACTGATCACAAGTAATGGTTGTACAACTGATTAATGTAACTGGCATCACTAAACAGTACACCAAGGAGCCCTGGTAATATAGTGAATTACGCATTGGGCTGCTAGCCACAAGGTCAGACAGAGTCTCAATCCACTAGCTGCTCTTTGGGGGAAAATGAAGCTTTCTGCTTGTGTAAAGATTTACAGCTTTGTCACAACTGACTCAGTAGCACGTAGCTCCAACAAGCAGTATACCTGCAACAGGTTGAATTGCCAAATACAATCAACTTGCCTACTACAGTTACCCGGAGTCCTGGTGTGGTGTTGCAAGAGAATGTGTTGGCCCAGAAGATCAGTTCGAACTGCAAGGTCGGTGGCTCAAACCCACCAGACGCTCCTTGGAAATGATATACAGAGTCATTATGAGTTGGAACTGTCTCAGTGACACTTAACAACAACTACAACAATACAGCTACTCAGTACTTCTGTTCTCTGACCAATTTTTGTAAAATAGTGTCTGGGGTCTTAAAAGTTAGCAAGTGGACATCCAACATAGAACAGATCTCCATTCACCTAAAGAACCAGAGGGAAAAGGAGAATCAAAAATGGAATAAGGAAACAGATTATTGTCTATTTACCTCCAGGAACAACTGTCTCCTTGGCCAAGACACCAGGAGATCAAGATTTTGCCCAACTACTATTACTGATCAATTTGTACAAAGATTCTCTAGAAGAATCTTTGATCAAAAGGGAGAAGAATACATGATAGAATTTCAACTGTCAACAAAAGCCAAACTCTCTGGATCCTCTGTGAGTAGATGAAGTCCCAAAACTATTAACTGAGATCATCTTTAAACTTTAAATC
>NW_006408663.1:361607-379328 GCF_000296735.1 Chrysochloris asiatica | reverse complement strand
CCTTGGACTTTCTCCCTGAGTATCATTGGCTCTTGATCATATGCTACCTCTTGAAACAGTTGAACATTAACCATTTCCTTTTGGTATAGTGACTCTGTGTATCCCTTCCATCTTCTTTTGATGCTTTCTGCATCATTCAATAATTTGCCCAGAGAATCTTTCAATAATGAAAGTCAAGGCTTGAATTTTTTCTTCAGTTGCCCCACCTAGAGAAATGCTGAGCGTGTTCTTCCTTTTTGGTTTTCTGATTCCAGATCTCTGCATATTTTGTTGTAATATTTGGCTTTATCTTCTGTAGCTGATCTTTGAAATTTTCTGTTCAGCTCTTGGACCTCCTCATTTGTTCCATTTGCTTTAGCATCTCTCCATTGGATAGAAAGTTTCAGTGTCTCTTCTGACATCCATTGTGACTTTTTCCTTCTCTCTTGTCTTAATGACTTTTTGCTTTCTTCATGTATGATGTTCTTGATGTCATCCAACAACTCTTCTGGTCTTCTGTCTTTAGTGTTTAATGTATCAAATCTGTTATTCACATGATCTCCATCCTCTACCCTCTAGCCCTTAATAATTTTCCCTCACTCCCGATACCCATTATAGATGGCTTATCAAGAAAACATTTTATTAACTTTTTACAACATTGGTCTCATACAATATTTGTCCTTTTGTGATTGACTAATTTCACTTATCACAATGTCCTCCAGAGTCAACTATGTTGTGAGGTGTTTCACAGATTCATCATTGTTCTTCATTGTTTTGTAGTATTCCATTGTATGTACTAAAGTTTGTTAAACCATTCTTCTGTTGGTGGGCATTTAGGCTGTCTCCATCTTTTTCATCTGTCTCTTGTAGATAGCATATTGAATAATATTGTTTTCTTATCCATTCTGCTCTCTGTCTCTTGACTGGTACATTTAACCCATTTACATTCAATGTAATTTTCTATAGAAATGAATTGACTGCTGTCATTTTTTTTTTTTTCCTTTGTGTTTCTTTGTGGTGCTGCTGGATTCTTTGTTCCATATAATTTTCTATGCTGAATTCATTTTGTTCGTGGATTTACTTTTCATTTTCATTTCTGTTGTGTTAATGGTTACTAAATCTTTCTGATTTTCTCTTTTTTTATGCTGATGTGCAAATGTGTGTATTTTCCTTTGAGGTTACTCTGTCATTTATTAATCCTATCATGCTATCTCCAGCATCATTTCTATCACCAAGGTCACGTTTTCCAACTATAACTCAATTACCAGCAATTATCAGCACATCTTGATTGCCTATCCAATCCATTTCAAACTGAAGGAGTTAATAGAATTCAATTTCATCATCACTGACTTCAGTATTTTGAGTGTAAATTTGAATAACAGTGCTATTAATTGGTCTTCCTTTGTAAGCATATGGATATCATCCTATCACAGACAAGATAGATCTTGAAATGTTCTTTTTGATGTTCAATGCGACGCCATTCCTCTTCAATTTGTTGCTCGCAGCATAGCAAACCACATTATTCTCTGATTCAAAATGGCCAATATTTGTCCATTTCACCTCACTGATGCCTAGGATATCAATCTTTTATGTGTTTCATTTCATTTTTGACAACTTCCAAGTTTCCCAGACTCACATTTCAGACACTCCATGTTCCAATTAGTAATGGGTGGTTGCAGCTGTTTCTCCTCATTTTCAGTTGTGCCCCATCAGCAAATGAAGGCCCCGAAAGCTTTACTCCATTCACCTCATCACAATCAACTCTACTTTGAAATGATAGCTCTTCCCCAGTTTTGAACGCCTTCCAAACTCAGGGGCTCATCTTCCAGCACTCTAGCTGACACTGTTCTACTGTTATTCATCAGGTTTCAGTGTCTAAACATTCAGAAGTAGTCTGCTTCTCCTTTTTCCTTAGTTTTAGTCTGGAAGCTCTGCTGAAAGCTGGCCACCATGGGTCAACTTGTTGGTATTTCAAACACTGGTAGCATAACTTCCAGCATCCCAGAAATATGTCACTCACCACAGTACAACAAAGTGACAGACAAGTGGTGGATGCATGTTCTATGCATTTTAAAAATATGTAGTTGAAGTTCACTCCTCATGCTGAGAAGTACAGTGGTGAAGATCATTTCATTTTCCTTTGGCAAGTCCAGGCTTCCACTTCAGAGCTCGCATGTTAAAGACCAACGTTCTCCCAATAACACTGAACAAGGAGAAAGTACTGGAGATAAAGGTGAACCTTATTGCCCTCAAGGAATCTGTGGTAGAAGTCAAGTGTTTCATTTTAGTCTGTTTTAGTAAATCCCTAGCAAAAGTTTTACTTACCAATGCTTACAAGCTGAGCTGCAAAACAATTTACAATAAAAATTATAGTTAATGTTAACCAAACTTTCCTTATGTTACAAAAAGTCTATTGATATACTTAAATCATTATTTTGAAACAAAAAAAAAACCAACAGTTTCTATGCAAGTTGAGGTTTTTGTTTTGTTTTATATTTTTCCCTTTTCTTCAAACTAATGAGGAGAGACGTACAGAAAATCTCCTATGTGTTCAGTACTGGGATGGCCAAAGATATGTTAAAACAAAATGCCTGCCCTTGGTGGACTTACAAGTAGGTTTGGGAGAAAGGACTCTTACTGAGGACAAACCACCAGCTGGCAAGAACCACCTATCAAAGATGTGACAAACTCCCCAGGGCTAAGAGCTCAAAGCGACAGTAATCGTAGTGGCCCATCCAAGGATGGCCAGGAAGAACCAACAGATGCAGCTAACTATCTACAATGGCACCACATGTGTTAGGAAAAGAGTAACTGCCTGTCTAGAAGAAAAGGTCCTGTGATAAGGATCAAAACAAACCCATTAGCATCTAGTCGATTCCAACTCATAGCAACCATACATGGCAGAAGAGACCATGGGTTCTCAAGGCTGTAAATCTTTATGGATGCAGAAAGTCACACCTTTCTCCCACGGAGTGGGTAGCAGGTTTGAACTGCCAACCGATTGTTTAGCACTTGAGTGCTTGATCACTGTGCCACCAGGGCTCCAAGGTAAGGAAGCTAGTGGAGGGGAGTCATTTTCCAACTACCTGACATCATTCAAGAAGCAGACTCAAACAAGAGAAGTGGGAAACATACTGAATAACTTATGTTCTCAGTCAGACACATCCCATGTCCAGATATCCCTGGTACCCAGCCCTCTCCACATCACATCTTTTCATTGCTCCTTGGAATGGGAGGCCAAAGATCAAAGTATAAAGGCAAACCAGTTATGGTAACTCCAAGGATATGTTTCTACCAGGGCTTCAAACCACTTCATTCTGGTTTGACCCACTGCTGAGAATTCACCTTTCCACCCCAGACATACTGGATCAGAATCTACAGTTTAACACTATCTTCCTTATACATATGAATCACCTCGGGATCTCTAAGCATCACCTAAGGATTCTGTTAAAACATAAATCTGATTCAGTATTTCTGGGGTGGAAACACATATTCAAAGCATGCAGTCAAACCAGAATGAATCCATTCAAAGTCCTGGTTTCTACAAAGACTCAAATACTGAAGATGTAAGGGATTTCATACAGTATATGGACTACAGATGATTTTGCCTTAGTCATTTCATTTCAGCACTGAGCCGGCCGCAGTAGGATTGGGTTACGAATGATATGGCAGAAGAAAAGCCTGCAAGGCCAAGGCTGTATCTGTAAGTTCTGACTGTGAGCACTTCTTCATCCAAAAAATGTCCTTTTATTTCAACTACTTGTTTCCTATCGCAGGTTTGTACACAGACTTGATGAGAGAAATCTGCATGAAAGATGCTCTGCTGCTGGGTAATGGAATGATAGAACAAACTCATAACTGGACAAAAATTAAGTGTAACTCAAGTGCACAAAGATGGATTAGAAAAGGGAGAGACTAAGTGAGGAAAGTCAGTTGATAATATACAGATCCAGGAATTAGAGAATAAAGTCATAATTTACTTTAATTCACCAAAGTAATAAATATATCTGAAGAGCTTTAAATCATTTGCTGTAGCTCAAATGATTAATCAAACGACTTGTAATTGCTTTTAATTCCTATGGCTGAATGTTACAAGAACATTAGTTTTGGAATATAATTGTAAATATTTCCAAGTGATCATTTCATAAACAAAAGCAATAATTCTTCATGTTTCTAGGATCTTCCAAACTCACTAATAAAAAACAGATAAACTACGATAAAAGTTTGTGAAGTGAAATATTATGCATTTCACAGTCATAAATTAATTGTACATCACAATCACTTGTTTTATAAGCTGGATAATGAAATATGACCACAGACATTTCAGCAAAAAGTTAAAGGTATAAACAGAAAATATAATCAGTCAAAATAATCCTTTCCATTGTAATTCTCAAAAATGATGTCCTTTCAAAGAAATATGTATTTAAAACCTAGTTGTTTGTCCGTGAAGTTCTTATCCTACAACACCACCACACCAGGACTCCTAGAGCACCTAAAATCAGAGCCCAATGAGCTAGTCCTTACTGAGAAATTGTCAAATGGTCACGTCCTTCAATCATTAAGAAAAGAGCTTCCAAAAAAACCCCAAATAAGAATATCAGTGTATGTAATTCACTGCTATTTTCACCAATATTCTTAAGAACAAACTGCTACATTATTCCGTTATTTTCAAAACCACATTGAATCAACCAGCACTTATGTTTGCCTGACCTGGTTCTGTAGGATTTCCAGATTCCTTAATGTTTTTCCATTAATTGTCATAAATTCCATTTCACTTGACAACTGTTTAAAATTCCTGTAAAAGAATGAAATATAATCATCCATGATGTAAGTGCAGAAATAAAAAGCCAATTTAGGCAACAGAAACATTCCAATAACATTAAGACAAAAGTTAGTTTCTTAACAGAAACTCAAATTCAAAGGAACGAAAGGAAAATTCACTAGGACATGGTCTTCCATTGATCCTTGGCTGTGAAATAGATGAACAAGCGAGAAGAGCCTGCACCAGGAAGAACAAGGAAGGGAAGCAGCAAGACCAGTATTTTTCAAATGTTTCCAGGAATCATGCAAAACATACTCTTTCATCATTTGCAGGGCATGAAGTGGCATCTTCAGGAAAATGTTATGTCAAGCTTGGAAAAATATGCCAAGACATTTAAATTTTCCTTCTCCTCCTTTAGCAGGACAGCATCTGCACTTAGATTGGTCTTGAAGCTCTTAAAGAGAGACCTTACCATGTAATCAGAATGTTGCCTAGTAACTGAACACTGTTCTTTCTTTAATAGTTGTTACAGGTTTTTTGGTTGTTTCGGGCTTACAAAAGATAACTTGTTAATGATTTCCAAAGGGAAGCAACTAGAACAGATTGATAGTAGATGTGTGTGGCCCGTTTTATTTCTCTTTAATTTGCCTTGAATTATAATAATTGATGTTCTTCTTTCACAGATTTTATTACAGCTTGAGGTCAGGGTTAGAAGCTTGTGCTTGGTTTCTTCTGGACTTTGCAACATGCGTCTTTTTGCCACAGAAGGACTAGAAACACTGCCTTCTGAAATGTATAGACTTAGATGGAGGCTCTGTCAAGAAACAATAGCTTCACATTTTGATACTTATGTTTCAGAAAAGTTTCTATGAATTTTGTAGCAATAGATTTTGATTTGTTCTCATATGTTAAGCTCTGAAAGTCCTTGCAACTCATCAAACTTGTGGATGGTCTTGGGGCTCCCTGACACACTTGGCTCATTATTTTCTTCTTTAATGCTTATTGGCAGCAGTTAGAAATGTAAAGCAAGAAGTGCCTTTTTTTTTTTTAACTTTTGTTGTGAATTGAGGGATGGTTTACAGACAAGAGCATCAATTTACATGCAACAAATCATACACTTTGTTTCATCTCAGTGACTGTAATGCCTTCCATGCAACAACAGTTATCCCGCTTCTTCCCTGTGCTTCCTGTTTCCATCCCACCCAGCTTCCCATCCCATCTCAACTTTGTACTTACGTGAATGTTGCCCTTTTGATTTTGAATGATTGACCACTCCTAGGTGAGGAGACCTATCTCCTGCTTGGTTGAAAACTGGGCCACAAGGGTAATTTCCTTTCAAGATCTTCAGGGTGGTCGAGGGCCATGGTCTTGGGTTCCTCCAGTCTCTTTCTAATCAGGAAGCCTGGTCTTTTGTTTTCATTTTGAATTTTGTTCTACATTTTCTGCCACTCCATCTGGGACCTTCTAATGAGATCTCTTTCAGAGCAGTTAGTAGTAGCCAGGTACCATCTAGCTATTCTGGTCGCAGAGTTGTGGACACTGATGATCAATGTTTCATTAATTAGTCCACTGGACTAATTGATTCCAAGCACCTTCCATTCTTATCACTCTTCTTTCTTGAAGAGACCAAGAGTTGCACCAAGAAGTGTCTTCTTTAAGAAGTGTATCTTTTTAATGTTTTTACAGGTTCTTTGAAAACTCTTAAGAATGTATCTAATATGCAGACACATTTCAACTACAGACTTCAGATGTAATACAGAAGACTTTTTAGTTCATTTTAAATAACAATATTGCAACAGGATCTTTATAAGGAGATGATCTTTCAAATAAGGCTTGTGCATTTATTGTCTTTGTCTAAATCAGAAAGACTGATTTTTACTTCTTTTTTGAAGCAGGGTAAAATGATAGAGAGTCTTAAATTTCCCTGACAAGTTTTCAGCAAGAACATTTTCCTCCCATCACAAAACTTAAGGAAAAAGACATTCTTTGTATTTTCAGTGTCTGAACTATTACTGAAGTATTTTCTCTTCACTCTAATATGATTGCTACTCAGCTTCACACAGCATGTAGTCTAGCCAGTCATTGTTTATGAGGTTTAAATTTTGGATTCTTCCACAAAAGAGTAAGTGATTTAGAATTACCTGTGTATTTCAGGTGAATAAGCATATACTATTGAAAACCCATAGATATTGGCAGGTGCAACCGTTAGCCCAGAAATGGATATAAATAATTCCTAATGTAAAAAGGCACTGACAGAAGAATATTTCTTTTATATTTGGGAGTAAGAACCCAACTCCTGAGTACAGTTGTCAACAAAACTGTTGTTGTTGTTAAGTGCTGTAGAATCGGTTCCAACTCATAGTGACCCTGTATAGGGTTTCCGAGGAGCAGTGGTGAGCTTGAACCACTGACCTCACGGTACAAACTGACCTTGCAGTCCAGCGCATTAACCCACAGTGCCACACCAGACTCCACAGAATTAGAAACTCAGATGTATAGTTAGACCTTCTTATGTTTGATTGATTACACAGAACCAGTCCAATGGCTCAGTGGTTAATTTTTATCTTAATAAAATCAGTGCAGATAGCAGTTTAAATAAATTCTTTCTCAATGCATCTAATTTAAGATTTAACTTGTAATGTAAGGGCAAAACAAACAGAAAACACAACACATTAATAATACTGCTAGTTAAGAACAGAACTTATACTTTTTTTCTATGAATTTCTCATAAAGCTAATTTAAGATAGTCCGGGATGCACAGTTAGTAGATAATGAAAGTCTCAAGTAATCAAATGCAGGTGAGGGTTCTACATATAATTTCACATACTCCTGGTGTGGCGCTGTAGGATCAGCAAGGGACTGTGAACCACAAGGCCAGCAGTTCAAACCTACAGGTGCTCCTCAGAAACCCTATACAGTGTCACTGTGAGTCAGAACTGACTAGATGGCACTGAACAATAACAGCATACCAGATAGAGGAGTTCCGGTATAGCACTGTAGGAAAAGCAATCGAATGCTAACTGCAAGGTCAGTGGTTCAAACCCACCAGCTGCTCCTTGGAATCCCTACACAGAGTTGCTATGAATCTGAACCAACTCAAAGGCACTTAACAACAAACTGTGAAAAGGTGGTGTCCCTAAAGGCAGGGGATGGGGGACTGTGCAAATGATTAAACACTGGTCTTCTTAATTGCAAGGCTAGGGGTTCAAAACCACTCAGAGGCACCCTGGTAGTAAGGCCGGGTGATCTACTTCTGAAAGGTCACAGCCTTTAAAACCTTATGGAATGTAGCTCTACTCTGCACACTTGGGGGTTACCATGAATTCTAATCAACTTGATGCAACTAAAAACAACAACACTGTGAAAAAATAAATTTCTGTTCTTTAAAAAACATCCACTTGTTTCAGAATGATGTGGGTAAGGTACAATTCCCAATTAACAGTATCCCTCTTTTCCAGATCTATCTGGTGAAATGGTGTGGAGGATGATGGTGACAGGGTTTTATGGTTCAACTGTGATCAACTGCTAGCAGGACTCATTGTGATTGTCACAACTGTTATATGTAGACGATGTGAACTAAAAGGGGAAGTAGTTTATCTTTCAGTTCAGGAACGGAGGATCCCAGGGCCATCCAGAAGAAGAGCATGAGTGAAGCATGAGATCCCTACCTAGAAAAGTGGCAAAAGCAGAGATGGTGGCAGAGCAGCTGCAGGCTCTAGGCCCATGGACTGGACTAAGTAAGGCTGTGTGCCTGTGGCCAGGAGGCTGGCTTGCAGAATGTACCCTTTGAACATTTTTAAAAGTATATATTTTTTGTTTTGTATATGTACAAATATTTTTACTGTGTTCATTTGTGAAATGTAAGATGTAAATGGGGAGCCACAGGGAGGATATAGGATAACTATTGTTGCCTGGAGGGTGGCAGGTATTTAATCATTGAGAAGAAACAAAGTGTATAATTCATTGAATGTAAAGCTGAAGACCTTGTCTGTAAACCTTCACTCAATTCGCAAGAAAAAAATTTAAAAACAAAGACATCCACTTGTGGTACTGCTGTTATAGCAACAGTAAGACACACATCTTCAAATTGAGATCTCTAACCATGAATCTTTGTGAACACCTGTCAGCTAAATAGACCATCACTGCCTGATTGATTCTCCTTTACAGTAATGTTTCACATTTTATAAACACAGCTGGATATTCCACAAATACTTCTTGGGATTTATGACTCAAAGAAATGACTGACTTTCCATAGGAAGATGACAAGCATTTGTTGAGCACCTACTTTCTGCTAGTCCCTGATGATGTTTCAAGATGAGTAAGACATAAATAACTTTTGCCTCAAGAAGCTTAAATCAATTAAGAAGAGCAGAAAAACATACCGCACCCCCTACAGTTCAATCAATCCCAACTGAGCAACCCTATAGACAGAGCACAATTGCTCCATCGGTTTTTCAAGGCTAAAGCAGATTGCCATATCTTTCTCCAGTAGTGCAGCTGCTGGGGTTCAACTGTTGACTTCTGGGCTAGCAGCTGAGCATGAAACCACTATGCAACCAGGGTCCAAAAGAAGAATAGAAGAAGAACATGTTGTTGTTATTAGGTGCTGTCGAGTTGGTTCTGGCTCATATGCACAACAGAACGAAACAATGCCCAGTCCTTAGCCAATCTCACAATCATCGTTATGTTTGAGCCCATAGTTTGCTGCCACTGCATTCAATCCATCTTGTTAGGAGTCCTCCTCACTTTTCCAAGCATGATGCTCCTCTCCAAGCACTGGCCCCTCCTGATAATATGTCCAAAGATGAGTCTTGCTATTTTGGCTTCTAAGGAGCATCCTGGCTGTACTTACAACTCAGATTTGTTTGTGCTTCTGGTAGTTCATGGTACTTTCAATATTCTTTGCCATCTACTCTTCCAGTCTTCTTGATTCACTGTCCAACTTTCACACACATATAAGGAAATTCAAAATACCATGGCTTGGGTCAGACTCAGCTTAGTCCTCACACTGACATCTTTGCTCTTTAACACTTTACAGAGGTTTTGCGCAGCAGATTTGCCTTATACGATTCGTCGTTTGATGTTTTGGCAACCACTTCCGTGAGCAGTGATTGTGGATCCAAGCTAAATGAAGTCACTGACAACTTCAAATCTTTTCTCCGTTAATCTTGATGTTATTTATTGGTAAAGTGGTGAAGATTTCTGTTTTCTTTACACTGAGATGCATTCCATTCTGAAGGCTGTAGGCTTTGATCTACATCAGTAAGTATTTCAAGTTCTCTTTCAGCAAGCAAGGCTGTGTCGTCTACATACTGCAGGCTGTTAATGATTCTTCCTCCAATTCTGATGCCATGTCCTTCTTCCCAGATCACTTGTTCATAGTTTTGTTTTGTTTTGTTTTGTTTTTACTCATGGCTATAACTTATCACAATGAAAAATTACAAAGCAAAATGAGAAAAGCAAAAAGACACATGAGACAAAATCCAGAAGAAAACAGACACAAGCTCCCGACCTTAACATCAAGCTGTAACAACACAGGTTGTCCAACAAGAGACTCAGTGCCCAAGGTTTTACTGGGGGCTGGTTACATGGGCATGTACTAAAATCCTAGCTCCCCAAAAAGAAAGCAAGTGTTTAACACAAATCATGCTGTTTGCACAAAAAATTTCAACACAGAGAGATGCTTATGAGAAAATGGTAGGAATGCTACCAAACATCCAAAGTTCAAGACACGAGCCAAGAGCCAATCTCAAAAACAGGCTTTTCTAAGGACCGGAGTCTTACGTTTGCTGTGTTTAACTCTTTTCTACATATCTCCCTTTTCAAACTCTGTTTTTTCTCTAAGTGTTAGTTATAATGTTTATTTGCTTTGTGCTCCTTCTCTTTTAGTCTTTATTCCTAAAGAGATCTATAATTTCTTTAATTATTCATCCCTTCTTAAATCCTATCTCTTGGTTTCTGAATTTTTCTAATTCTCATTCATGCTGTTCTTTCACATCTTGTATCGTATTCTTAATATCTTTTTGCTCATCATGCAATCGTTACAATTTTTATTTCATTTATGGGCATGTCTTTCTGGCACACCTGGAAAGATGTTATTCTGCTCTTTTTTTTTTTTTTTTCTTATAATAATTTTGTTTGGGATGTGACTTTGATACAAGATCAGATCATCTGTGAATAAACACATTCTTGCTTATTCCTTTCCAATCTTTTATTTCATTTTCTTGCCTAGCTGCCCAAGGTCAAACTTTCAGTACAATGTTAAACAGAAGTGGCAAGAGAAGACATTCTTGTCTTGTTTCTAATTTTTGGAGGCAAGCATTCAGTCTTTCATCTGGGAAGGTTACACTCTTTTTCCAAAAACAAAAATTACTCTTTTGAAATCATCTTCAGAGTCTGTTTGCTCACCACCAATAAAAACATCATCACTCATATTTCATTTTTAAGCAGATCAATAGTGCCAGTTGTATCACTACCTTTATTCGTTAATCTTGGCTTCAATGCCATCTTGACAATTAAAGAAGAAAAACAATCCAAGTCCACCATACAGCATGACGATTTCTTTCTTCATTCATTTGTTTTGTATTTACTCATTGCCTACTGGGTGCTGGGCATATGCTGTGTGCTAAAGGGATTAACCCGACAGACAGATTAGACATGTAATAAGGAGTCCTGATGTGGCATTGCAGGATAAGCACTGAGTTGCTAACCACAAGGTCAGTGGTTCAAACTCACAAGATGCTCATTTAGAAACCCTACAGAGGGTCGCTATGAGTCTGAACCAACTTGGCAGCACCTGACAACAACAACAAGGCAGCAGTGGAGTCAATGACCTGAGCACATGCCAACACCACACATAAAGGGGTAAAGATCATTTTCAATGAACTTAGTGAGAGGTCTGCCTTCAGATAATTTACAAATAAACTATTCAAAGTATAATATCTATATATAAGGAGTCCTGGCGTGGTACTGTAAGATAAGCACCAGACTGCTAACCACAAGGTCAGCAGTTCTAACTCACCTCCTTGGAAACCCTGTACAGATGTGCTTTCATTCAGAGCCAACTCCATGGTATTTAACAAAAATAACAACAATCTATATATACTGGTTTTGCTATTTAGTATTATTTTTACTTTGAATTAATAAGAGAAAGCCACAATCATCTTTTGAGGTCCAAATTCATCTACTTCTAAACACATCAGAGTCTGATTTTTTAAAAAGAAAGAAAAAGAAAAACTAATGGCTTATTCAAATACAATACTTCTTTGCTTGGCTGAGTGATAAGGACAAACAGAAAACATATATCTTAATAGGTAAGCTATTATTCACTAACTAGCTTATAAAGCTAGAGAGTCCTTTCAATGAATAGTCAAATGGTAGTTAGCTGCTCTCCTCTTTTTTTATGAGGATCCAACACAATCCAAACCATATCGACCCATCTCTATAATAAGCTCCTATTATTGGAGCATAAGGTACAATTCAATGAGATTTTTTTAAATGAAATATTTCAGATTTTATTTAAACTACATATTAACATCACCCAGGTTAAGCAATAAACTCCCTGTGGACAGTTTTCCCGCATTTACCACTGGAAAGGAGAAACCTTTCTTCTGAATTTCTTATTTATCATTCCCATGCATGTCTTTATACCTTCCCTACATATATAGATATTATTAACAATTGTTGTTAAGTGCTGTTGAGTTGATTCTGACCCACAGTGGCCCTTTATAGGGTTTCTGATAAGTGCTGCCAAGTCAGTTTCGACCAATAGCAACCCTGTATAGGGTTTCCAAGGAGCGGCTGGTGATGCAGTTCAAACTGACTATGCAATCTAGTGCATTAACCCACAGCGCCACACCAGGATTCCTATTGTTACCAATGTTGTTGTTGTTGTTAAGTATCATGGAGTTGGTTCCAACTCATAGTGACCCTGCACAAGGTTTCCGAGGCTGTAAATCTTTATGGGAACAGAAAGCCTCATCTTTCTTGGCTTCAAAAAATTTCATTATCTTTTAATTCCATTTTTCCACAAACTTTTTGAAACCCCCTTGTATACAGCACTATTTTACATATTTCTAACTTTATATAAAGTCAGCAGTTCAAATCCATTAGCTGTTCCTTGGAAACCCTATACAGGGTTGTTATGAATAGGAACCAACTCAACAACACTTAACAACAACTTTATACAATGGTACATACTGAGTAAATACAAAAAATGGTACATACTTCAGTAATCTGAATTTTGGATCAACAGATTATACATAAAATTTTTAATACTGATACGTATAGCTCTAGCTCATCATTCATGTTCACTCGTGTATAACATTCCATTGTATAAATAATGAATCCACTCTTATGCTAGAGAACAATTAGCTTGCTTTCAAAAGGACAAAACTGTTTTGCAGGCAAACAATAAATTCTGTTCTATCCTAAATACCACACAATAGGATACGCACCAAAAAGACATTACGACTAGACCACAGAAGAGTGAAGAAAATCAAAGATGCAGGAAAACAATTAGTTCAAAGGACTAGTGGACCATGTGAACCTCAGTATCCATGACCTTGAGGCCAGAGAACTAGATGGTCCGAATTAGCACTACTGACCATCCTGACTGGGATCATAATATCAGGCCTTGGATAGATTTGGTAACAAATGTAGAACAAAACTAAAAATCATAAAAACCAGGCTTATTGGTCTAGTAGATACCGATGGAACCCCCAGGAATACGGCCATTAGACACCCTTGAGACCTAGAACTGAACTCAGCATCATGGATCAACTTTCAGTTAACAATAGTCAGACCTACAAGGTGAATCAAGTAAGCATTCCTTAGAACAATCAACCAAACCAGAAGAAGAGTACAGCATTTGCCCAGGGACAAAGCTCAGAAAGCAAGAAGGAACATGAAAGAAGCATAAATGGAAACAGAAACCCAGGGAGGAAGCGAGCAGAAACACTACGCAGTTTGCAATCAACGTCATGAAACAAAATGTGCGTGAATTGTTGAGTGGAAAACTAATTTGCTCTGTTGTTATGTGCCATCAAGTTGGTTTCAAGGCATAGCCACGCTGTACAAGATTTCCATGGAGCAGTGGGTGGGGTCTGAATCACTGACCTTGTGGTTACCAATCCAGTGTTTATCCTACAGTGCCACACCAAATTTAAAAACAGAAATAATCACAAAAGACTTTTCATGCAACTGCCTTTCTTTTGAATCTCCTAAAAAACCTAGGCCCAACAATATCTCTTTATTCTTCAATTCATGTCCTGCCATTCAACTGAGTCTGCTTCTATCTCTCCACCCACTTCTTAAAAAGGGGAGTAGCTTACTTATCCAGAATCAATATGTTGCTGTTAAGTGCCAGTGAGTCCATTTCACTTCAGAATGACCCTAAGTGAGAGAAGAGAAGTACACCACAGGGTTTTCTTGGCTGTAATCTTCATGGAAGCAGATCACCAGCTCTTTCTCTCACAGAGGCATTCACGGGGCTTGAATCATCAACCTTTTGGTTAGTAGCCTACGACTTAACCATTGTGCTACCAAGACTCCCTAAAATCAGAATGTTGTTGTTATTGTTAAGGACCACCGATTGGTTCCGACTAACACCAATCCTACTGTATAGGGTTTCCAAGGCTTTAAATCTTTGCAGGCACAGAAAGCCTCATCTTTCTCCCACAGAGCAGCTGATGGGCTCAAACCTCAGACCCAGTATTTATGGTGTGGAGCCAACATGCTCCCCCAAATCAGTATAATGGAAAGCAATTCTTAACAGAACCAAAGAGACGGCTGGGAAGGTAAAATAAAAAAATTTAGTATCAACTTTATTTTGCTTGATATTGAATTAGTATTTTTCCATGTATGTCTACTGTTAGCTTATAAACCTTAGAATACCTATAAAGCTAATCTATAAAAAAGCTGTCTATATTAGCAGGCGGCCCCTTTACCTCCAACTTCTTGGTCTATAAAATAGAAACTGAAGCCCAAAATATGATGCTGAAATTTTATAAATCTTTTCAATACTACATCTCCATTCAGTAGTGTAAAGCACAGTACTACAGTAAGCAGTCCAGCTCGTAATCTACTAGCAGGGTTCCTATACACTACATAATTATCATGAGTAACTCTTTGACTGGATTCTTATAAAATCTTATCAGTGCTATTAAATCAATCAATATTTTTCCATATCTCTCAGCAACACTACCAAACAGTTCAACCTTGCCCCTCCTCCCCACCCCACTTCCACTATCCCAAATGGGGGATTCTAGCAATACCAGGTAAACGTTTCTGAATATACTAGTAACCACAATCACTTTCAGAAACTTTACTATATGACCCCTTCCTTTTTTTTAATTGTTTGTTTGTTTGTTTGAGAAATGCCTTACTTGGGCTTGGAGAACATTTTTTCCAGGTTAAATTCCTTGAGGTGTTTTATTACAGCAGACAAACAGCAAATCACAGGCTTCTCCAGGTTTGTGATGCCTGCAAAATTTTGAGCATCTTAAAAAAAAAAAAAAAAAAAGAGTATACCCTCATTAAAATTATTATTCATTATCAGAGCAAAATTTAAGTTGAACACAAAGTATTTAACGGTGATTTTAGAAAATGCCTTCTGAAATTTCCCTGTGGAAAACTCTAATAGATTAAGACATGAGGAAAAGGGTGTTATTCTCCGTTGATAGAGTGAATCTCTTTGGAAAACAACATCGCAAACAATTTCGAACTTTAAATCCTCATCCCTTTAACCGAGAACTACTCCAAAACATGCATGTCAAGGGTATATATACAAAAAATTGGGATGGAATTTTCCTTGTAAAGATATTTTACAAGAAAAATCTAGTTAAATACTAGAAACAACATAAATGATCATCAGTAAGATAATAGTTTAAAACTGTCTAGTAAGTCTGGATTACCATGTAATTACTAAAAGAAATGACTTATAGCTATAGAGAGAAAACTCACAGCTACTAAATCGAAGCCAACTCATACTAATTCTATAAATCAGAGAAGAACTACTCTTTAGGGTTTCCGAAACTGTAAATCAGGATAGGAGCAGACAGCCTCATCTTTCTCCTGTGGACCAGCTGATGGGTTTGAATGACTGACCTATGGATAGCAGTCCAGTTCTACCTACTGTAACACTAGGGCGTCTTACTAATACAGAAAGTTATCCCTAATATATTACTGAGTGAGGAAAATAAGTTGCAAGACCCATGGTCATCTGAGTAGAACGGGGGATCCCTACCTATAAGAAAAGCAGCGATAGCAGATAGTGACAGAGACGAAGGCAAAGAGATACACAGGAGCTGTGGGATCTAGGCCCATGGACTGAGTAAGACTGTGGGCAGGAAGCTAGCTTTCAGAATGTGCCCTTTGGACGTTTAAACAAATATAATTTTTTTATATATGTGAAAATGTTTTCTTTGTTCATTTATTAAATATAAGATGTAAATGGAGACCCAGAGGAAGGAAGCAGGATAACTGCTGCTGCATGGAGGGGAATGCAATCATCAAGTTGAAACAAAGTGATGTGCTGAATGTAAAACAAACAAACAAAAAAAACACCCAAAATATTCTTAATACAACAATCGTAAGGGTCCTTTTAAAATTCTCTAAAATCCCCAATTCACTGAGCGTAGAAGTCAAAGTCCTTACAGTGGAAGATGAGGCCTGAAGAATCAGCCTCCCATACCCTCTATGCCTCTAACACTCTCCCCTCAGACAATTTGCTCCAGCACACAGGCTCCTTGCTGTTCCCTGAACATGCCAAGCACATTCTAGTACAAGAAGACACTTTGCACTTACTGTCCCCTCCACCCGAAATATTATCCCTCCACACATCTATGTGGATTTTCTCCTTAATTCCTTCATATCTTTGTTCAATGCCATTTTTCACTGAGGTTTTTCTTTATCACTCTACTTAAAAAGTGCAATCCCTTTCCTGTCTCTTATCTTCACAAGCCTTATCGCCTCTAACACACGGTGTACCTTATTCCTTTTATTGTCTTAGCCTTAGCTAGGCTGCCAGGAATAAGCAGCAGGGCCAAATCGAGTACTGATGCATGCTGGATGGAATGCAAGTGAAGACAAATAATGGTTACTTAGTTAAACCCTGGCACTACCGTCCTGGTATTTTAATTCTGGCAATGAACCTTTCAAAACATCAGCCTTAAGCAGAATATCTGTCCAAGTATTGTATAAAATTCTGAGGATAGTAACTGAGTCATCTTTAAGAGAAGCAAAGAGGAAAGTAGGAGAACAAACTATCTCTTCCTTACAATCCAATGAATGCGTCAAAACCATCAAGATGCTAAAACATCGCAATTAAAAAGGAAGAAGCTTCAGTGAAGTTATTGATGAGTGTGAAAACAGAGAACTCTTTCCTTGGCCTCCTTCAGCTGTTTATTACAAATGGCTTGCTGTTTTTGCTAGCTATCGTGAAACGCACACATAACGCAATGAAATGCTGCCCAGTCCTGCATCATGTCAGTTGAAGATGCTATCCTTTGGATGCATACGGTATTCACTGACTGATATTCAGAAGGAGATCACCAAGCCTTTTTTCTTAGTCCATCTGATTCTTGAAGCTCCCCTGGGTACCACAGCAGCACACAAACCTCCACTGAACAATGATGGATACACATGAAGTACACTGGCCAGCAATCAAAGGCAAGATTCTAACACTGAACCAATAACCTCCAATAATAACCTAATGACCTAGTTTTTATTAGATTGAAAGCCAAACTGACACCTTCATCCAAATCTAACTCGGTTAAATTAGTGGACATATGGATAAAATATTTACCTTTGATGTCACCTACATCTTTTGTATAAAAATCTGTAACTGCCTGGAAAGCATGGCTGTATTCAAAATTAATGTTATCCATCCTTTCAACTCGAATTCTGTCATCCCGTACACTGAAAAAGACAACAAACATTTAAAAGGTAATTACTCATAATGTTGAACTATTTGCATTTTA
>NW_006408663.1:358496-361162 GCF_000296735.1 Chrysochloris asiatica | reverse complement strand
ATTGATGGCGTCAAGTGTGGCGGCGGTAGTGAGGTTGGCCCAGGATCGGACATTGTTTCGTTCTGCTGTGCATGGGGTCGCTATAAGTCGGTTCTGACTCGATGGCACCTGACAACAACAACAACTCTGTCTTAGTCTGGGAGTTCCACTAAAATCTGTCCACCATGGGTGATAATCCTGGTATTTGAAATACCAGTGGCACAGAATAACAGCAACATGCAAGTCACCATAGTACAACCAACTAACTGATAAGTGGTGGTGTATACCACTTACAACTTTAAATAAATACCCTTTTCAAGAACACTATGGTCAATTGCTTGTTAATAAAGAGGCAGAAAAAAAAGTATCATTTAAGTCTAATTAGATTATTAGCTTAAAAATTTTAGCAATAGAAAATAAAATTTAGTAATTTTTTACTTGAGGTGGAATCTCTGTCTCGTTAATATTTGTTAAGCCTATTTCTAATATTGCTCAGGTCAAATATAGCAAGTTCCCCTTGGAGGAATGCTCATTCTTTAACTAATGGCTCTATATTCTTTTTTTAAAATGTATATATATGGTGTGGCGCTGTGGGCTAATGCGTCAGACTGCAAAGTCGTTTGGACTGCAAGGTTGATGGTTCAAGCTCACCAGCTGTTCCTTGGAAACCCTATACAGTATCACTGTGGGTCAGAATCAACTTGATGGCACTTAACAACAGCTGTGTATATATATATATATATATTCACACAGTTACCCATGTATGCTGCAGTCAAGAAGCCAAAGGCGCCATATTGCAAAACTCTGTTGCAAAACATCTCTTTAAAGTGTTCAAAAACAAAGATGGAACTTTGAGGACAAAGTCACCTGACCCAAGCAATGGTATTTTCAATTGCATCCTATACGTGCAGAAGAAGGAAGACCAAAGAAGAACTGATGCTTTCATGATTCTGTTGAAGAATACTGAATGTAGCATGGACAGCCAGAAGAAAGAACAAATCTGTCTTGGAAGAAATACAGCCCGAATGTTCCTAAGAAGCAAGGATAGTGAGACTGTCATATACTTTGGACATATTATCTGGAAGCATTAGTTCGAGGAGAAGGGCGTCTTGCTTGTTAAAATAGAGATTCAGCATAGAAGAGGAAATCCATCAACAAGATGGACTGATACAGTGGTTTCAGCAATGGACTCTACCATAGCAATGATTGTGAGATGGATGCAAGATTGAGCTGAGTTTTGTTTTGCTGCACAAAGGATAGCAATAGGCTGAAATCAACTAGACAGCACCTAACAGCAGCAATATATAAAGCTGCATAATTGCATAAACAAAAGCATTATTTTCCATGCTGGGTAATGCATTTATTTTTGCATTTTATATTCTACTTGGCTGCCCAGTTTCCCTTTCATTATCAAAAACTCATGTCAACAGCCTATGATGAAATCTTTTATCTTTCATTAGTAGTTTTCATGCTAATATCATCATACAAACAAAAAACAAACCCAGCCATAGGAACCCATTCTAACTCATAGCAACCCAACTCACAGTCTAGGGCTGCTAAGGCTATAAATCTTTATGGGACCTCATCTTTAAAGTAGCCACATCTTTCTCATGAGTGGCTCATGGGTTTAAATTGTGGTTAGTAGTCCAGTGCTTATCCTACAGCACCACCAAGGCGCCTCACATCATACAAAGCTCAAAACTTACTGGCACTGAGTTGATTCCAATTCATAGCAACCAACAATTCATAGTTCTCCAGGCTGTAAATTTTATTTTCTTCTAAGGAGTGTTTGGTGGGCTTGAACAGCAGACCGAGTTAGCAGTCCAGTGTTTATTCTATAATGCCACTAGACCTCCATCTCATCATAAAAAGTAGCTTCAAAAATTTTATGAAAACATGGAATTAAAAGAGAATGGAAATGATTATATATTCCTGAGTGCTTTTGTATATATAACAACAACAACAAAAACACAGAGGAAATAGAAGCAAATACTGTTGAATGATGATGCACAGAGGAGATTGTAATCATTGCAATTAAATAAAATACGTTAGGATGAGTGTAAACCCGATGTTCTCCCATGTAAACTATCACTCAATTCACAATAAAAACTTTTAAAAAATAACAAAAATACAGTCATTAAGGTCATAGGCCCTGTCCAGAGAAAGACTATGAACTCCATATTAATTAAATCAATGGGGTGCAGGACTTTTTAGACTAAGGTATAAATTCTTTGCAAACCTGCTGTACCACACATCTGCGGGTGTTTACTGGGTTGGGCGCCTAATTTTGTTAAATCAAATAAAGAAAACCTCACTCTCACTAAAATGAGTACCAATTGTATTTCTTGAGTGTTTGTCAGTAAGCACTGGTGATAACTCATCAGTGATCTCATAAACAAGAGGAATCGAGGCAGTATCTGAGGTACCAACAAGGTTTCTCACAATACTTCGCAATGCTGTCAATAGCATGTTATGATCCACACAACCGAAAGCCTTTGCATAATCAATAAGGCACAGGTAAACATCTTTTTGGTACTCTCCGCTTTCAGCCAAGATCCATCTGATGTCAACAATGATACTCCTCGTACCACGTACTCTTCTGAATCCAGCTTGAACCTCTGGAAGTTCTCAGTCAATGTATGGTTGCAGCCATTTTTGTACTACCTTTAGTAAAACTTTACTCACAT
>NW_006408663.1:352870-357541 GCF_000296735.1 Chrysochloris asiatica | reverse complement strand
GTGGCCAATGTTCAAGTTGCCCAACCCTTCCCACTCTTTGTGTGGAGAGGATGGGAATAACTCTTGTAGCCAGCAATTGTTTCCTCTTTTGAGCCACTGCCATTATATGTGTAGGTCCAGTTCATCCAGTTGTATCAGATGACACATTTTTTTTTCCCCCTCTTCCTTCTTCCTTGGATTGAGTTATGTCCATCCAGTCACTGAAGCCAGGTCAAGTGGGTATCATCTGCAAGTGTGGGTGTTCTTGCATCTGTCTACCCTTTTCTTATCAGCTGGTCTCTTCACTTTCCACTCTAGTCCTCTGTAGCTGTGTCACTGACTCTGAGCCCATGAGTCCCCCGGTCCCGCCTCGCTGCTGGGCAACGGAGTCCCCACCCGGGTTCACAGTAGTCTGCTGAACGATGCAGGGCTTAGTTCGCCACTTCGTTGGTGTTTTTAGGCCACTTCTCTTTATAGGTGACATGCGTGGTGGCCAATCAGAGCGTGTATTTCTGTTGCGTCTACAGGAAAAACACAGAACACTAAGGGCAGTCCGACTGCTACCACAAGAACAAGTAGGCTGCTAGCCCAGGAGACATCAAGGCAAGTGGACGGGTCATCTCAGCACAAATCCTCTCCCAAGACTAAGACCATTTCTTTTTGGCACAGTGACTCTGTGTATTCCTTCCATCTTCTTTTAATGCTATGTGCATCATTCAATAATTTTCCCAGAGAATCCTTCAATATCACAAGTCAGGACTTGAATTTACTCTTCAGTTCCCTCAGCTTTTCTAACTCCAGGTCTTTGCACATTATGTTATAATATTTGACTCTGTCTTCTCAAGCTGACCTTTGAAATTTTCTGTTTAGCTCTTGTACCTCCTCACTTCTTCCATTTGTTTTAGCATCTCTATGCTGGAGAACAAGTTTCAAAGTCTCTGCTGACATCCATTTTGGTTTTTTACTTCTTTCTTGTCTTCTTAATGACCTTTTGCTTTCTTCTTGTATGATGTTCTTGATGTCATCCCATAACTCTTCTGGTCTACGGTCTTTAGTGTCTAGTGCATCAAATCTGTTCTTCAGATGAGCTCTAAAAATAAAAAGTTAATTTGTCCTGCTGTTTTTATTGTTGTTGATAAGTGCAGTCAAGTGGGTTCCAACCCACAGTAATCATGTATAGGGTTTCCAAGGAGTGGCTGGTGAGTTTGAACCACTGACCTTCCAATTCAACTGACCTTGTGGTCGAGTGCTTATCCTACAGTGCCAAAACAGGATCTGTTTCCTAGGACGGCCATAACAAAATATTACAAGTGGATGACTTTTAAGAACAAAAAGATATTGTCTCACATTTCTGGATGCAAGAAGTCTATGGTGTCATGAATTATTTATTATGTCTCTTCTAGCCTTTAATCTATTTTTTTTTTATTTGTAAGCATTTATTCTCTTGAATGGAAAAAGGCTTGCATCAGCACACATTGTATAGTCTTGCAAATTGCACAGAAATTGAAAAAAAAAAAAGGTTCCTTGTTCACAAGTGCAATGAATCTTTGATGTCCAGTGATCTGCTGCAAACAACGAAAACAAATTTTAAACCACTTAAGAACTTTCCAGCACTCATTAGATTTCATTAAGTGACAAAACAGGACCCACAGGAGAAAGTAAATTAAGTGGCACTTAGTTATTGGAGAGATACTTAAAAAAACAACAACAATATAAGTAATTTCCTACTTAGAATGATTTCTATTCCCCTTTGAATCTAAGTGATGTGATTACGAGGTGTAAGATTATAATGTGCTTTATTCAAATGTCCATGCTACCTAAGTGAATAACGATAGGAACTTATGCAGGAATCCTGTGTTTTTTAGCAATTGTTTCTATGGTTAGAGATTCAGGGGAAGAGCGATCCTCTATTTGTGGGCTCTCCTTAGTCACTCCGACTCCCTCATAAAGGTAACAGACGGTTCTGACTTAGTAGTTCCACTCCTGCATCCTTCTGCCTATTCTATGTTGGGTCTCATTTTGCTGACTGCAAATAAAAATACATGTGCAACAATTTGTAATCACTTTGAAGGGTAATTTTCTGTGCAATAGAAATAGAATTTGAGGTCAGATACAAGAATTCAGAAATAGGAAACAAAACAACTAGCTTCTCAGATTATTTGCCCAGCATACAGATTGAATATGTATGGTAAAAAACAAAATAAAACAAAATAACAAAACAAAACAAAAGTTAGGATCTGAATAGCAGTTGAACAGCATTTCCTCAGGAAAAGCTGCTAATTCTGCTATCATCCCTTTAACCTTAATCTTTGTAATGCCAACTAAATCACTCTTTAACTGATGAGTCTGGGTAAGAGAAGGCAGGAGAAGACACTGATAGGATGACATGATTTTGCTGTGGATGTTAACAGAGGGCTTTGTAATCGTAAAAACTTGAATCGCTAATATATAAAATGAGTATAAAATGAGTTCTCTTAGAAGCAGAAGGCGGAATCTCACTGCCATCAAGAAGAAAGAGCCAGGAGTGTAGCATGTCATTTGGACCCCAAGACCCCTAAAAATGGAAATGTCTGGACCCAGGGATAGAAAGCTATGACACTAGAAGAGTGGCAGAGGAGCAGCAGCAGCAGAACCAAGGAGCACAGCACAAACCAGAGCGGTAAAGCAGAGTGACTATGGTAGGGAGGCTTGCTTGCAGAATGGGGTGTTTCCAGACAATCAGCGCTAGAAACTTATAGCAGAGTACTGTATCCTGAGGTCACTTATCAGCAGTCCTAAAACAGCTTTGTTACACTTGTTGGACACAAAGAGACCTTGTCTGCTCACATGCATAATTAAGGAAGGCTGTCCTAACTGGAAAAACTGTGCCCTGAATATTTCTGACTCTTAACTGTACTCGTAACCAATTAATTTTCCCAGGAAAGGTGTGTGCCAGGGTTGTTTTTTTGTTTTATTTTGTTTTTTACCACACATATTCAATCTGTATGCTGGGCAAATAATCTGAGAAGCTGAGTTCTATGAAGAATGTGGCATCAGGATTGGCGACTCATTAACAACCTGAATATTTACATAATACAACCTTGTTTCCTAAAAGCAAAGAAAACTTAAAACACTTACTGATGAAGATCAAAGTGTACAGCCTTCAGCATGGGTTGCACTTCAATGTAAATAAAACAAAAATCCTCACCAATGGACCAATAAATAACATCATGATAAATGGAGAAAAGCTTGAAGTTGTCAAATATTTCATTTTGCTTGGAACCCTGATCAAAACTCATGGAAGCAGCATCAAAGATATCAAACTATGCATTGCATTAGGCTGCACAAGACCTCTTAAAAGTGTTCAATGAACAAAGACATCAATTTCAGAACTAAGGTCAACAGCTTCATACTCATGTGAAAATTGGACAAAGAGTAAGGAAGACTGTAGAAGAAGTGACGCATTTGAGTTAACAGTGTTTGCTATTCTGGCAGTTCATTATAATTTCTATATTCTCCTCAACCACCATAACAAAAGTGTATGATTTGAGGAAACCTTCACTTGATTCACAATAAAAAGTTAAAAGATAAAAATAACACAAGTACAAAAGAACCAAAATAGAACCAAGTCCACACCCAGAACCTTCTGAGCTGGTACATTTACATTTGAAAAGTCATGCAGACCAACCCACAGCTGCTGAGAGAACAGAAGAATCTTACTGAAACAAAAACCTGCAGAATAAAGTCGACTGTTTGGCTTTTTTCAATTTCTAGCAAGTTATTTGACTTGGAGGCATCAAGTCAGAAAAAGTTAGCCCATCAGGGAAATCCACTTTCTAGGACTGAAAGTTAAAGGGAACCCACCTATGGCTACTTGTGAGTGCAAGTGAGGGAAATGCAGCAATGAAGATGCAGGCTTAGTTTGGACATATTCCATTGGCACTCATTGACTTTGAGATGAGAAAGAAGATGAAGGGTTGAGTGGTTTGAGTTTAAAGAGTTGTGTGAATTCCTGAGCCCAAGGGTACTGGGAGTTAGAGCTGAGAGTGAAGGAACCAGCTTCTCTGAAGTGCAAGGAGGTGTGTGTGAACTCTCAAATTTGCAACTGGTACCCATCTGACCTAGCTTGGATGGCTAAAGCTAAGCTTTCCAAGATGTCCCAACCAGATGACGATAGAGATGTTTGATATCGTAGGAAAGTATAAATTGCTACAATTTGATGAACTGGAATTTTGCTTATGGATGCAGTTACTCAAAACTCCAACTGCAATGGAAGATCCTTCATATCAAGGAAAATCATGCTTGGAAAAGTGGAGCATTAGAGAAAAAGAGTATGATGCTCAACAAGATTATGCAGTGGCAGAAACAATGGGTTCAAACATAACAATAAACGTGAGGATGGTGCAGGACCTGTTTGATATGTTTTGCATTAGGCAAAGCTGCTGCAAAAGACCTCTTTAAAGGGTTACAGAGCTATGAGTTGGATCCAACTCCAGGGCATCTATAACAATAACAAATATCCCCCAACAGTTATCTGTTAAACAATTTACATTATACTTATATAATGAGGGGGGAGAAACCTTTTATATTCTACTATAGAGAGTTCTCTGAAAGACATTTTTGAAGAAAAAAATGCAAGTGCAGAACAATGCATATAGAATGCTACCAGCTTTATACATGTATGTATGTAAGTGTGTATATTTATATAAAATA
>NW_006408663.1:348508-350784 GCF_000296735.1 Chrysochloris asiatica | reverse complement strand
AAACTATCATATAATTCACAATAAAACATTAAAAAATATTTCTATTAAAAAAAATCAAAACAATAAAAGAAACAAATTGTTATACAAATTGGTGTTACAAATACATTTTGGAGTAAGATTCTAGTTCCATTATTTATTCAGTAAAAAATGTAACAGTGAGGAGAAACAGACCTCATGTTAAATAAAACTACTGAAGCATCAAAAAGTACACATTATATTTACATGCTTTGAGACGACAATAGTTTAAATTTCATGCACTATTATATTATAGTCATTATCAATCAGAATCAACTCAATGGCAGTGGATTTAGTGTAATATACATGATACAATCTCCTAACATATGGAACTTTTCGAAAATAATTTATGCCTCCAATGGTTCAAAAATTTTTTTAAAGAGCAAAACAACATTCTGTGGGGAAAAATCTTTTGCAACGACTTATCAGACAAGGGACTTATTTCCCAAATCTATAGGAAACTACAACAGCCCTATAAGAAAGACAAATAACTCAATAAAAAAATGGGCACAGGACATGAACAGACACTTCACCAAGGAAGACATTTGGGGAGCCAACAAACATATGAAGAAATGTTCACAATCACTAGCCATTAAAGAGACGCAACTCAAAACAACAATGAGATATCATCTCTTACCAGCAATAACACTGATGCTCAAAAAAGTAGAGGACAATAAATACTGGCAAGGATGTGGAGAAACTGGGACGCTCCTGCATTGTTGGTGGGAATGCAAAATGGTTCAACCTCTCTGGTAAGCAATATGGCGCTTGGAAATAGAAATACCACATGATCCAGCAATTCCTCTACTTGGTATGGTATGAGCCATAACACGAGTAGACATATGCACACCAATGTTCACAGCAGCACTATTTACAATAGCAAAAAGATGGCAACAGCTAAGTAACCATCAAAGGAAGAATGGATAAACAAACTGTGGTACATATACACAATGGAATACTATGCTACCTTGAAGAATAACAAGAAAGCTGTAAGCCACCACATAACTTGGATGAACCTTGAGGATATAATGCTGAGTGAAATTAGTCAGTAACTAAAGGAGAAATATTGCATACAACTATTACTGTAAAAGCTTAAGAAAAGATACCAACTAAAAGGAAGAAAAATGAAAAAAGGAAAAATTCTTTGTTGGTTATGGGGGGGTGGAGACAGAGGGGATGGTAGAGAACAGGGTACGGAATAGACACATCACAGTTCAGGTGTTGGGGAGGGCACTACATAAGAAGGGGGAGGGGGACAGAAGAACATGGTAGATAGGCGAATACTTAGGCAGGCTTACATGGGCTAAATGGGACAGCGGTAAACAGTGATGTATGCTCAACCTTGGAATAAAAGGGCTCTGTGCTACAGGGATTGAGGCATAGTCTGAATGGGTAAAAGAGAGGAAATAATGTTAAGATGCTTGACTCTCTTGTGAATATTGGTTTCCCTTGCCTATCACTGTAAAACAGACACTTGAGGATGATAGAAAGGAATACCTGGAAACATGATTATAGAAAGCTTGTAAGCCCATCTTCAGCCTATAACTGATTGGAATACCTAAAAGGGGTGCTAGAACTTTCCCAGTGAAAGAGGCTTCTTGCGGAGCCTTGGTAGTGTATAAGATCTTAGGTGGAATCCTGATCCCCACCCAGAACCTTCTGAGATGGGAAATTCCCACTTGAAAAGACAAACCAACTAGCCTGGAGCAGCTAGAGGACCAGAAGATACTTCTTGAAAAAAAAGACCAGCAGGGAAAAACAAAAATGGCAGTCTGATTGACTACTACAAAGACAAACAAGTCGTTCACCAGGGAGCCATCAAGGCAAGCAATCAAGTCCCTTCAGGACAAACTCCTTCCCAAGACTGAAACTCAACAAGAAAACATGAGCAGGCTATGTAAGCTTTCTGGCGACCATGTTGGTCTACTGGTGAGAGGAAGTGGGGTGGAAGCAGCAATAAAGAGGTGGGCTAAGTCTGAACAAGTTACATAGACTTCCATCAACCTGGAGTATGGTGAGAGCTGGTTGGCCCAAAGTATGGTGAGACCTGGGGACTCCTGAGTCCATGGACAAGGACATAGCCACAGAGAGCTAGACCTGACAGTGAAGTGTCCAATTGATATGAAGTGAGGGGATATGCACAAGGTAGCCCAAACTTGCAGACAGTGCCCATTGGACCTAGTTTCAATGGCTGGATGTTCACTGAACTCAATTAAAGGACGGAAAAGGGATGGGGGAGGGCTTTTTTTTTTTTTTCCCCC
>NW_006408663.1:338839-346958 GCF_000296735.1 Chrysochloris asiatica | reverse complement strand
CTTCCTCTTTTTCTCTGACCCTCCACCTTGCTAAACATGATATCCTTCTCTAGCGACTGCTCTCTCATGACAATATGTCCGAAGTATGAGAGACGAAGTTTGGCCCTCTTGGCCTCCAAGGAGCTTTTGGATAAAGTAACTTAAAATACCAACCAAAAGGGAAAAAATCTTTATAGCAAGGGGATCGTTCCCATCCCCTCTGAACACAGGGTTGATATGAATGGGCAACTTAGACACTAGCTACCTAAAATGGGGGGAAGGGGGGCTATAAATGCATGAAGTGACTGGCTTACAAGTTTTCAAGAGGCAGTTTAGATTCAGAGTGTTCAGGGGAAGGTAGAATTCCCACTGAGTGGTTTTCATCCTGTCTAGACAGGTCTGGTGAAAGGACATGGGGACAAGACTGTCATGATTCAATAGTAATTGTTACTAAGACTAATTGCAATTGTCACAACTTTAAAGGTATAAGTTTTGTAGCAAAAAGGGGTGAGTAGTCAATCTTACAGTTCTGGAGCAGAGGACACTGGGACCCTCAAGGGAGAAGAGCAAGAGCAGAGTGTGGGACCCGACCAAGAGAAGCGGCAATGCCAGAGATAGAGGCAGAGATGATGACATGGAGAGACGGAGCTGCTGAGGACTCTAGACTCATGGAGGGAGAAGGGCTGTGTGCTGGCTGTGTGCTGGGGGAGAGGGGAGGGCAGGCTTGCAGGGTATGCCCTTTTGCTGTTTGAATGATTGTATAATTCCTGAGTGCTTGGGTGTATATCCAAAAAAAATCAGGGAACAGAAGCAAATACTGTTGGATGATGAAGCATGCAGGGGATTGTAATCATTGCAATAAAACAAATACGATTGTAATCATTGAAATGAAATGAATATAATAGGATGAGTGTAAAACTGATGTTCCCCATGTAAACTATCACTCAATTCATAATAAAACCTTAAAAAAAAAAAATCCATTCTGTATATTTACCTTCAAGAAAAAGCAAAAGAAATTATACATTTATGAGAGCTCTGTAGTCTTAGATAGTCCTAAACAGGACTATCAACAATGAAACAGCCTCAGATCAGTGGAAAATTTCCTCATGTTTGAGAAAGAACATTTTCTCAATAACAGTTGCAAAATCAAGACCATTTCACCCAGATCACAAGCCTTTTTGGGTCCATGAGTTTATTGACAAGCTCATGCCTGTCTCACACAATCTAAGACAACTAATCTTCCTGGTGTTTCTCTACACATACTAACTCTGATATTACAAGAAGAAACAAACTGTTTCAATATCAATAAACTATCTCAATCCATAGTACAAAGAATAGAAAACTATATTCAACTAACACATAAGCTAACTGGTGTTTCCTTTTTAATTCAAGTCATTAAACCTTTACTGTACAAGTGCTACAGTGTCAAACCAAAGTTTTAAAAAAAGACTCTTGCCCAAGTTTATAGACTGAATTGTGTTCCCCCAAAAGCTATGTCTATGTCCTGGCCCTGGTACATGTGTATGTCCCCTTGTTTGGAAATAGGCGATTTGAAGATGTTATCAGTGAAGTGAACATGAGGTCATATGGGGTTGATTAGTCCTAATCCAATCTGAAATAAAAGAAGAGATTACAAGAGAGACAGGAAAAATGGCCATGTGAAAATGCAACTACATGCCAAGAAATATCTGGTGTGGCAATGTAGGATAAGCACTGGACTGCAAGGTCAGTTGCAACTGCAAGGTCAGTGGTTCAAACTCACCAACCACTCCTCAGAATCTCTATACAGGGTCACTATGAGTCAGAACTGACAAAACAGCACTTAACAACCACCAAAAGTCAGAAACACAAGAATCTTCCTCTAGAGTCTTTAGAGAAATATCCAGAATTTTGACTGCTATTCTCCAAATAGTGAGACAATTATTATTGTTGTTAGGTACCATCAAGTCGGTACCAACCCATAGCAACCCTATGCACAACAGAATGAAACACTGCCCGATCCTGTGCCAGCCTCATTACTGTTGCCATGCTTGAGTCCATCGATGGGTTACTGACCTTGCAGTTAGCAGTCCAATGTTTATCATACAGCACCACATCAGTATTTGCAAATTTCCAAAGTGTAAATTTTGCCACCATAGCCAATTTCAACTTACCAATGCTTTAACAACTTGCTTAGAATATTCCTAAAAATTTAACAATCAACTCCTGTGAGCCACCATAAACCAGCTTTGTTACAGACCAAACAACCACAATCTCTAGTAGCCCCTGTATTTTTCAGTATCTACAAGCGATTCAAGTACAGCCAAAATTAGAATCACAGCTAGAAAGTGTAGGGGAGCTCCAGAAAGTAATGAGATTGTTGTTGTTATTGTAAGGTACCATGTATAATATTTTAAAATACAGACATAGGGAGAAAACATGAGATTAGTTTAAGAACAGTATGAAAATACATGGTCCTAGGGTCCTCTGTTTCTGGACTGTAAGATTAACTACTCCCCCATTTTTGTTACAAAACTTCTACCTTTACAATTGTAACAGTTGCAATTAGTCATGATATCAACTACTCACTATGGAATCAGGAACTGTACTTTTTAAAAAATCATTCTTCACATCCATGAGTTTACTGAACATTGTAATCTATCAGCACTTTGACATAATTGCTATTTTAGCATACAGGATAATGTCAAGAGTGAATAAAAGGCATATTCCTGAACAGATCTTTGCATAATTAGTACAAAGGGAAAGAGGACTGGAAAGTAATATGCAAGCTGGAAACACAATGGGAAGTTTCTCTCCTCCTTGAAGTAGAGGTTTCATTGTGCACAGACAGACCTTGTGTAACCCCAAGAAAACGACTTCTGCAAACCCAGGGAAAAGACTGGGTGTAAAGAAGAGGCTAAGCTGTGTGGCTTTCTATAGGAATAAGCAGGTGGGCAGGAAGCAGAGATGTGACAACCTACAGGCTAGGCTATTCCCAATGTTCTCTGAAAGGCAGAAGGAAAGGGATTTTATTCAGTATGGGTGGGCAATCTCTTATCTTACTCAATTTAGTAACCCAGAAGTAAATGTGCCTATATTGAGGGGTTGCTAGGTATGAGTTACATAAAAGAGTGCAAAATATACTTACCTTCAAGGTAAATCACACCTATATGACACCTTGAGTTAATAACTACAAATTGCTCAAATGTATTAAAAAAGAGAGAGGCAGTAATCACCTTATCAAGTACTTCCAAATTATGTGGGATTTCAGTTCAGAATCACAACGAACAGTTACATTCGTACTTGCAAAAGTTATGTTTGTTTTAAAGTATTAAACACCTGTCCTTTCAGCTAGTTTGAAAACTAAGGTAAAAGAAATGGAGCATACAGGAAGAGACCAAGTGGCCTGAATCAAGTACAAGAAGTAGCTACCTAATGACAAATAGTTCTTTTAAGGCTCAACCCACTTTATGAAATGTGTTTTACTTCATGATCCAGTACTCACATAGAAAGTGTATTCATTTTCTATTGCTGCTGTGACAAACTATCACAAATTTAGGAGACTAAATGAAGGAGCTTCAAAGAGTTTGTGGAAAATACGGAATTAAAAGTAATCAAATTTTGCCACCAACTTTTTGAAGTCCTCTCATAACAATACAAGTAGGTTTGTAAGCTAGCTGGTGACCTCACTGGTCAACTTGTGAGTGGAAGTGGGGGAAGTCAGTAATGAAGACATGGGCTGAGTTCGACCATGTTCCATAGACTCCTGTCAACCTTGAAATGAGAGAGCAAAGAGGAAGGGTTGGTTGGTCCTAAGTTTGGGGAGACTTGGGAACCCCTGAGCCCATGGACACTGACCTAGCCATCTGGAGCTGGATTCGAGAGTGAAGCATCCAGCTTATAAGAAATGGGGAGATGCACCAGAACACCCAAATTTGCAAATAGTACCCATTTGACCTAGCTTCAATGGCTTGATGATCAGAACTCGACTGGACTATCACAAAGAAATTTGATACAGGAAGCGAGTATAAATTGCTACAATCTGATGAACAGTTGTAGTTGCTCAAAATATTAACCGAGAGGAAAGGCATCTGAAGACTCCTTCATCAAGGATCAATCCTATCCTCTCAGTACACTAGGTTGGTAGGAATGGGCAATTTACACATTGGGGGCTATAAAGGCACAAAGTGGCTGGCTTACAAGTTTTCAAGAGGGAGTTTAGGTTCAGAGCAAGAGGAAGAAGGTAGAATCCTCACTGAATAGTTTTCATCTTGTCTAGATGGGTCTGTTGAAAGGAAATGGGGATAGGATTCTTTTGATTGAATAGTGAGTAATTGTTATCATGCCTAACTGAGATTATCACAACTGTAGAGGTAGAAGTGTTGTAACATAAAGGAGAAAGTAGATGACCCTACGACCATCAAGAGAGAAAAGCATGAGCTGAACATGGTGCCCTAACCAGAGAAGCAACAATACAATACGGAGGCAGAAGTGATGGCATGGAGAGATAGAGCAGCTGAGGACTCTAAACTCATTGAAAGAAAGAGGCTGTGTGCTGACAGCCAGGAGGCTGACTTGCAAAATGTTCCCCTAGTTGTTTAAACAATTTTATATTCCTGCATGTTTTTGTGCACATCAAAGAAAAAGAGGGACTAGAGGCAAATATTGTTAACCGATGGTGCATGGAAGGAATTATAATCATTGTAAGGAAACAAAATATGATTGGTTGAATGCAAAACTGATGTTCTACCATGTAAACTAGCACTCAATTCACAATAAAAGCTTAAAAAAATATAACAGTTTACATTTTCTGGGTTACATAGATAAATTTTTAAAAGTAATTTCACCTGTTTCTTTTGACTTTTATTAAAATGTGCCTACTAGAAAATTTGAAATGACTTACATGGCTCATCTGTGAGGATCCGTTAAATTCTCACTGAATACCAGAATTATCCTCTCCCTAGCATGTGCTCTTTCAGTACGCAGGCAGCTGCCCATCAAAGGAAAGGGAGAGATTTGTATGCATGTTGGCTGGCGCCACAGATAAAATGTTGTTGCTGTTAGGTGCTGTCAAGTCACTTCTGACTCATAGCAACCCAGAACGAAGTAATGTCTGGCCCTGTGCCATCCTCACAATTTATGTTATGCTTGAGCCCACTGCTGCTGCCATGGTGCCAACCTATCCCATTGGAGGTCGTCCCCATTTTCACTGACTCTCCACTTTACAAACCAAGATGTCCTTCTCCAGGTCCTGCCTGATAATATGCCTGAAGTTGGAGAGATGAAGTCTTGCCATCAAGGCTTCTAAGAAGTATTCTGGCTGTACTTCTTCCAACACAATTTGTTTGTCTCCTAACAGTCAATGGTACTTTTAATTTTTTAGCCAACACCATAACTCAAATACGTGGGTAAGGAAGGTCCAGTGTGTGGGTCATATAAGGCTGGCAAAATCATTTGGTCTGGCCCTTCTAAGGCAGCCACACCCAGTTCCAGTCATTACACTGTTGTTCTTGTAAGTGCCGTCAAGTCAGTGCCAACTCATAGCGACCCTGTACAGGGCTTGCAAGAAGTGGCTGGTGAGCTTCAACCACCAATTTTGTGGTTCAAACCAATGTTACAGTCCAGCGCAGTAACCCACACTGCCACACTGAGTTAATTAAATGTTTGATCAAATATAGCAGGTTAATTTTTAAGTTTATAATTTTGTATGACCCACAAATTATCTGATGAATTCTGGCAGAAAAAAAGTTCCTCACCCCTGCTCTAATGCATCAATTCTTCTACAGTCTTCCTTATTCACTGTCCAACTTTCACATGCATATAAGGGTACTGAAAATACCATGACTTGGGTCAGGTGCACCTTAGTCCTCAAACTGACACCTTTGCTATTCAACACTTGAAAGACGTCTTGTGCGGCACATTTCTTGACTTGCTGCTTCATGAGTGTTGACAGTGAATCCAAGCAAAAGGAAGTCTTTGACAACTTGATGTTACTTATTTTCCAGGGGTGAGAGTTTTTCTTTTCTTTACATTGAGCTGTAACTCATACTGAAGGTTGTAGTCTTTGATCTTAGTCAGTAACTATTTTAAGTCTTCTTGGCTTCCAGAAAGCAAGGATGTATCACTTGCATATTGAAGGTTGTTAATGAGTCTTCTTTCCTCCAATCCTGATGCCACATTCTTCTTCATATAATCCAGCATCCAGGATTATTTCCTCAGCATACAGTTGAATTAAGTACGGTGGAAGAATACAATCCTGGTACCTACCTTTCGTGATTTAAAATCATTTGTTTCCACCTTGTTCTGTTCGAACGACAGCCTCTTGCTTGGTCTATGTACAGGTTCCTTATGAGCACAATTAAGCGTTCTGAAATGTTATCCATAACTTGTCATGATTCAAGTAGTCGAAAACATTGGCATAATCAGTAAAGTGCACGTAAACATCTTTCTGGTATTCTCTGCTTTCGGTCGAAATCCATCTGACATCAGCAATAAACCTCATTCGACATTCTCATCTGAATCCAGCTTGAATCTCTTGCAGTTCCCTGTCAACATACTGCTGCAGTCATTGTTTAATAATCTTCAGCAAAATTTTACTTGCAGGTTATATTAATGATATTGTTCTATGATTTTCACATTACATTGGGTCACCTCTCTTTGGAATGGGCACAAATATGGATCACTTTCCATACTGGCCAGGTCTTGCAAATTTCTTGGCATAGGTGAGTGAGTGAGTACATCCATTTGCTGAAAATTTTCAGTTTGTGTTCCAACAACTCCCGGAGTCTTTTTTTTTTTCTTTTCCAATGCCTTAAATGCAACTAGGACTTCTTGCTTCAACAACACTGGCTCTTGATTATAGGCTACTTCTTGAAATTGGTGAACACTGACCATCTCTTTTTGGTACACTGACTCTGAGTATTGCTTCCATCTTCTTTTGATGCTTTCTACATCATTCACTATGTTGTTGTTATGCTGTTAAGTCAGTTCTGACTCATAGTGATGCTATATAGGGCTTCCGAGGAGCGGTTTCTGAGTTTGAAGTGCCAACCTTTCAGTTCAAACAGACCTTGTCGTCTAGTGCTTATCCTACAGAGCCACACAGTATCCTTCAATATTGCAATTCGTGATTTGCATTTTCTCTTCAATTCTTTCAGCTTGAGATATGCTGACAATGTTCTTCCTTTTTGATTTTCTAAATCTAGATCTTTTCAAAATCTAGATCTCTTCACATTTCAATGATACTTGGCTAAAAAGAATTTACAAAAAGAAAATAGGAAGGGGAGGAAATTTCTGACCTGAAAACAAGAGATGAGATAATGGCAGAGTAATGGAGTCCTGGTGTGGTACTGTGGGTTAATGCACCAGACTTCAAAGCCATTTGAACTGCAAGGTTGGTGGTTCAAGCTCACCAGCTACTCTTCAGAAACCCTATACAGGGTCACTATGGGTCAGAACTGACTCGATGGCACTTAACAATAACAACAGCAACAACCAGGAAAAACAATGGAAATTAGAAAGAAATCATTCAGCAAGCAGGGACCTTTGACAGGAAGGAATCATTGAACAGACTAATGCATAAGTTTAAATTCACAGAGGCTTGGAGATAAGCAAATCCAAGAACTAGCCTCCTGTTTTTACTTAGATAGTGAAAAGAAGGAAGTAAAAGGAAGCTCTTTTTTGAATTATGAAGAGGGAAATGAGAGAGGAAAAAAAAAGCTAAGAGATCCAGAAGGCTAATGGCTAACTATATTAAGAGTTCAAAGGGGATTTTAAAATTTCTATTGTTATAAAGTTGTACCCTAAGAATAGTATAAGGTGGGTTTACCAACATGAAACAGAACTAGGGCTCTCACGGCTTTGACCACTACCACCTAGGTGATCTTGTAACTCTGAGAGAGTTGTGTGTGTTTTGTTGTTATTATTGTTGCTGTTCAACCCTTCAGTGTTTCTGTCCCATCATTGTAAAATGAGGGTCACTGGAGCCCTGGTGTGGCGCAGTGGGCTAATGTGTCAGACTGCAAAGTCGTTTGAACTGCAAAGTCAGTGGTTCAAACTCACCAGCTGCTCCTTGGAAATCCTATACAGGGTTGCTATGGGTTGGAATCGACTCGACAGCACTTAACATCAACAACAAATACACTGAAAAGGAGCTCTGGTA
>NW_006408663.1:335519-338059 GCF_000296735.1 Chrysochloris asiatica | reverse complement strand
CTTGGAAACCCTATGCAGGTTTGCTATGAGTCGAACCAACTCCACAGCACACAACCACTACCACCACCGCTACCAAACAGACTGAGGGCCAGACATTCCCCACCCCTGCTGTATAGGCTTTCCAGGACTAGCTGGTGGGTTTGAACTATCAACCTTTGGTTAGCAGTCCAGTGTTTATTCTACAGTGCCATACCAGGGCTCTATAGAGACGGGAAACCACTTTCAGGATTTTAAAATTTACAACACAAACCTCTAGGTGAAACCATAAGGAACAAAGTGCTTTAGTTAATTAGGAAACTTTATGTAATTAAATCCTCAACCCCAAATCACCAGGTGTATTTACAAAAATCAAAGAGGATAAGTAAAATGAATGCTGCACACCTCACACAATTGCCTCTGGGAGCATCTTATTCAAGCCGTCAGGTCCCACCTAGGGAGTTCTCCGTAGTAATAGTATGATTAGCCTGCAGACCCCTTAAACGTTCTTCCTATTCAATTGCTAGAAATACACCTATTGTATGTATGCTCCATTGAATTCTTTCAAGCTCATATATTCCTGAGGAGTTACTTAAAGAAGCCTGTTGTTAGGTAAACCCAATAGCAAACACTCTTGAAGAATAATCTACACTAAAACCTACTACTTCTGAGTCAATTCCAACTCATAGCAAGCCTACATGACAGAACAGAAATGCTCCATAGAGTTTCCAAGGCTGTAAAACCTTTACAGAAGTAGATGACCTCATCCTTCTTCTGCAGAGCGGCTGGTAGATTCAAATTCGCAACCTTTCAGTTAGCAGTCCAACACTTAGCCCAGTGGACCATCATGGTTCCTAAAGAATAACTTGCTGTTGTTCTGTGCCGTGCAGTCGGTTCTGACTCATAGCAACCCTGCACAGGGTTTCTGAGGCTGTAAATCTTTACGTGAGCTTTCTCCTGCAGCACAGCTGGTAGTTTCAAACTGCTGACCTTGCGGTTCACAGCCTGATTTGTAACAACTACATTACCAGAGCTCCTACCACCTATTAAATTTTTTCTTTTTTTAATCTGGGTTTTTCATAGATAGATAGATAGATAGAGATATCAAGTACATCCATTAAAAATAATAGCTAGGTATACAAAGGGGATTCCAAAGTTCATGGAAAAATTACATCATCTTTTAATTTCATTTTCTATCAGTATTTGAAGCTTCCTCATATAAACAGTTATCAATACCAAAAAAACTACTGAAAATACAATTGAATTTCCATCAATGTAGGAAGTATCATAGCTGTGTGGTATAGACTCAACTGGATTCACGTTGTTGTCAGGGAGCATTGAATCTGTTCTGACTCATACAGACCCAAGATCCAACAGAATGAAACACTGCATGGTCCTGTGCCATCTTCACAATTGTTATGTTTGAACACACTGCTGCAGCCACTGTGCCAACCCATCTCACTGAGGGGCTTCCTGTCTTTTCACTGACCTTCCACTCTGCCAAGTGTGATGTCCTTCTCCAGGCACTGGTCCCTCATGTTCAAAATATAAGAGACAAAGTCTTGTCACCTCTTCTAAGGAGCAATGCAGTCATACTGCTTCTAAAACAAATTTGTTTCTTTTGCTGGCAGTCCATGATATATTTAATATCCTTTACCAACAGAATAATTCAAGTGCCATCTTCTTTATTCACTGTCCTGCTTTTACAACAAGTATACAGGCCATTGAAAATACCACCAGCAAATGTTCAAGAGAATGTTTCAGAGTCTCTTCTGACATCCATTTTAGTCAGTATTCAGGTGGGATATACTCAAGGTCATATTTTGGCTCCTATAGACTTAATATTTCTTCAGTTTCAGTTTAAACTTGCATATGATCAACTGATGGCCTATTCCACAGTCTGTCCCTGGGCCTTGTTTTGGCTGATGATATGGAGCTTTTCCACTGTCTCTTTCCACAAATGCAGTCAGTTTGATTCTTGTGTACTCAATCTGGTGAGGTCCATGTATCTAGTTACTTTGCATGGTGTTTAAAAAAGATATTTGCAATAAATAAGTCATTGGCCATATAAAATTCTATCATGCAATCTCCAGAATCATTCTGTCATCAAGGCCATATTTTCCAACTACTGATCCTTCCTCTTCATTTACAACTTCTACATTCTAATCACCAGTAATTATCAATACATTTTAATTGCATGGTTGATCAATTTGCACTATCACTGACTGGCTTTAATGGTTGGTGCATAAATTTGAATAGTGGTATTAACAACAGATGAGGGGTGGTGTTGACAACGTAGTGTAGTCTAATAAGTGTACAGTTGTTATTGTTGTTGTGATGTGCCGTTGAGTCAGTTCCGACCCATAGCGACCCTGTATAGGGTTTCTGAGGAGCAGCTGGCGAGCTTAAACCACCAACCTTGCAGTTCAAATGGCTTTGCAGTCCTACGCATTAACCCACAGCACCACACCAAGACTCCAAGTGTACAGTTGTTAAGTGCCTTCGAGTCGGTTCCGACCCATAGCAACCATGTACAGGGTTTCTGAGGGTGTAAATCCTTACGG
>NW_006408663.1:333484-334979 GCF_000296735.1 Chrysochloris asiatica | reverse complement strand
TCACTACTGTTGCCACGCTTGAGTCCATCGATGCTGCCACTTGGCCAATCCATCTCGTTGGGGGTCTTCCTCTTTTTCTCTGACCCTTCACCTTACATTTATTAAGTACAACTATATTCCAAACAGCCCAGCTAAGCCTAAAAGAACTGATCTGAGATTTGAAGTGCTATTTAAGAGATGGTATTTGCCTTTTGATAATATTTAACTGTGGTGCTGTAGGATAAGCACTGGACTGCCACACACAAGATCAGCAGTTCAAACCCACCATCCGCTCCTCAGAAACCCTACACAGGGCTGCTATGAGTCGGAATTGACTCAACGGCACTTAACAACCACATGATATGCTAAGACTTCTGGTGTGGTGCTGTCGTATCAGCACTGGACTGTGAACCACAAGGTCGGCAGTTCAAACCCACCAGCTGCTCCTTGGAAACCTGCTATGAGTCAGAACCAACTCGGTAGAACTTATCAATAACACCAAGCAGGAGCAAGAGTTAAGTACACAGTTGCTAAGTGAAAGGTCGGTGGTTAAAGCCCAGTAGCCAGCCGTTCCTTGGGAGAGAAATGTGGTAGTCTGCCTCCCTCCATAGGACCCAGCCTTGGACGTCTTACGAGGCAGTTCTAGTCTGCCCCACAGGAGAGCCAGGAGTCAGAAGCGATGGGACAGCAGTGGCTTTGGTTTTAGGTTTGTAAATGAGAAAGAGGAGACAGATGTAACAAATACTGCCCCGTCCTGGTGTGGCGCTGTGGGTTAATGTTCCAGACTGCAAAGCCGTTTGAACTGCAAGGTCAATGGTTCAAGCTCACCAGCTGCTCCTTGGAAACCCTATACAGAGCCGCTATGGGTCGGAACCGACTCGACGACACTCAACAACAACAACAACAACAACATGCTCCAGCATGCTTCCCTAATTTCAGACATGCCCTGTCCACCTTTGGATTTTGCCACATCTGCAAGCACACTGGAGTCCTGGAGCGCCAAGCACATTACCAATGCAATCTGATAAGTTTTTTGTTAAATCAACTCGTGGTTTTTTTTTAAACCAAATTCCAACTTAAGACTTTCTACACCATAAAAATTTATGAAATCAGTTTTGATTCACTAATTACATGTTTTCAATACACCTTAAGTAAATATTTAACTCTGAAAGTAGAAAATGGTTATTTGTGAACCACTTAAAGTTGGCTCAGGTTAAGTATACCAAGAAAAGCTTTACTCCAGCTGTGGTGGCCCAAGCCCCCCATGACCTAACTCTACCCCTTCCCTACTCCAGGGCCACTCCTCCTTCCTGGAAGTCTCACCTAGCTTTCTCTGGAACACTCCAAATTCATTTGACACTGACTTTCCTTCCAGGACTCTCGGTTTTTAACTTCAATGTTTTTCTTCCAACAATAAACAAAGAAAAAAAAGGCCTGGTGATTTCCTTCCAACAAAAATCAACTATTGAGCCTAAAAATTAAAAGATAACTTTTATGTCATCTGAGGTAAATTAAG
>NW_006408663.1:328983-331422 GCF_000296735.1 Chrysochloris asiatica | reverse complement strand
AGCTTGACCCAAGACATGGTGTTTTGAATAGCTTCATGTGCATGTTGGACAGTGAACAAGGAAGATGACAGAATTGATACATTTGAGTCACGGTGTTAGAGAAGAATATTAGAAGTACCAAGAATTTCTAGAAGAACAAACAAATCTGTGTTGGAAGAAGTACAGCCAGAACACTCCTTAGAAGCCAAGATGTCCAGACTTCATCTCTCATATATCAGATATATTATCAGGCAGGTCCAGTCCCTGGAAAATGACAACATGCTAGGTAAAGTGGAGGATCAGTAAAAAAGAGGAAGACCTCCACTGAGATGGATTGTCACAGAGCATTGTGAGGATGGCACAGGACCAGGCAGTGTTTTGTTCTGTTATGCATTAAGGTTGCGATGAGTCAGAACTGAGTCAATGACACCTAACAACAACAACAATCTTTAAGGAAGCAGACTGAATTGGTAAGATTGAATTGCCAAGCCATTCAGTTAGCAGCTAAGCACTTAACCACAGCACCACCAGATCTTCCTACCGTGTCCTATTTCTCTACCTATCTCCTTCCTTTCTGTTTCCTTCTGTTCTTCTTATATGCAAAAATTGTCATTTTTCCAAACTCCTCTGATCTTATTTTCCCTTAAAGGAAAAAACAAACCAAAACGTTCTTGGTTTGTTTTGTTTTTTCCTTTAGGGGAACAGTTCATTTGCTTAAGTTCAACTGTCCCATCTAGACAATAAGGAGCTCTGGTTGCGCAGTGGTTACAAATCGGGCTGCTAACCTCAACATCAGCAATTCAAAACGACCAGCTGTTCCGTGGAAGAAAGATGAGGCTTTCTGCTCCCATAAAGATTTGCAGCCTCAGAAACCCTGTGCAGGGTCACTATGAGTCAGAATTGACTCCACGGTACTTAACAACAACAATCTACACTGGACTGGTTACAACAGCAAGGTCAGTGGTTCAAACCTACCAACCACTCTTAGAAACCCTACACCAGGTGGCTATGAGTCAGAACTGACTCAACAGCACACAACCACAATATCTAGACAATAAACTCATCTGTGGCTTCCAGACTAACCTTCCACCATGCCATTCCTTTGCTCCATTAGGCGTACTGGCTTCCATTAGGAGTCCACATGCCTTTGCCTAGATTTTCACAGTTCTCAACTCTGCCTTCTCTAGTTTCTCAACATGAAAGCCCTTCCAATCCCCAACCTTGCTGTCAGAAATGTTGCCCCCATACTTTTTAAACCTCTTCAATTATTTACAGCCTCTGTGCCTCAGAACACATGTTGTTTCCACAGACATACAACATACTACCTTTTGTTCACTCTTCCGCCCTATCAATTCAAAGCATCTACATCTTGCAAATGTCCCCATCCAAACCCACCTCCTCCACAAGGTCATCCTTGATGAGTAAGCTCTCATTTTTCTGAAGGCATAACTATCATCAGGTAAATTCTTCTGCATTGTCTCAAAATCAGTTTCTCTGAGACGTAGTAAATATTCACTATAGATTCCTGGGGTGATGCCGTAGGATCAGCGCTGGACTGGAAACCACAAATTTGGTAGTTGAAGCCCACCAGCTGCTCCTAGGAAACCTTATACAAGATCACTATGAGTCAGAACTGACTCGGCAGCATTTAACAACAATGACAACTATCAACTAATATTTACTTTGCTTCCATTAGTTTTACTCTCAATAAATGTTTTATAGATAGATAGACAGACAGACAAATAGTGATATCGGTGTACCATGGACTCACAGCAACCCTGCATAGGATTTCCAAGGCTACAAATGGGTAGCAGAAAGCCGCATCTTTCTCTTGTAGAACGGCTAATAGTTTTGAACTGCTGACCTTGAGATTAGCAGCCTGATTAGTAACTACTATGCTACCAGAGTTCTATCTCAAAATCAAAGGTTAACCTATTAAAAGATTATCTTAACTGTAAATTGTACAAGTGCTTAAAATCATTGTTTTCTATTTGCTTATCTATGTTCTTACTATGTTCATTGTTACCCTATCTACAAAAAGGTAACAACTAACACAGTAAGACTGGTCCCCTAAAGACCCAGACTAAAATTTCGTACACATATGTGACACAAGTAAAGACAATTAACCTAAGGAAAACTGATAGCTTATTATTTTGAAATAATAATATTAGCTTACCTTTTTATTTTCACTAACACTTATTGTAAGTTATCATCTGATATAAAGTAAGTATGTCTGTACGTTGAGATAGGAAAACAAATTGAAAGATTATAGGTATTCTAATTTTGAAATTATAATTCACAAAATATAAAATCCTTTGGAGCCCTCTAGTGGTTAAACATGTAATACAAAAATATCCTACTATTATAACACAGATGTATTGGACTTCTAATTTTAGGTCAGCAGTTTGAATCTTCAGCCGCTCCATGGGAGAAAGATGAGACGTTCTGCTCCTGTAAAGA
>NW_006408663.1:318564-327403 GCF_000296735.1 Chrysochloris asiatica | reverse complement strand
ACAACAACAACAATAATTTCAAATCATTCTTTTGTCTTTTTCATGTAGTGTTAACATGCCATTTCTTCAATTTCAAATATTAAATAGTAGCTGACAAAAGTTGTAAGTTACTTTTACCTCCCTCCAGATTTTCTACAGAAGAAAAAGAGGTTTTAAATCTACACCCAAGAAATTATCACTAGGTTTAGAACAAAAAAGAAGATACCAACAAAAGCAAACACTCTACTTAAAAATTCAGTGCTATGTTGTAAATATGGAAAAGAATTTTGACATGCATAAGTGGCGCTGTAAGATATGCACTGGACTGCTAACCCCAAGCTCATGTGTTCAAACCCACCAACCACCTCACAGAGAAAGATGAGCATTTCTACTCCCATAAAGATTCAACCTCAGAAACCCAACATGGTTTGTTGTTGCTAAGTATTGTCAAGTTGGTTCCAACTCATAGCGCCTCTGTAAAGGGTTTCAGAGACTGCAAATCTTTACAAAAGCTGAAAGTCTCACCTTTCTCTCAGAAAGCAGCTGGCTGGTTTAGTAAGCAGTCCGGTGCTTATCTTACAGCACCACCAAAATTTGTCAAAATTCTTTTCCATATTCACAGTACAGCACTGAATTTGTAAGCAGACAATTTGCTTCCATTGGTATCTTCTTATCTGTTCTAAACATAATGATAATTTCTTGGAATCAATTCAATGGCAGTGGGTTTTGGATTGGGTTTTAGTTTCTTTGTATAAAATTAAAATCGTTACTTATGTCCCCTATTAAGTCCCCCTCCCCCTTTTTTTAATATGGCCAGTAGTTGTTTCTCAAGTTAATAAAAGACAAGCTTTATGGATATTACAATGGAAATACTAGCATTTAGGCAAAAAAGTAAGCTTAAGGCCATGCCCTCATAAAGTAAAGAAAAATACAGAAAAATGAACTAAAGAGTTAAATGTTAAAAAACCACATTGAAAAAAGGCAAAAGAAAAATGAAAAAACAAAAAAAGGATGAATGAATATTGAAATATTTTTATATGAGGAAAGATCTTTATAAATATAAAAATAAGAATGCTTCCAGAACCTTTGTTGTTGTTAAGTTCTATCAAGTTGGTTCCAACTTATACGACCCTGTATAGGGTTTCCAAGGAGTGGTGGGTGAGTTTGAACTGCCAACCTTGTGGTCCAGTGCTTATCCTGTAGCGCTATACCAGGACTCCTCCAGAAGCATGAAGGACGTAATTAGTTTACTCTATTAATAAGACCCTAATACTAATAACAATCTACTAACAATCAGGGTCATTAAGTGGAAAATAATGTCTTGGTGATAGCAACAATGCTGGAGGTCGCATTATATAATTTTGTAAGACCAGCAACTTATTTATTGCAAATACCACCTTTTTAAACAGCATAAATGGCAACTATACTAATGGAATCACCAGATGGAATACATAGGAGAGATGATGGAGACGCTAAGTATCATCAATCAAAGTAAGACCAGGAGTCAACTGTGGAGCAGATCATAGATTGCTCATATACAAGTTCAGGCTGTGGCCGAAGAAACTTTAAAGAAGCCCATAAGAGTCAAGATATGACCTTGAATACATCCCACATGATTCAGAGATCATTGACAAGAAACAGATTTGATGCATCAGACACTAATGACCAAAGACCAGAAGAATTGTGGGATGACATCAAGAACATCATCATCATTGCAAAGACAGGAAATAAAGATGGATATCAGAGAGGCTCTAAAGCTTGTTCTTGGGTGTAGAAAAGCTAAACCAACTTTAAGAAATAAGGAAGTAAAAAGAGCTGAACTGAACACTTCAAAGAGCAGTTCAAGAAGAGAAAGTCAAGTATTATAATAATGAAATCTGCAAAGACCTGGAGTTTAAAAACCAAAAGGGGAAAACATGCTCAACATTTCTCAAGTATTGATAATAATACATGTAAGTAAATTTTGCTAAATATAATTCAAAATGGTTTTAGCAGTACTTTGACAGGGACCTGTCAGAAATTCAACCAGAATTCAGAAGAGAATGTAAAACAAAGGATATCACTGCTGACATCACATGGATCTTGAAAAAACAGAGAATACCAGAAGGACATTTACTTGCGCTTTATTGACTTATGCAAAGGCATTCGACTGGATCACTACAAATTATGGATAACACTGCAAAGAATGGGTATTCCAGAACACTTAATTGTGCTCCTGAGGAACCTGTACATAGACCGAGAGGCAGTTGCTCAAAGAGAACAAAGGGTTACTGAATGATTTTAAACCATGAAAGGTATACACCAGGGCTGTATCCTTTCACCACACTTACCCAGTCTGCATGTTGAGTAAATAATCTGTGAAACTGGATTATATGAAGAAGGACGCATCAGGACTGGAGGACGACTTAGTGACAACCTTTCATATGCAGATGATACATTTGCTTGGTGGAAGCAAAGAGGACTTGAAATACTTACTGAAGAACATCAAAGACTAAAGCCTTCAATATAGATTGTTCCTCAATGTAAAGAAAATAAAAGTACTCACTAGACCAATAGCATAATGATATGTAGAGAAAAGACTAAAGTTATCAAAGACTTCATTTTAGTGGAATCCACAAACAACATTCATGGAAGCAACAGTCAAGAAATCAAATGATGCACTGGATTAGGCAAATCTGCTGCAAAAGATCTTTTTGAAGTATTCAAGAGCAAAGATACCACTTTGAGAACTAAGGTGTGCCTGACCCATAGCCATAGTATTTTCAATAGCCTCAAAAGCATATGAAACTTAGACAATGAATAAGGAAGACCATAGGAGAATCAATGCATTTGAATGGTGGTGGGTGTTGGCAACGACTATTCAAAGTACTAAGGATTGACAGACAGAATGCTTTTTAGAAGCGAGGATAGCAAGATTTCATCTGTAGTAGTTTGGACATATTATCAAAAGGGATCAGTCCTGGGAGAAGGACATCACTTTTGGTAAAACGGAAGGGCAACAAAAAAGAGGAAGACCCACAACAAGATAGATCGACTCACTGGCAGCAGCAAAGGGTTCAAACATAACAATTGTGAAGATGGTACAGGACCTAGTAGTGTTTCATTCAGTTGTACACAGGGTCAGGGAATCAACTCGATGGCACCTAACGACAAAAACACCATCAACTAATAACACAATGAAATAGTCAATTAAAATATAAATTAAAAAGTGGTTTTGTTTTTTTAGAGACAAACAATTAAAAATGTAAAACTAAATTATGACCAATTGCTACAATCAATTTGAAAAACAAAGGTCTAGGAGAGAAATGGCATCACAGAGAGCCATGGCATTTTATATCCAGGTTAATCTATAAACAGAAGATGCAACTTTGACCAGCATGGGAACTGTAACTGAGCCTCCTGTATAAGGCGTAACCCACATCAACGTGCTGCTTCATTTAAAAGCACAGGACTGAAAACACTGTCTGTCAGCCAGAGAAGCAACACTAGGTTTCTGGAGTAGACTTGACCGCACACAATGACCATAAAATAAATTAAAAACTCCCAAGCCTATGTTAATAACAAATACACTGTCAAAATTTTAGTGTAAATGTGGTGTGGGAACCAAGAATGCTGAGAAGCTAATAAATAACCACACTTCCCAATGAAAACATCTCTATGTTTGGTACGTAATACATTGCATCGTATGAATGTTATGTGTACGTCTCTCCTATTGGATTATAAACTCTGACAGACATGTAATATGCTACATGCCTAACACACTACATATAGTGAGTCCTACAGTAAGATGATATCTTATTTTTCATTTTGAAATCTCATTTTTGTTTTTGGATATATCCTCTACTATCGCTGAAATGGAGTCCTACTATAGTGCTGTCAGATAAAGCACTGGACTGCAAGGTTGGCAGTTCAAACTCACCAGCCGCTCCTAAGAAACCCTATATGGGGTCACTATGAGTCGGAACAGACCCAACAACACTTAACAACAACACTGTTGAAATATAATTTTTATAGGTAAAAATTGTTGGTACCTTTCATGAGTATCAATCGGCTCTGGAACGGAATCTAAGTTTCAGAATCAGCATGAGCTTCCAGTGTGTGTCAGCTTACCTAATAGCAGTTACTCGGAGGATGAGGGCCTCCGTTTGCTCTGACAAATGCGATGGCAGTAGCAGCTCCACTGGCTGCAGGCCCAGTATCCGCGTTTCCAGTTCTGAACGGGTAGCAGAGTCTTGGAAACTATCAAACACAACCTCACCGGTGGCAGGCTGTACACCCTAGAAAGAAACAAAAATACAATGTCACAGAATTTTTTTTTTTTTTTTTAACCATTGTACCTATGACACAGCACAAATCAACTTGGTAGCAAAACAGGCGATGCACTAATTAAGGATGTGCTCCAGTTCTAAAGATCCAAAAGGAGTCAGCCTCACCACTATCTAAACCACACAAGGTGGAACTCCACAGGCAGCTTGACTTCAAGGTCTGGATCTGATAGACCTAGCTAAGTGACTGTGATGTCACCAAGCCCCCTCCTGGACCTCCGTTTCCTTGTTGGTTAATGCACTGGACTACACAGTCGATTTGAACCACAAGGCCGGCAGTTCAAGTTCACCAGCCGCTCCTTGGAAACCCTCTACAGAGTTGCTATGGGTCAGAACCAACTCTATGGCATTTAACAACAAAAATGAGTGGGGATAAATCAGCCAATTTCCTTCACTGGGTTTTTGTAAGGATCAGAAAGCAAACATGTAAATGCTTTGTAAACTATAAAGCACTAACCTACTAATACTGCTACTGATATTGAAGTGTAGGGGGCTACTGTGAGGACTAGTTACAGCTAACAGGCAGAAAAACAACCAATCCCTACACTCATTCACCGCAAGTGGAGAGTGAGCAGGCACAATCACTTTAGAAAACAGCTTGGCATTATCTAAGAAAGTGAAAATATTCCTACTCCGTAACTCAGCAATTCTTCCAAGAGGTATGCACTCTTGAAACTCAAGCTGATATATACCATAATACATGCATTTATAGCAGCATCACTCTTTGTACAACCAGAAACTAAAAAGAACTCAGATGTTCATCAACAATAAAAAAACCAACTACAGATCACAAAGTGGAATACTACAGATCAGTGATAATGGTCACACTTATAAACAAATCTCGTATACATAACAGTCAATGGAAACAAGCTCCAAAGAACACATGCAATGTGTTTACATAAATAGATACAGTCTAAATTGGTAAATTGGAATTTTAAGATTATTGTCATAAAAGTCAACCTTGTGATTTCAGAGTCTGGGTGTGGGATTAACACACTGTGGGATTAACAATGGCCCACAAGGTCAGTTTGAACCACAAGGTTGGCGGTTTAAACTCAACAGCTGCTCCTTGGAAACTCTATAGAGGGTCACTATGAGTTGGAACCAACACCACAGCAACAATCGTTTCCAAAAGATATAACCAAGGTCACTGAGCAACTTGTGTAAACACTACTGAATGGGAACCAACACTGTTGTGTAAAAATTCACCAAAAACACATTTTTTTTTTTTTTAAAGGAGGGATGGTGGTGAAACTTCCAGCAAGATGGCAGACTAGGAAGACACACTACACAGACCCTCTACAACAAAGATACAAGAGACCACATGAAACAGACATAGATGAAAATCCTGGAACCATGAACTTCAGTGGAAAGGTTAGAGAAGTTAATTGAGTGCTTGCTGGAAGGAGAAGCTAAGCAGGGACAGCAAGACTGGTGAATGGCCTGCCAGACCATCTTGAGCCTTTGTGAGCAGTTTTGACAATAAGAGGCCTGGCAGAGCAGATTCACATAAGTGATGGACAATGTGTGATTCCTTCTTATTCCCCATGCTTCCCCGGTCACTTGTGTGGCCAACTCCCACCCTCATCCACCCCCAGTGCAGTCCCTGCTCTCTAAGAGTTTAGTCATGTGGTTGTGAGGCAGGGAATGACTATGCCAATTTGGCACCTGGATTCAGGCAGCAGGCTTGGCTCCATACTTAAAGAACCCACAGAGCCACCAGGCCAGTTATTAGTCTAGCAGAAACCCTCATAACCAGTCATCCTGCCCTCAGCGGAACTGTGGCCCTAACAGACACTGAAACTAGTTTCATCAAGGGCCTCCACGAATTCCTTCCAGACTGAGTACCCTGAACACAGATAACACTCAGACCTAGAAGACTTCATTGTGACTCTAACAGCAACTAACAACAATTCTCTTTTCATCTTCCCTCTCCCTAATTTTTTTGTGTTTTTTTTTCCTCTGATTTTTCTCTTCTATAGCTCTAATTTCCTGTCCCTCTTTTCTCTTTTTAAACATTATATTCTTTTTTACTGTTTGCTGCCTGATATTTTTTCTTAATTCTCCTTTATTACTTTCATTTTTCATTGTGGGTTGCTTGTTTGTTTACTGTTTTGTTTTTTTGTGTGTTTGGGGAGTGGGGGTTTTCTCCTGTTTCCCAGCCAACAAGAGACAGCAACCCTGCTCACAGAGTCCAGCCATAACCATATCCTCTACAACTCCACCCACTGGACAAGAGCTAGTACCAGCTCCAATACGACATGAGACGGAGCTCTGGTAGTGTAGTGGTTATCAATCAGGCTGCTAATCTCACAGTCAGCAATTTGAAATTACCAGCTATTCTGCATGAGAAATATGAGGCTTTCTGCTCCCGTAGAGATTTACAGCCTCGGAAACCCTGTACAGGGTCACTATGAGTCGGAACCGACTCCATGGCACATAACAACAACATATGACCTGATTAATAGCAACACCAGTCAAACCCACCCTAGACTGAGGTGCACAAACAGAGAATGGGGAACAGTGAGCACATTTCCATTCTCAAAATACACCCACAGGAGACAGCTAGTGAGACCCTAAAGTATACATCAACATACAGTGATCTAATGGAACTAACTGAAAAAAACAATTCAAACAAATGTTATTTAGGTACCTTCAAAGGACTGACAGAAAGACTGAGAACACAAGAAAAAAACTTAGAAGAATTCAGGAAAACATTACATGAGCAAACAAAACAAATGAAAATTTGGAAGCAATAAAAAAACTCTGCAATTAGAAATTCAGAAAATTAATTCTAAGATTTCAGAAGTGAGCAATATATTGGAAGGTCAAAGGGCAAATGGAAGCCCAAATTAGTGGGCTTTAATATAAATTTCCCAATACTAGCATAATAGAAGACAATCAGAAAAAGAATGAAAAAATCCAAAGGCAGATTAAAAGTTATGTGGGACACCAAGAAGAGTGATAATTTATAGGTGATCGGAATTCCAGATTAAGGGGGAACAAAAAACAAAAAAAAAGAAACACACAGAAAACTGTCAAAGAGTTATTGGAAGAAAACTTACCTAGCCAACATGAAAAATGAGAAGATAAGTATACAATAAGCTGAATGAACCCCAAACAGGATAGATCCCAAAAGAAAATCACCAAGACATACATAATCAATCTTTCTAAAACCATGGACAAGCCAAGAGTCCTGAGAGCAGCTCAGGAACAACAAAAAGTTACCTACAAAGGAGAACCACTAAGACTAAACTCTGATTTCTCATCAAACACCATGTAGGCAAGAAGGTAATAATACAATGACATGACATACGCCAAAACTGAAAAGAAAAAAAAGAATGCCAACCAAGAATCATACACCCAGCAAAATCATCCCTCAAATACAACAGCAAAATCATAACATATCCAGATAAGCAGAAATTGAAGGAATTTTTAATAACCAGACCAACGTTACAAAAAAAAAAAAAAAACACTAAAGGGTGTTCTTTGGACTAAAAACCAGTAACATGAGATTAATATACATGTGAACACCACCTACAACTCAATCCATGATATTGTTGTTATTGTTTGGTGCCATCAAGCAGGTTGTAAATCATACACAAAACAGAATGAAACACAGCCTGGCCCTGCACCACCTCACAACTGTTGGTTTGCTTGAATCATTGCTGCTACCTCTGTGCCAATCCATCGCGCTAGAGTTTTTCCTCTTTTTTGCAGACCCTCAACTTTACCAAGCATGATGTCCTACTCCAGGCAATGGTCTCTCCTGATAACATGTCCAAAGTATGAAGACAAAGACTCACCATCCAGGCTTCTAAGTACTCCAGCTACACTTCTTTCAACACAGACCTGCTGGGTTCTTCTGGCAGTCCATGGTACTTTCAATATTCTTCTCCAACATGCAAACTCAAATACATCAATTTGTCTACAGTCTTCCTTATTCATTGTCCAACTTTCACATTTATCTGAAGCTATTGCAAATACCATGGCTTGGGTCAGGAACACCTTCGTCCTAAAACTGGTATCTTCGCTTTTGAACATATGAAAGAGGTCTTGTGCAACAGATTTGCCTAATGTAAAAAGTTGTTTGACTTCTTGGCTTCTATTTATTACATGAGTGTTGACAGTAGATCCATGCAAACTACAGTCTTTGGCAACGTCAATCTTTTCTCTGTTTATCATGATGATATTAATTGGTCCAACTGTGAGGATTTTTGTTTTCTTTACATTAAGGTGTAATCCATACTGAAGGCTGCAGTCTTTTATATTCATCAGTAAATAACTTAAGTCAGTTTCCCAAGCAAGGTTGCATCACCTACATATCTCAGGTTTAATGAGTCTTCCTCCAATCCTGATGCCTCGTTTTTCATATAATCCAGCTCTTGGATTATTTGTTCAGCACACAGATTGAAAAAATATGGTGAAAAAATACAACCCTGGCACACACCTTTCCAAATTTTAAATCATTCAGTGTTCCTTGTTCTGTTGGAACAATTGCTTCTTGGTCTATGTACAGATTCCTCAAGAGCACA
>NW_006408663.1:314798-317253 GCF_000296735.1 Chrysochloris asiatica | reverse complement strand
TATTCTATCTGGTGAGGTTCATGTGTGTAGGCACCTCCTATGTTGTTTACCATGGATAAAGTAGGACCACGTATCATGATTAAAGGGTCAACTAAACAAGCACACAAAGACATATTACGTATCTATGACCATAATGAAAAAACCTCAAAATGCATAAATCAAACTCTAAGAGAACTAAAGAAAGCAACAACACTACAATAATAAATTTGAATACACCACTTTTGCTGAAGGATGGAACAACTAGAAAGAAACTCAACAAAGACACAGAAAAACTAAACAACACAATCTAGCAACTTGACCCCATAGATTTACACAGAGCACTCAACCCAACAATAGCAAAATACACATTCTTTCCCAGTTCACATGGAACATTGTATACAAATTTGAATAACAATAATGGATCTGCAAAACACCTCACAACATGGGTGAACCTGCAGGACATTATGCTGAGTGAATTGCATGAGACCCATGCTATAAAAAGTTAAGCAAAGGTTTTCTTGGCAAAAGAAACATTCTATGATGGTTACAGGTGGAGGGAGAGAGAATTATTCATGGGCTAGATGGCAGATATATTAACATGGGTGATAAGGCAGGCTATATACAACAGAGGAAAGACGAAGGTAGTGACAGACACAGGGAGGAACACAACAGTTAAACAGTGAACAGAGGTTGTGAACTGATGGTACATGGAAGGGATTGCCATCATGGTAGTGCAGCAAAGTGTTGAATGTAAAACTGATGATCTGCAGTGCAAACCGTCATTCAATTCATAATAAAACATTAAAAAAAAAAGAAGTTTGAGGGGCAAACTACCATTTCTCATTTTTTCCTGCCCCGGTTCATACACTATGATTAACTTTGGCAGTGGGCCAAAGGGTATTTCTAAAAGCATTAAGCAGGCACTGTGTGCTATCAACTGTGCACTTTAGAATGAGGTTCAGGCAAATATAAAATAGCACAGTACATATGTTAAAGCTTAAAAGCAAATAGCCTTACTCTTTGAAGGCAGGGCTCACTGTCTGTGGCTACACAAAAACTGCTTCTCAAGGATAAAAAATCATTCAGTCTGCCAATCTCAACAGCAATGAAATTCCCAGAGAGAAGGGCTTGTTGGCTAAGCAAATGTCAAGTTAGCACAGAGTTCATGCAGCCAGAGTAGGTATGAAAGGTACACTGGAGACATCAGGATGTAAAAAATGCATGTTGCTTATGTCTCTTTGCAAAAATTAGGTATCCATGGCAATAGTTAGAATGAGTTATTACTTAGAAAAGAAGTCCTGTTTTACATAACTTACAACAAAACAAGGGAGATCTAGTAGTTCTAAAAGGCAATAAAGAATATGATGCTGAACAGAGCCCAGGTAGATCTGTAAATGGGAAAATTTACACATATATTGCCACAATACAGCAAGATCAATAAGCTATGATTCATAAATTCTAATTATGGAAGACTGCTTGTAAAAATTCCCACAAAGTTTTGCACTGGCCCATTAGCATTTTCTTTTAGTTATCCCTGCCTCGAGAGATAACAATTCTATGCCCCCACAGGACATTTATAAATCCCTTTGCTCCTCATACATGTGTCAGCCTAGTGTTTTATTCTGCTAACTGTACACTGCCCACAGGCATGGCTGTCACTGTGTCTACCTTCAAGCCTCAAATCCTAGAGCACATGGCCCAAAACCACCTGGTTCTCTCTATAGCTTATACTATAGAGAGTAGAGCCAAGTAGTCACATGAGAAAATTAACCAGTGATTTAATATATAATAGTATGGGGAAAGGAGTCCTTGGTGTGGCGCTGTGGGTTAATGCATTAGACTGCAAAGTCAGTTTGAACTGCAAGTTCAAGCTCGGCAGTTCAAGCTCACCAGCTACTCCCCGGAAACCCTATACAGGGTCACTATGGGTTGGAATAAACTCGACAGCATTTAACAACAATTATGGGGAAAAATACTGCACAGCTAACCACAAGGTCAACAGTTCAAACTCATCAGCTGCTCCTCGGAAACTCTATACAGGATCACTCTAAGTCAGAACTGACTCAATGACACTGAACAACAATATAAGGAAAATGTTTTTACAGTGCAATTAATTGAGGGGACACATCAACAGACATGCTCGTTATAACTACAAATGATAACACATATTTAGATAGACCATGACAATCTATCATTTATTCGTCACCTACAAAGTACTTACCACAATGCCAATAAAAATGTTTCCCTTTTTTTTGTCCTTAATAGTTTCTTTATTTTCACAGATACACAGCAGGTAATTGGAAGAAGTATCATTCATTATCTCATCAACATTGATGGCATCATCCAGCTTGATTAGGGGATTCACATGTAATAATTATTAAAGAAAAATATATGCTACCTTTCCATTATGTGCTTTTCCCAGATACAGAGTAGATAAAAGAGTAAGTAAGAAAATAGAGATCTTCATTACACACAC
>NW_006408663.1:311846-313973 GCF_000296735.1 Chrysochloris asiatica | reverse complement strand
TAAAGATTTCCAACCTTGCAAACCCTTGCAGTGTTACTGAGTCAGAACTGACTCCACGGCACCGAAGCACCAGCACCACCACTTTGTCTGTAGGGTCACTATGAGACAGAATCAGACTCCACAGCAACGGGTTTGGTGTGGTTTGGGTTTATAACCTAGTCAGCATAGAGCGACACAGGTTTATTACTGGTCAGGGGGTCCATTCTGAAGGATATACATTCTCTAGTCAAGGTATTCATGGAAGAAAATAGTTCTCAGAATGTGGGTAGAAGCTAGGCAAGTCTCCAAATAAGCAGGGATGCAATAAACTATGACTAAAATACTGCTGCTGCTTTTGTCAGGTGCTGTCCAGTTAGCAAGCCTTTGCACAACAGAATGAAACACACCCTGGTCCTGCATCTCCCTCACAATTGTTGTCGGAGTCCATTACTACTGCCACTGTGTCAATTCAGCTCCTTGGGCGTCTTTCACTTTTTTGCTGACCCCCTAGCTTTCCAAGGATGATATTCTACTCCAAGAACTGATCCCTTCTGACAAGATGTCTAAAGTAAGAGAGCCAAAGTGTCATTATCCTCACTTCTAAGGAACATTCTGCTTGTACATCTTCCAAGGATATTAAGAAATATTATTTTCATACAATATCATTTAAACCTTTCTTTTTCCCACATTCTTTAATTAATGGGATACCACCAGCCGCTCCTTGGAAACCCTATACTGGGTCACTATGGGTTGGATCCAACTCAACTGCACTTAACAACAACAACAACCCCACTCCACAGTAAACATTTTTTTTAATTGTTTAAATTTTTTTTCTTTTTATATATTTGTTTTAAAAATTAACAGTGTTTTGTGATTTTACTTTGGAAGTTATTTTGTTTCAAGTATCTCATTTAATTTATAAATGACTATAAACTCCAGGGTAATCATTGTATTACAAAAGATTACTTCAAAACACAGTTACAAAGCAATTTCAAAAATAGTAAAATGTTTATGAAGTTAAATTACTATTTAATGAAGATGACCTACTAGTATGTGTCATAAGCCTTTAACTATGTGTTCCTTTTGATTCTGCAGTTTTCTTTTCCCATTTTAAAGCTAATAAAGTTCATTTTTATTCGGTCTCAATTCAGTAAGATCTTGAAGACTTTGTATGTCTTAAGCACCTACCCACTGCCAACAAATGGCCTAGGTAAGACTGATTTCAAATCATTTGCTAACTTCCCATTATCTTTTATCAGGCTCCCTGTGTTCAGCTAACTTTTTGTAATCTTACAGGATGACGAGAATTCTGCTATTCCTATGGCGTTTGAAAAATGCTTGTTTCCAGTCATAAGTTATTCTTCCGTCTTCAGTAATATATGTAATCAAAGATTAAAGTAACCACACTAGCTCATCGGATCAAAAATACAGCCACTTGAAGAACAGCTAAGATTAAAAAAAAAGTTATCTTCTAACCCTACCACCCACTCTACAGACACCCTATACAGGATCACTATAAGTTGGAACCAACTCAACAGTACTTAACAACAACAACATAATAAATCCCTTGTGTCATTTGGGAGAAAAATGCTATTCAAAAGGATATCTTCTCCAATAAGAGTAGATTTTGTATAAAGAGCGGTCAATTTCCGGGAAAAGACGGAACTTTTGTTGTCCCCAATGGCTTTTAATGCAGCAGTTTCCGTTTGCTTCACAACTCCCACCTTCAACAAAAATAAGAAACAGTAAATTTAAAATAGGACAGAAGTTAAAAAACAAACATTTCAACATTTTAAAAGCTAATCCTGAAGCATTTAAAATAAACATATTATTCCACAATGTAGGGTTTAATTAATAAGCACCAGAGGGAGTTGTCATAGAGTTATACAGTTTGGATTTTTTTACCTTAAATATCTAACAATATGTTCAAAAGTCATGAAGTTATAATGTTAATAATTATTGCATAGTTTCATTTCTACAATATGCCAAATTCCAAATCAATTCAAACCTATCACTCTATAAAATGTGTTTTCAGTTTCTAGAAGAGAATCCTTTCTTTCCCAAAAATTAAAGCCAAAGCTGACCTTATATCCTTTTGCCACAAGGCGGCGCACATGAACAAACAGCCTATGAGTAGGTATGCTTGCT
>NW_006408663.1:308522-311362 GCF_000296735.1 Chrysochloris asiatica | reverse complement strand
CATCAAACCACAAATTCGGATTTGTACACTTTTCTGTGTATGGTGTCATCAAGAAAAAGTTTAAAAGACATTCTCTGTATGAAAGCTGAGGTTTTATTCTATTTTTGGCAGTTCCAACGGTCTCACCTTAGGGGTAAAATCTTCACCTACAAACTTCTCATAAAAATATGAGGGATCTTCTAATTTATTAGGCCTGAAAAACCTTAACTGCTAAGCATCCCTGACCCAGAGAGCGTAAGACCATAATAAAATTAAAACGTGCTACATGGCACATGCCTCTGAAAAGTAACAGACTTGAATCCTATGTTGCTGTTGTTGTTAGGTGGCACCAAGTCGATTACAACTCATAGTGACCTCTGCACAACAGAATGAAACATTGCCAAGACCTACGCATCCTCACAATTGTTATGTTTAAGCCCATTGCTGCTGCCACTGTGTCAAAGAAAATCCCACAGAGCAGTTCTACTGTGTACACATGGAATTGCCATTTATGGCAACTAACAGCAATAACACACCTAAATTATGATCCCACTTAAACAAAGAAGTACAAAGAGAACCACCTGATCCGGTCAGACTCAAGAGTGGTAAAAATGCGAACCAGGCAGCACCCCTGTATTCCCTACTTTCTCCCAGAAAGCACCATGCTCAAATACTGCTCACTGAAGCCATGAAACTCTCATTCCAGCACTTTCCTTCCCCTGTCTCAGCCCAAGTCTAAAGTATATTTGTCCATCACTATAGCAGAGGCAACCATTACTCAGCCTTTACTGTGGCTGGATTACATTTACCTTTCAACCTGGAGACAGTAAGGGAGAATGGCATGTTTTCTCACTCATTCACTCAGGAAATATGCTGACTCTGTTTAGGAGTCTGAATTTTTTTTTTTTTTTTTTCACCTTTGTTTTGTGAATTGAGTACTTTGTTTCATTTCAGTTACTGCAATCCCCTCAACTTAAGATAACTCATCTTACTTCCTCCCTGTGATTCTTGTGTCTATTCCACCATCTTTCCCAACGCTTCTGAAGTCTGCCCTTTTGATCTTGAACACTTGACCATTCCCTGGTGTGCATACCTCACTATTGTTGTCCTCCCTATATACCTACCTACTACTTGGCTGAAAACTGAGCCACAAGGGTGTGTTCAGTTCCAGACCTAAAGGGTGACCAAGGACCACAGTTTCAGGTTCCTCCAGTCTCTTTCTGACCAGTAAACGTGATCGTTTTTTATTTTTTTAGTTTTGTTCCACAATTTTTGGGGAGTCTGATTTCATAAGGTAAAAACAGGAAGATGCATCCGACCAAGAGAACACTGCTTTTCAAACAAAACATAGTTTACCAAACTTAGATTTAAAAGATAGCCAATTCTTCACTTGCCATCATCACTTTCTCTGAGACCTAGAGAACCACCACAATCTTCCAGGACTCCCAACATGGGACCAGTGCATCAGTAGCAATACTTTCCTTCAGTTTGGGCATTAAATGCTCAAACTCACTTCTAACCTTCTAAGCTTCCCCTGAACCAACTCAAGTCTATCTCAAATAACTCAAATTAAATACAGATCAACGGACACCACCAAATATGAGAGAAAGAAAACGGACCTTAAAAGAGATCTTGATGGTAACTGACAGAGTTAATATGCCACTGAGACTTACTTATGATACCTGTCTATGAAAAGAAATCAATTAAAGGTAAACAGGAACTTCTGGACAGCTCCGAATTTTCTCTTCCTTGAGACTTCATTAGGAAATACTGATACATAATTATGGTTCATTCATGAATCTATACATCCAATAATCTTTTGCTGGATGTAAGGTGCTATGCTAGCCCCATGGAATATAAACAGTAACATTCTTACATGGACCCCATATCCTCCTCCCTCACAAGTTGAGCTCCTACTGAGTGTGTCTATACTAATTTTAGTTTTTATTTTAAATGTCAGCATTTTTAAAGGGTAACTAACAAATTAGTTTTTGATAAAGTCAAAAAAGGAAACAGAGGTAGGTAGTGAAAAATGCCTCTGGCTGGACAAGGAAAACATGAAGCAGTGTTTGGGAAAATCGACTTACCTCTGCATCATCGCCAAAGAATCTATACTTGTACCCACATTCCACACACAAAACTGCATCCTTATGCTGCTGCTTCATTTCCATGTACTGTAATTCTAATGGAGTGTAGATGCTTTTGGCCCGTTTGTTAGATGTTTTAGGATCAGAAGTTAGTGTTCTGCCCTGGTAACAAAAAAGAGTTGTAGACTTTAAAAAACAATTAGCCATAATAACAATAATAGTTTCCAGTGAGAAGGTCAATTTGACACAAAGTTAACACTTAGTGAATCTAGGTGAAAGGTTTATAGGAGCACTATAGTGTTCCGGCAAGTTTCCTGTACATCTGAAATACTTCAAAGTACAAGGCTAAAACCACGGTTTATGTGTCAGTTTGTTGTATGCAGTGGCCTGGGTGTTAGGATGATGCAGGAAGCTACGCCATCAGTATTTTTAGCATACCAGCAGGGTGATCCATGGGGACAGATTTCAGCAGAGTTTCCAGACTAAGGCAGAGTAGAAGGATGGAACAAGTAATATGTTTCTGAAGAGAACTGGTCAGTGGAAACCTTATGCATAACTGTGGAACACTGCCTGATATGTTGCCAAATGAGCCATTCAGGTTGGAAGACAATCAAAGCATTGCTGGGGAAGAGCTGCCACCTCAAAGCAGAGCTAAACTTAATGGAGTGGATAAAAGAAAGTTTTTAGGATCTTCATTTACTGATGTGGCAGGACTTAAAATTAGGAAAAACAGCTGTACATATCCATTAGTACTGAACCATGGAATGTATAAAG
>NW_006408663.1:298166-307632 GCF_000296735.1 Chrysochloris asiatica | reverse complement strand
TTTTAAAAAAAAAAAAGCTAAAGCAAATAGAGAGAAACACTGTTATCTGATGGTACATGGAGGGGATTATAATCTTTGTAATGAAACAAGGTGTATGATTTGTTGAACGTAAAACTGATGATCTGCCCTGTAAACTTTGACTCAATCCACAATAAATACCTTTAAAAAAAAAAAGGACATTTCAAAGGTATATCCTGAAGCACAACATAGAAAATGAAAGGAAAATATCTATATGTTCATAAGGAAGATCAGTTAATATGACTATGATTCAAATTTACATACCAACCTCCAATGACAAAAAAGGAAGAATTAAAGATTTTTACCAACTTCTTTAGTCTGAAGTTGTACAGATATGCAATCAAGATTCATTCATAATTACTGGTGATTAGAATGTGGAAGTTGGCAACAAAGAAAAAGGATCAAGAGTTGGGAAAATATGGTCTTGGGGATAGAAACAGCACAGGAAATGACATGACAGAATTTTGGAATATCAATCAAGGATTTATTTATCGCAAATAACTTTTTTCAACAAAAGAAATGGTGACTATACACATATACCCCACCAGGGAGAATACAGAGGAACAAAATAGACATCTGTTGAAAGAAACAATGGAGAAGACTGATGAATACCATCAGTGAGAACAAGGACTAGGGGCTGACTGCAGAACAGATCATCAACTACTCAAATGCACACTCAAGGTGAATCTAAAGAAAACTAAACTAAGTCCATGAGAGCAAAATACAACCTTCAATATATGCTACCTGAATTTAGAGATCACCTTAAACATAGATTTGATCCATAAACACTAATGACTGAAGACCAGATGAGTTGTGGGATGACATCAAAGACATCACACATGGAGAAAGCAAAATATCATTAAAAAGATAGGGATAAAAAAAAACTTTTAAAGGCCAAAATGACTCTGAAACTAGCTCTTGAAATTATGATAGTAAAAGAAAATTAAAGAAATGGTACCACAAAAAGAGCTAAACAGAAGATTACAAAGGGTGGATCTAGAATACAAAGTACAGAAATGTGTAAGAAAACCAAAAAGGAAATGCACGCAGCATTACTCAAGCTGAAAGAAGTGACGAAAAAAGGCAAGCCTCCACTTACAATACTGACGGACTCTATGAGCAAAATTCGAGGGATACAGGAAGCATCAAAAGAAGACGGAAGGAATGTTACACACTCACTGTGTAACAAAATGGTCAACATTCAACCATTTCAGGAGGTAGCATATGATCAAGAACTGAAGGTCTTGAAAGTGCAAGCTGCACTGAAAGCACTGGTGAAATACATTACTCCAGAAATGGACAGAATACCAATTGAAATGTTACAATAAATGGATGCAATGCTGAAAGCCTCACTAGTCTGTGCCAAGAAATTTGGAAGACAAATACCTGGTCAGCCAACTGGGAGAGGTCCCTCTTTGTGCCCGTTCCACAGAAAGGTGATCCAAGAGAATGTAGAAACTATCAAATAATGTCATTAATATCACATGCAAGTAAAATTTTACTTTATAAAGTTCAACAAAGACTGCAGCAGCACATCAATAGGGAACTGCCAGAAATTCAAGTCGGAATCAGAAGATGTGAAATAAGGGATACTGCTGACATGCGCTGCATCTGGCTGAATGTAGAGAATACCAGGAAGATGTTTACCTGTGTTTCACTGACTCTGCAAAGCCATCTGACTGTGTGGATTTCAAATTATAGATAATGCTGCAAAGAATCGGGACTCCAGAACATTTAATTGTGCTCATGTAGAACCTACTCACAGGCCGAGAAGTAATCATTCAAACAGAACAAGGGGATACTGAATGGTTTAAGAATCAGAAAAGGGGTATCAGGGTTGCATCATTTTACTATACTTATTCATGCTGAGCAAATAATTCAAGAAGTTGGACTATATAAAGAAAGCAGCATCAAGATTGGAGGAAGACTCATTAACAAGCTGCAATACGTAAATAACACAGTCTTGCTTGCTAAAAGTGAAGAGGACTTGAAGCATTTAAAGATCAAAGAAGGCCTTCAGTGTGGAAGCAGAAAGAAAACAAAATCCTCTCAGTTGGACCAATAAGGAAAATCATGAATTGAATAAAATACTGAAGTTGTCAAGCATTTCATTTTACTTGGATTCACAATCAATGCTCATGGAAGGTGCAGTTAAGAAATCGAAGAACGTATTACATCAGGCAAATCAGCTACAAAAGAACCCTTCAAAGTACTAAAAAGCAACGACATAACTTTGAGGACTAAGGTAAACCAAGTTATGGTACTTTTAATCGCCTATGTATGTGAAAGCTAGGCAATGAATAAGAAAGAGTGAAGTAAAATTGATGGCTTTGAATTGTGGTATTGGTGAAGCAAATTATAGACTGCCAAAAGAATTTTTTAAATCTATCATGGAAGAAGTACAGCAAAAATGTGTCTTGGAGACTTAATCTCACATGCATTGGGCATGTTATCAGAAGAGACTAGTCCTTGAAGCCGGACATCATGGTTGGTAAAGCAGAGGGTCAGAGAAAAAGAGAAAGACTCTCAATGTGCTGTACAGCATGAAATCTGAAGACTTTTTGCCTGTGAACACCTCACGTCAGGTAGAGTTTAATTCTATCTTGTGCCTAGGTCTAAGTGTCCAGATGCCAATTTTTCTTGAGTACCTCAAAGCACTTCATAACAGCCACAATGCCAGAGTTAGAAGAGTATATTTGAAAGTGGTTTGGGGGCCACTTCCTCCCCTTAGTAATTACCCCTAGGGACACAAAGACAGTCTGTAAGCTTTCTGATCTGCAACAGCTCCCTCTCTGATTCCATAGACCCAGCTATGCCTGTCTGACACACTGCTGGTTGTGGAAGGAGATTCCTTTGTTCTCTGTGACTTATAAAAGGTTACCTTGTAAGGTAGGAAGTAGAACTTTGGAAATTCATCATGGCGTGTGATTTCCTTTACCCAGTGATCTCTGCTGTCCTGTCTTGTTCTTATTCCTGTTTAAGACTTAATAAAGAATCTCTATAATATTTACATATGCAAAGATAGGGGTTCTTTTCTCCCCTCAAACAGCTGCAATGGCTTCAAACGCAGCAACAATTGTGAGGAAGGGCACGGGAACCAGCAGCAGTTTATTCTGTAGTACACGGGGTTGCTGTGAGGCAGAACTGACTCAAAGGAACCTAACAATAATTACAAAAGGCTTTCTAAAAGACTTCTTAGTTATCTCGTGCTGCTATAACAGAAAAGGTGTCCCGGTGTGGTGCTGTAGGATAAGCACTGAACTGCAAGGGAGTTTGAATCGCGAGGTCAGTGGTTCAAACTCACCAGCTTCTCCTCAGAAACTCTAAACAGGGTCAATATGAGTCGGAACCGACTCAATGGCCTTAACAATAACAGAAATATCACAATTAAATAGCTTTAATGAAAGCAATTTATTTTCTCACAGTTTAGAAGCCTAGAAGTCTGAATTCAGGGTGCTGGCTTTAAGGGCAGGTTCTCTGTCTGCTTTGAGGGAAGTCTATCTCGTCTCTTTTCAGCTACTATTCATTCTTAGGGTTCTTGGCAATCACACGGCATGTATCTCCCTCTCCATTTGTTCATGTTTGCTCACTTGCTTAATCTACTCTTCTTTATCTCAAAAAAATTAAAAGCACCAAGCCACATTAAAACCAAATCTTTAACATAACAAAGAAATGCCATTCCCAAATGGGCAGAAATATTACCCCCCCTTCTGGTGTGGCGCTGTAGAATTAGCGCTAGACTGTCAACCACAAGGTTGGTAGTTCAAACCCACTAACTGCTCCTCAGAAACCCTATATAGGGTTGCTATGAGTTGGAACTGACTCGACAGCATTTAACAACAACAACCATCCAGTCAATGCCAAGTCAAAGTAATCCTATATAGGGTTTCTGAGGCTATCAATCTTTATGGGAGCACAAAAATTCATGTTTCTCCCTCAAAATCAGCTGGTGGGCTTGAACTGCCAACCTTGAGGTTAGCAATCAAGTGCTTATCCTGCAATACTACCAATGACTCTTGAGCATGTATATAGGGGATGGAGTCACACACTCTGGGAAAACACAATTAAATCTGTAATAAAAAGAGCATGCTTTACTTTGTTACATTATTATTGTCATTAACATTTCTCTTCTTTGTGTCATTTACTCTCCAGTGTGTAATGCAGAAGATGTCAACGGGTATGAATCTCTCACTTGCAAAAATATGGCAAAGTTGCTTTCAACAAGCATGCCAACAGTTACAACTATACTTAATGTTCCATACTCCCAAGCACACTTCATCTTGATTCCAAGAAAGAACCATATTTGCTTTGGTAAAAGGATATGGGAAAGAGTTCTTGCAAAGCAGAAAGCACAAGGCTACATTTTCAACATTAGTATTCCTACTATCACTATTTTTATGTGATGAAAACCAAAATGAATTCCAATTCACAACTTAAGGCAAATTCTTTGCTTATTGTTAGATACAATTTGTTGTTGTTATTAAGTGCTGTCGAGTCGATTCCAACCCACAGCGACCCTGTACAGGGTTTCCGAGGCTGTAAATCTTTACGGGAGCAGAAAGCCTCATCTTTCTCCAGTTTCGCACTGCAGACCTTGAGATTAGCAGCCCAATTCGTAACCAACCACTACACTATGAGAGCTCCTTTAGATACAACTTAGACCAAAGGAAAAACTGAGACAAGTTATCAGTATAAATGCAACGTACTTGTAATTGTTAACGGTGTCACTGTCAACATTGAAAAATTTACCCAGCTATCACTGAATTGGACTCCTGGTGTGGCACTCAACAGCACTTAACTACAAACCACAGGGTCAACAGTGCAAACCCACCAGCTGCTCCTCGAAACCCCTATTCGGGGTCGTTTGGAGTCAGAACCAACTCAAGTCAATTGCACTTAGGCACTAAAACTAAAAATAAGTTCTAAAAGACTAGTGACCAGCGGAGAAGGAGAAATGTCTAGATGAGACAGAGAGGGGAACCCTGGGCCAAGAGAAACGCGGGAACACGTACTTCACAGTTGCTGAATGTTTTCAAAAGTCAACAAAACTGGGCCAACATGTAAGGACATTAACTTTTTAAAGATACTCAATTTACCTGAGTAGTTAAGCCTGACAAAGTTTACAGATCAGCAATAATTAGAAAGTAAGTTTTAGAGAAGTATGGCAAAGAAAAGTGGGTCAGAGTTTATCTGCTCTAAGAACATTTGCATTTAATTTTTTATGAATTTTCTATTAAGCATTCATGACTTTACAGGAATACTATATTATATATGATTTTATAATATAATATTTAATACATACTTCAAAAAACACATTTCTTATAAAAAAGTTATTCTTACTTAATACCTTATTCATATGCGCACTAAGGCATCCAGAAACATTTTTTAATCCATATGAGCTATCAACAAATAAATCACTCTAACAACTTCAATATTCAGCACCTTTTGGAAAAAGTATTTTGGTGTAAATAATTCTCAACTATTTTACATTCTTTTTTTATATATATTCCCCGAGACAGCATGCTGAATTTACTTTAACGTTTTCTTGAAAATTCAGGGTGTTTACAATTATAAAGTTGCAATTTCAGGACTTATCAAGACTTAAAGGGATGCTGACCCCATCCACACTAACGAGACTACGCTACAGGGCGTTTATGTTCATTGGATAGCTTTCTACGATTCATGTGTCTCCTACCATGCCATCGGACAGTCAACTGTCATTCTGTGATAATGTCCATGGACTGCTTCGAAATGGTCCTGTGCTGTGACTTAGAAATGCCAGCTTGGTCACTGTTTGATACAGCAACAATGAGACCCTGGGGTAAATCCTCTAGTTAATAAGGTGAATTTTAAAGACAGACTTAGGACCTCTATACTTTATGACCACCACACGCAGGTGTATTGCTTATAAGTCTGACAACAGTTTTAAACCACAATTTTTAAAAAAACAAATTTATCTTTCCTGATGCTCAAAAGTAAGTCAATGGATCTTAGCTGTTGCTGCTAAGTGCCATCAAGTTAGTTCCAACTCATAACAACACTAAGTACAACAGAAGGAAGTACATCAGGTTTTGAGTTTTCCTCACAAGTGTTGGTATGCTTGAGGTCATTGCTGATACCACTGTGCCAATCTATCTCGTTTGGGGTCTTCTTTCCTCTTTTTCGCTGACCCTCCACTGTACCAAGCTTCATGTCCTTCTCCAGGGACTGGTCCCTCCTGATAATACATCCAAAACATGAAAGATGAACACTTGCTCTCCTGGCTTCTAAAGAGAATTCTGGCTACACTTCTTCCAACACAGATTTGTTTGTTCTCTGGCAGTCCATGGTACTTTTAATATTCTTCTTCAACACCATAATTCAAATGTAACAATTCTTCTACGGTCTTACTTATTCATTGTCCAACTCTCACATGCATATGAAGTTATTGGCAATACCATGGCTTGGGTCAGCTGTACCGCAGTCCTCAAACTGGAACATTTAAAAGAGGTCTTGTAAAGAAGATTTGCCAAATATGTAGTTTAACTTTTTTTGCAGCTGCTTCCATGAGTGTTGACAGTGGATCCAAGCAAAATGAACACTTTGACAACTTCAATCTTTTCTCTATTTATCATGATGGTTATTTATTGGTTCAGTTGTGGATTTTTGTTTTCTTTGCACTGAGGTTTTCTTTGCACCTGAAGGCTGTGGTCTTTGATCCTCATCATTAAATACTTTAAGTCCTCTTCACTTTCAGCAAGCAAGGTTGTATCATCAGCATATCACGGGTTGTTAATGAATCTTCCTCCAATCCTGATGCCATGTTCCTCTTCTTATAATTCAGCTTCTCAGATTATCTGCTCAGCATACAGGATAAACAAGTATAGTGAAAAAGTACAACCCTGGCTAACACCATTCCTGATCTGAAACCATTCAGTATCCCCTTGTTCTGTTCTAATGACTGCCTCTTGGTCTATGCACAGGTTCCTCAAGAGCACCAGTAACAGTACTGAAATACCCATTCTTTGCAATGTTAGCCATAGCTTATCATGATCCACACAGTCAAAAACCTTTGCATAGACAACAATGCACAGGTAACCATCTTTCTGATATTCTCTGCTTTCAGCCAAGATCCATCTGACATTAGGAATGATATCCCTCGATCCACATCCTTGTCTGAATCCAGCTTGAACCTCTGGCAGTTTCCTGTTAATGTCCTGTTGCAGCCATTTTGTAATTACCTTCAGCCAATTTTACTTGTATGTGATATTAATGATACTGTTTGATGACTCTGACATTCCACTGGGTTACCTCTCTTTGATGTGGGCACAAATATAGATCTTTTGAAATGGGTGAACATCAACCATTGCTTTTTGATACAGTAACTGTGTATTCCTTCCATCTTCTTTTGATGTTTTCTGCAACAAAAATACTTGATCCATAAAACCTTTCAATAGTGCACATAAGGCTTGAATTTTCCCTTCAGGTCTTTCAGTTTGCAAAATGCTGGGCGTGCTCTTCCCTTTTGGTTTTTTAACTCCAGGTCTTTGAATATTTCATTATAAACCCTTTAATCTGCCTTCTCTCGCTAAACTTTGAAATTTTCTTTTCGGCTTTTTTATCTCATTTCTTCCATTTGCTTAGCATCTCTACACTGGAGAGCAAGTTTCAGAGTCTCTTCTGACATCCATGTTGGTCTTTTCTTTTTTGTTTTCTTAATGACCTTTTGCAGTCTTCCGGTATGATGTTCTTGATGTCATCCCACAACTCTCTGGTCTTCAGTCATTAGTACATAATGCATCATATCTATTCTTGAGATGGTCTCAAAATTCAGGTGGGATATGTTCAAGGTCAAACTTTGGCTCTTTATGTACTTGTTCAGCCTGAACTTACATAAGAGCAATTGATGGTCTGTTCCACAGTCTACCCCAGGCTTGTTTTGGCCAATATTAACTTTTTCTATTGTCTCTTTAATCAAAAGTAGTCAATTTGAATTCTATTTATTCTGTTTTGTAAGGTCCATGTATATGGTCATGTTTTATGTTGTTTAAAAAATGTATTTGCAATAAACAAGTCATTCCTGTTGCAAAATTATATCATGAGCTCTCCAGCATCATTCCTGAAGGCTATATTTTCCAACTACTGATCCTTCCTCTGTTTCCAAGCTTCACATTCTACTCATCAGTAATTTTCAATACATAATGACTCATGTTTGATCAATTTCATGCTAAAGAAGTTGGTAGATTCTTCAATTTCAACATCATTAACTTTAGTGGTTAGTGTGTAAATTTGAATGATTGTGTTATTAACTAGTCTTCCTTATAGATATATGAATACAATCTTATAGACAGCATTGTACTTCAAAATAGATCTTGAAATGTTCTTTTTGCTGGTGAATGTGATGCCATTCCTCTTCAATTTGTCGTTCCCGGCATAGTAAAACATGTGACTGCAAGATTCAAAATGGCCCTTTCAGCTCACTAATGCCTATGATATTGATCTTTATGCGTTCCATTTCATTTTGACAACTTTCAATTATCCTAGAGTCACACTTCATATATTGCATGTTCCAATTATTAATGGATGCTTACAGTTGTTTTCCTCATTTTGAGTTGTGCGGCATCAACAAGTGAAGGCCCTGAAAGCTTTACTCCATTTGCATCATTATGGTCAACTCTACTTTGAAGAGGCAGCATTTCCCCAGGTACATTTTGAGTGCCTTCCAACCTGAGGGGCTCATTCTGGCATTATATACGACAAGGTTGTTAAGTGGCCTCGAAGTCAGTCCTGACTCATAGCAATCCTGTATAATAGGGTTTCCAAGAAGCGGCTGGGGAGTTTAAACAATCGACCTGGCAATTCAAATTGAACTTGCAGCCCAGCACATTATCCTGCAGTGCCACACCAGGACAATATTCTACTGCTATTCAAGATGTTTTCATCTTCCAACACTGTGTCACACAATATTCCAATTCCAATGTTATTCATAAGGTAGTCAGTGGCTAAACATTCAGAAGTTGTCTGTCTTCCTTCTTCCTAGTCTGTTTTAGTCTAGAAGCTCAGTTGAACCCTGTCTACCATGGTGAGATTGCTGGTGTTTCAAATACCAGGGGCATAGCTTTCAGCACTACATCAATACACACGCCATCACAGTACAACAAAATGACAGACGTGTGGTGGCAATGCATCTTAGCTTGGCTTAACGTTGGGTGTGTGGGTGTATGTGTCTGTAGGGGCATAAGGATGGAAATTCCATAGATCTGTACTTGGTGGGAAGGCATATGAACTGCTGAAAATTGCATGCAAACTTTTTGTTGGTCTGAGCATTTTTCTGAAGAACAAAAAACAGCTTTCATCAGAATCTCTGTGACTCAACATATAAAGAATCATTTCTCTAATTCAGTGGCTCACCAGTCAAGAAATCAAATGGTGTATTACATAGGGCAAATCTGCTACACAAGACCTCTTT
>NW_006408663.1:288617-295698 GCF_000296735.1 Chrysochloris asiatica | reverse complement strand
CCTAAAATGGGGCTAGAATTTTCCCAGTGAAGGAGACTTCCTCTGGAGCCTTTACACAGCATAAGACCATAAGTGGAATCCTGATATCTATCCAGAATCTTCTGAGGTGGGAAATTTCCACTTGAAAGGCAAGCAGACCAGCCTGGAGTGGTTAAAAGAATAGAAGACACTTCTTGAAAGAAAGACCAGCAGGAAAAATCAAAAACAGTAACGACAATCTGACTACTACAAGAACAAGCAAGTTGTCTGGGCGGGAGCCATATAGGCAAGTGGTCAGGTCCCCTCAGGGCAAACCCCTTTCCATGACTAAGACTCAAAGGGAATAAATGAGCAGGCATGTGGTCTTGCTGGTGATCACATTGGTCACCAATAAGGGGAAGTGGGAGAAAAACAGCAATGAAGTTGTGAGCTAAGTAAAACCACGTTCAATAGACTACTGTCAACCTGGGTTGAGACCTGGTTGGCCAGCAGTATGGCAAGACCTGGATACTCCTAGGAACATGGCCACAGAGGACTAGAGAGGAGAGTGAAGCATCCAGCTCACTCATACTTGCAGATAGTACCCACTTGACTTGGCTTCAATAGCTGGATGATCAGAACTTGACTAGAAGAAGAAAAAGGAGGAAAAAAAGAGTAATCCGCTACAATTTGATGAACTTGACCTATACTTATGGACATAGTAGCTCAAAAGAGGGAACAAATCTTTACAGCAACGATCATTCCCACCCCCTCAGTACATAGGGTTGACAGGGATGGGCAACAGGGGGGCTACAAAAGCACGAAGGGATTGGCTTACAAGCTTTCAAGAGGGAGCCTAGTCCCAGAGTGTATGGGGTAGAATCTCCACTGAGTGATTTCCAACCTGTCTGGATGGGACTGATGAAAGGAGATAGAGATAAGACTCTTATGGTTCAATAGTGAATAACTGCTATCAGGACTGACTGTGAGGGTCAGAAATGTAAAGCCAGAAGTTTTGTTAAAAAAGGAGGGGAGTGGTTGATTTTGCAGTCCAGGAGCGGAAGTCCCTGGAACCATCAAGTGAGAAGAGCAGAGTGCAGGACCCTACCCAGAGAAGCAGTGACGCCAGAGCTGGAGGCAGAGATGATGATGTGGACAGATGGAGCAGTTGGGGACTCTGGACTAAGGGAAGGAGAGGGGTTGGGTGCTGACAGCCAGGAGTCAGGCTTGAGGCTTGTACCCTTTGGTTGTTTGATGATGCTTAAAGGGGATTGTAATGATTGCAATGAAACGATATACGATAGGATGAATATAAAGCTAATGTTCTCCCATGTAAACTATCACATAATTCATAGTAAAAGCTTAAAAAAGAAAAGAACAGATTTGACGCACTGAACATTAATGACAGAAGATGACAGAAGTTGTGTGATGGCACTGAGAACATCACACATGAAGAAAGTAAAAGGCATTAAAAAGATGAGAAAGAAAGACCAAAGTAAATGTTATACGACACTCTGAAACTTGTTCCTGAACATACAGTAGCTAAAGCAAATAGAAGAAATGATAAAGTAAGAGAGCTGACAGTACATTTCAAAGCACATCTCAAGAAGACAAAGTAAGTATTACAACGAAATATGCAAAGACCTGCAATAAGAAAAAAAAAGGAAAAAAGTTGCTTATCATTTCTCAAACTGCAAGAATAAAGGAAAAATTCAAGCTTCAATTTGCCATATTGAAGGATTCTGTGGGCAAAATCAGAGAGTCCTGGTGTGATGCTGTATGATAAGTGCCAGATTGCTAACCACAAGATTAGCAGTTGGAGCCCACCAGCCACACCTTGGAATATAAAGGGTCACTATGAATCAGAACCAACTCCACGGCACACAACAACAACAAGATGAGCAAAATATTGAATGATATGGGAAACATCAACAGAAAACGTAAAAAATACATAATCACTATGCCAAAAATATGTGGTAGACATCAAATCACTTAAAGAGGCAGAATATGATCAAAACCAATAATATTGATGAAATCCACACTGCACAGACAGCACTGATGATAAACCAGACACCCAGAATTAACAGGATACTAATCGAAAAAATTAAGTATTATAATGAAATATGCAAAGACCTGGAATTAGAAAAACAAAAGGAAAAAAGTTGCTTATCATTTCTCAAACTGTGAGAATAAAGGAAAAATTCAAATTCATCAGTTCCAATAAACTGATGCAGTACTCAAGGCACTCAATAATCAATGTCAAGAAATTTAGAAGACAACTAGCTGGCCAACTGATTGGATCATGTCTGAAAGCAGAGAATACCAGAAAGATGTTTGGTTTTGCTTTATTGACTATGTAAAGGCTTTTGAGTGTCTGGACATAACAAACAATGGATAATACTGTAAAAAATGGGTATTCCAGAAAACTTAATTGTGCTTATGAAGAAGAACTAAGAGGCAAACATTTGAACAGAATAAAGGGATGCTGAATGGTTCAAAATGAGGAAAGGTGTGTAGCAGGGTTCTATCCTTTCACCATACTTATTCAATCTGTATGCTGCCCAAATACTTTGAGAAGCTAGATTATATGAAGAATATGGTATCAGGATTGGAGGAAGTCTCATTAACAACCTGTGTTCTACAAATGAAAAACCTTTTTTGCAGGAAGCAAAGAGGATTTACAGTACTTACTGCTAAAGATCAAAGACTACAACCTTCAGAATGTATTACACATCAATATAAGGAAAACAAAAATCCTCATAATCAGAACAATAAATAACACCATGATAAATGGTAAAAATATTGAAGCTTTCACAGATTTCATTTACTTGGATATATAATCAATCCTCATAGAAGCAGCAGTCAAAAAATCAAACAACATGTTTGTTGTGTTGGGCAAATCTGCTATAAAAGGCTTCTATAAGTATTAAAGAGGAAAAGTCACTAGGAGCACTTGACCCAAACCACGTATTTTCATTCGCCTCATATGCAAGCATAAGGAAGACCAGAGAAGAATGGAGGTATTTGAATTATGGTGTTGGCAAAGGATACTGAATATACCAGTGACTGTCAAAAAACTAGAACAAATCTGTCTTAGAAGAAGTATACAGACAGTTTCTTGGAAGTAACAACAGCAAGACTTGTACTTTGAACATGTGATCAGCTGGGACCATTCCCTGGAAAAGGACATTATCCTTGGTAAAGTGGAGTATCGTCAAAAAAGAGGAAGATCTTCAATGAGATGGACTGGCACAATGGTTACAAATGGCTCAAATGTAACAGTTGTGATGATGGTGCAGGGTTCTCTATGAGCTAGAACTAAGTTGACACTGGACTACTAACCACAAGGTCAACAGTTCAAACCCACAAAATGCTTCTCAAAACCCTTTATACAGGGTTCGTATGAGTCAGAACCAACTGGACTTGCGCTCAACGCCAACAGTGCCAACAACAACCAGTTAAGACAAACATTTACGTAACAGCTACCTACCGTTCGATGAATTTGTGTTTTGGAATCTTCAGAAGAAACTGCATTCTTTGCACGGAGAAGACTGATATCATCATAATCAGTACATTTTGGCAAAACTGCAAATCTCTCCTGATGGGTCTCTGTCGGGACTGTATTTTGAGGAAGTGCAGAATCACAGCAGAATTCTTTCAATTTCTCCAAAGACTTTAAAACAATTCTGGTCCTCAGACATTTTTTTGGCTCTTAGTAAGAAAAGTAGAAGAAAACATAACAATAGTACTTTGGTCTCAATCTGTCAATTCATAAGTAGAACAAAAAAAAAATTTAAGGCTAAAATTCACAAAAAAATAATAAACCTATGATACAATAAGAAAAAAAATTTTTTTAATTGGACTCAGGCTAAAGATTACATGCTGAAACATATTGAGACCAGTAATACATTTTTTTTTTTTTTTTGCATAAACCTATAAGGACAAAGAAAAAAGGATCAAAGGACCAATGGCAACTACCAATGGAATATTTGAAACTAAAGGGAAATGAATCTACCATAAGGAAATTCAGAGATCTGAAAACTAAATCCTAAGGCCCAAAATCCCTCTGCAGTTGAACTGATTTCAACTCAATGTGTCCCCATGTATTACACAGTAGAACTGCTCCACACAGTATTCTAGCTGATAAGCAATCAGCTGCTAATTGATAGGTTAGGGGTTCAAACGCACTCAGCAGCTCTACAGGAGAAAGACCTGGTATTTTACTTCCTGAAAGATTATAGTGAAGAAAACTCAATTAGACAGTTCTATTCTGTTATATGGGGTTCATAATAGTTAAAATCGACTTGACAGAACCTAACAGCAACAACCTTTACAGAAGCAGGTCACTAACCTCTAAATTAGTACCCAACAGCAAACAGTGATGAAAATCAGGAACCAATCCCTTTGAGGATTATTATACAAAATCCTCAAAGGGCTCAAAAATTAGGGCACCAGTAGGTCCGAAAATAAAGAGGATTGGTTAAATTCAATTCAGTTTCATTCTATGTTCAAGAACCACTGTCCCTCCTCTTCTTCAGCAGAAGACTAGAGACATCTCCTCTGTTTACTGTGAATTGTGCTAAATACATCATTTCATACATTTATAATACCTAAGAATAATGTTGTTGCTAAGTGCCATCGAGTCGGTTCCAACTCACAACAACCCTACGAATCCAGTGCTTATCCTAGAGCGCCACACCAGGGCTCCAAAAAATATAATAGCTTATTATTATTTCTGGCATTCAAAATAAATACTTGAATTACTTTTCAAATGTATAGATGTTTCCTTTTGAATACAAGAGTTTCCTGCCCTGTGGATCCCAGGAACAAAAAAGGAAATTTAGGTAAACTGTAGAGTCAAGAACTGAGGGAAACCCATCTAATGGAATATCATCAGTCATTAAAAAGAAATGAAGCACTAATTCATGGATGAGCCCTGAAAACATGAGACTAAATGAGAGAAGCCAGAGACAAGTGATCACATTTGTTTCCATTCAAATGAAATATTCAGAAAGCAAATCTAGAGGAACAGAAGGCAGATTAGTAGGTATGGAGGGCTGCTTCAGAATCCTGGTGTGGCACCATAGGATAAGTACTTCACCTCAAGGTCTGCTCGAACTGCAAGGTCAGTGGTTTAAACTCACCAGCCTCCCCTCGAAACCCTATATAGGGTCACTATGATTTGGAATGGACTCAATGGCACGTAACAAAAACAGCAACAGGGCTGGTAGGGTGGGGCTTTAGAATAAGCACTGGACTGTTAACCACAAGGTCAATGGTTCAAACCCACCAGTCACTATGAATCTAAATGGACTTAATGCACTTAAGAACAAGGGTTTGTTTCAAGGGGATATGGGGAAGGATTGCTAATGAGTATGAGGTTTCTTTTGAGGTGATGAAAATGTTCTACAATTTGTCTAGAAGATTATACAACTCTATGAATATGCAAAGAATACCAAACTACATTTTAAATAGGAGAGAGACTTTTATAACATGTTAATTGTCAATAAAATGCAATTCAAACTAAAACAGAGCAATCATCTAGCTATTATTAGCTGGTGGATGTTCCTGTCTTGTCTTCCTTAGTGTCTCTTGCAGCAAATGGAAAAGGTCCATTTTGTTCTGTTGTACTTTGGGTCCGTATGAGTCAGAACTGACTTGAAGGTACCTAACAACATGGTGTGGCATTGTGGGATAAAAGCACTAGACCACAAGGTCGGATAGCACCACAAGGTAAGTGATTCAAACTCACCAAACTTCCAATCCTTGAAAATTCAATACAGTCATTATACTGAGTCGGAATCAATTCCATGGCACTGAACAACAATAGTCGAATCTCTACAACTTTCAGTATCAGCTCTGTGACCTTGATTAAGTTACGATTCTAACTCATAGTTCTCCTCACCTGTCATCCATCTCCTCCTCTGTAAAAGGAGGAAACACAGGCTGCTGAGAGAAGAGCCAATGAGCTACAGGAAGTTCCAAGAACAAATGGCTGGCACAAAGTGAGTGTTCATTAACTGCTCATAGAATTTACTGAAGAAATTAAGCTGACAGGTCTTTCCAGGAGTAATGAAGGAAAGAAAGGTACAAAGCTCAAGAAAATGCAATACAGCTAAGTGCTGAGTATTGTCTATAAGTCATACCTCTTTTCCAACCTATTTCAGAAAAGAATATTATCACTCTTACCCTTTTTCTATTTCTGAAGTCACTTCCTACTCAAGTTTTCATGTTGACATTAAGTCCAAATTTTGCCTTTTGAGGGCTAGATTTACTCACATACTTAAACTATTAAAACTTTATTTCTTTTTTTTTGCTTTCTTCTTATGCCCTTTGCAGAATTTCCTGGGATGATGAAAAGGAAAGTTTCCTGGCTTACTTTATCACCATTTTTTTGAGGACAAACCTAAAAAAAATCAACTCGCCAATCACTCTCGAATACATTTTCACCCAACAGTACCTTTGTAAGTGCAGCTCAAGAATGCTGTTTTTAATCCAACACCTTTTAGCATAAGAAAGGACAGTTCAATGCGAAACCGGATATGGGAGATCCACATATACTGACATTGAAAAATTCTCTAAATGTTCTTTTCAGTGGAAAATCATAGCCAGAAATATGTTTATTGTGCAATGTTGTTGTTAAGTGCCATAGGGTTTCAAGGAGAGGCTGATGAGTTTGAACTACTGACCTTGCAGTTCAAAGCAACCTTGGGGTCTAGTGTTTATCCTACAGATTCACACTACTATATAAAATAAGGAGTCCTGGTATGATGCCTTAGGATAAGCATTGAACCACAAGGTCAGTTTGAACCACAAGGTCGGTGGCTCAAACTCACTAGCCATTACTTGGAAACCATATACAAGGTAGCTATTGAGTCAACCACAATATAAAATATCATTATCAATCTATGTTTCTTTATACGTGTACATATACGTGTGTAACCAAACCAAACCAAACCCACTACTATTGAGTTAGCTCCCCCTCACAGTGGTCCTTAAGGTGCGCCTGACCCAGGCCATGGTGTTTTCAATAACCTCATATGGATGCGAAAGCTGGACAGTGAATAAGGAAGATCGTAGAAGAATTGATGCCTTTGAGTTGTGGTGTTGGAGGAGAATACTG
>NW_006408663.1:285701-288367 GCF_000296735.1 Chrysochloris asiatica | reverse complement strand
TTCTGCTGGGGTCGCTCTGAGTCGGTTCTGACTTGATGGCACCTGACAACAACAACAACAACACAGTGGTCCTACAGACAGAGCAGAACTGCTCGCTAAGGTTTTCAGGAATGCTTATCTTCACAGACACAGACAGCCTCATCTTTCTCCTGAGGAGCCATTGGTGGGTTTGAACTGCTGACCTCTGCCTTACAGCCTGACATCTAAAGACCTCAAGCCAAACCTAAATGTCAAATGCCATCTTGAGTACCAGACACAATTTTGATATGCCCATGTGCACTCCTAGTGTGGTGCTGTAGGTTAATGTGCCAGACTGCAAAGTAGTTTGAACTGCAAAGTCGGTGGTTCCTTTGAAACCCTATACAGGGTCACTATGGGTCGGAACTGACTCAGTGGCACTTAACAACAACATCATCAATATGAAAACTCTGGGAGAGCAGAAAGAGATATTTTGCACCCAGGAAAGATAAAAGTTCACAGGTGCTAACAAAAAAAGGCCTAAAAATCTCAGCTCAGGCAATTGCTCTTCTTGATGAAGACCTGTAGCTGAAGGGCAGTTATCCATTACTTTCTTTCCTTTTTCCTAGCCAGCTGGACCTGGGAAGACGCCCCTGAATACTGTTTCTGCAACACTGTGTCACAATCAGGATGAGTCTTCCATCTATGGAAACACAATCGTTCCCAAAGATGCTAAGTTTTTAGCATACAGTGATTTTTTTGTGGTGCTGTAAGATAGGCACTGGACTGCAACTCACAAAGTCAGCGGTTCAAACCCACAAGTTGCTCCTCGGAAACCCTAAACAGGGTTGCTATGAAGTAGAATCAACTCAATGGCACTTAACAACAACAACATTCTGTTGGCTTTCTATTTTCTTTGGACTTGAACAAAGACTGTCTGATGAGAGATTTGTCCATTTTCCTACCTTTGTTTCTTTCTTTGTTTCTTACGCTAAATAAAACCTTTGTTCATTCCTATAACTTTGTGGCAATTTTCCTCTGGATACCTTGTTGTGATGAGCAGCTAAACATATAACCCAGCATGCCACCTAGATAGAAAAACTCTTGGAGACTATACAGTGCCCCAAAAAATGAGAAGAAGGCATCACTGAAAACAGGGATTATGGGTACTTTCATTGTCCACCTGCCACATTTCTATAATTATTTGAAAGTATTACAACAAGAATGTTTTAATCTTATAATTTTCCATGGGGAAAAATTACCACAAAGTTAGGAATAAAGGAGTCCTGGCATGGCACTATAGGATAAGCACTGGACTGCTAACTCAAGGTTGACTTCAAATCCACCAGCTGCTCTTCAGAAACCTTATACTGGGTGGATAGAAATTGGAACCGACTCGACTGCACTTAACAACAGAGATAATCACAAGATCAGTGGTTCAAATGCCCAAGTAGCTCCTATAAAGGGTTGCTATGAGTCGGAATTGACTTCCTGGTACTTAGTAACAACAACAAGGGAGAACAAGAGCCAAATTGCAGCTCTATCCCTCCTCACACCAACACCACTACTTGTTCAAGGACAACTTTGCTGCGACACAATGAGAACTTTTCTCCACAAAGAAAAAAGGCAGAACTTTATAAAAGCCTCTTCTGTTCTTATGTTGCTGCATTGTTGTTCCAACTCATAGCAACCCTGTATACGGTGTCAGAGGAGCAGCGGTGAGTTTGAACCATCGACCTTGTGCTTCAAACCAACCTTAAGGTTGAGTGCTTATCCTACCGCTCTATACCAGGACTCCTCTGCTCTTAAAGTATGGAAAAATATCAGCCATGGCTAGCAAGAATAAAAAATCATTGCCCCAAAACTCACCAGAGATCCCAGAAATTACCAAATCGCTTCCTTCTCCTTTTTCTTTGACTTTCTTTGTCCTCTTTTTAGCAGGTCCATCATTCTCCAGTGTTCTCTTTTTGCTTCTGTCAATTTCTGTCTCCTACATCACAGAAGATAATGGTCAGAAAGACTAAAGGTTATAAAATAATGTATCATCTCTATTTGGAACATTTGACGCCTGCAAAGAAACAAACAGTACTTCTGAATTACATCAAGGTTCTAACCATCCGCCCTTCATAGAATCATGTACTCTTGGCTCTGGAAAGATCTAAGGATGAACTGTTTCTACCAGTACCATAGAAAAGGAAGAGATTGGCAGGACTCAACTCCTGGAATTAGTTGGAACCTTTTCTTGACTCAATCTAGCCTTCATCTAGCTCAAATTTTAAAATTCAAATCTGCACATATTTTAAACAAAATACCCTTAAGGAATAAACAAATATCTATTTTAAAAAGACAACATAAGAAATAAAAAATAAAGAGATTTATTTTGTAAGTATTTATTGTAATTTAACTGTTTCATGTTTAAATGACTTATGCTCAACACTAAAGATGACACAAAATTACCCAAAGTGGGGGGAGGGGCTATAAAGGCAAGAAAGAGCCTAGATCCAAAGGGCGCGGAGGAAGGTAAAATCTCCACTGAGTAGTATCCAATCTGTCTGGGTCTAGGAAGGGCTGATGAAAGAATATGCAGATAGGTCTCTTGTGACACAATAGTGAATAATTGTTATAAGGACTGGTTGTGAGGGTTGGAAATGTAAAGGTAGATATTTTGTAGCAAGGAGGGGAGTGATTAACTTTTCAGTCTAGGAGCC
>NW_006408663.1:270460-284316 GCF_000296735.1 Chrysochloris asiatica | reverse complement strand
AAACCCTGTACAGGGTCGATATGAGTCAGAACTGACTCCACGGCACATAATAACAACAATGACATTGCAGCTTCTAACACTAGACGCTTTCTGGTGTCACTAAAGCCAGCTGGCCCCAAAAATTTTGCCCTAAAGAAATCTTTAAATTTTGAACAAAATAATTCCTGAAATCATATCTGAACCAAGTAAGAGTGTAGCCTAATTAGAAACGAGTGCCTACATTACACATTATACCCTTAAAATATTATCAATATGTGGTCAAGTTGACAACAGCAACTTAAAAGAATAGATGAGAAACAAAGGGACAGGGATGTTGATAGAATCTCTCATCCACGTGCATAATAAAATGGCTGCTTGCCACGCTTTAGCTCTCCTTCCCGGAACCTCTCTTCCTACCGACTGGAACTTCCTCTCTCTACGTGCATGGCATCCCTACTCAACCTACCACCTACCGCCACTACTCTCAACCCCGCCCTCTTTAACCAGTATAAAAATCCCTCTCCAGCAACACGCGATCTCTCTTGCTCTCCTTCCTCCTGACCCTCAATAAAGCCTTACACGTGGGTGTTTGTGTTCCGGCTCATTCCATCTCACATAACTTTCATTGAAAATCCCAATTTTAAATTAGAATCTTGCCCCCCTTCTCAACCCTGCCTCCCTCCTCCCTATAACCACAAGGCATCTCTCTCAGGTACTGAAGCTCTACATCATCTCCCTCCTCTACCCCACATCTCCACCCCACTGTCCCACCCGGATCATATATGGTTCATTGATGGCAGTTCCACCACTTCACCTACAGGCCAATGCCAGGCCGGCTATGCCACTGTATCCTCAGATAGGGTAACTGAAGCCGTGTCTCTTCCCTTTAACACAACTTCCCAAAAGGCTCCCCTATAAACAACAGTCTCCTAGTCTTACAACTACTTCAAGCAGCAAAACTCCCAACACAAGCATAAGTCCTACACTATAGGAGTCATCAATCCACCGATGACCCCATCTCACAGGGAAACAACAAGGCCGACCGCAAAGCAAAACGAACGGCCATGCTCCCACCTCCATCCACACAAATGCTTGCTGCTCTCCCTATAACATCCCTCTATAACCTCCTTGAAACACAGGAATGGCTCAAACAGGGAGCCATACTCTCTGGGGACTGGCTTCTTCTCAAGGGACTGTACATTCTCCCCAGGTCACAGGCCACACGCATCCTCATGGATACCTCCCAACCACCTCATCCCCACTTGTTGACTGTATCCCGACCCTAAGTATGGTCCATCATTTGTTGCTAACCCACGCAGACCAATTTTTACCCAAACCCCACCCAACAGAACAACAGGGCACTCTCTCTGACCTCTCACCAGACGAAAGCTCTCTGCTGACAAGTCTTTCTCCTCTCCTCGCTAGCCCCTATCTCCACATACTCCCTTAGACATACCTCCATGTCAACTTGCCATACGTCCTTCCTCGCCCGCTTCAGGGCACTATATCGTCCTTGCAGTAGGCTTCTTCTCTGTCTCAGCCCCCACGTGGCCTCGCCATTCTCGAATACTCTTCGCCTTACTCTTCTTATATTGGGACTTGTCATCATCCCAGTATGTTCTCTATACTCTTTATCTCAACCTTGATGACCAGATTATGCCTTAGCCAAAATGGCAAAACATGCTCAACCCCTCATACAGCCACAGATTGTTCCAGTGTCTTGACCTTTATGCACTCTGCTTGCTATCTGGGACAAACACCTGTCATCAAGCAGTTTTGTGGAATCAGAGTATGGTACCTGTCCAAACTCTCTGCCCTGTAGGGACCTGGGGTACTCAGCCATTCCCACCAACCCAGTCCCTAAATCATATCCTAATACAATCACCATACACTACACAGGACCTCTCCTCATGGACACTGGCCTCAGTAATTCCACCAACCTCACCTGCATAACTACAACAACATCACTAATCTTTCCTCCCTCTCTCTTCCAGGTGCACTGACATAACAAAGGTGAGCAACCCAACATGTGGGCCAAAAGGAATATTTTTCTTACATGGAAAAAAATTTTAAATGCCTACACGCACAACACCTGTGTGGGTAACATATTTCATCCCTAGGGCCTGAATATTAACTCCATCTGATTAGTAACATCTATTACAAAAATGATCAGAGGCCTTGAACAGGGACATGGAGAGGGTAGCAGACACCCTCCTTGCCTTACAAAATCAAGTTAACTCACTAGCTGAAGAAGTACTCCAAAACCGACGCGGTTTAGATCTCACAGCTGAGAAAGGAGGAATATGCCAGACCCTATCTAGGTGAGGAATGCTGTTATTTTGTCAATGGATCTGACATAGTCCTCAGCAAGGTAAAAGAATTAAAAGACAGAATTTGCACTAGGCAATCAGAAACAGCCAACTATGGTTGGACTCTAATGTCCTCCTGGTGACCTTGGCTCCTCCCTTTCCTAGGGCCATTAACTATAATCCTCCTGATAACGTCGTTTGGCCCTCCCTGTTTCACTGTCTTCAAAATTTTCTTCAGGAATGCCTGAGGGCCTTCACAAACCAGATGGTAGGTGAATTCCTCATGGCCAGATGCCAACCACTGCCAAGCAACAGGACCAGCCAGCCAGAAGAACATGCCAGATACACAGTTTCCTCCTCTTCACCCGCTTCCAGCAGGAAGCAGCTCCAGAAGAGATGACCTCCACCCCTGTACCCATAACAACAAAACGCTGTAATGACAGAATCTCTCATCCACGTGCATAATACAATGGCTGCTTGCCACGCTTTAGCTCTTCTTCCCGGAACCTCTTTTCCTACCTATTGGAACTTCCTCTCTCTACCTGCATGGCATCCCTAGTCAACCTATCACCTACCTCCACTACTCTCAACCCCGCCCTCTTTAACCAGTATAAAAATCCCTCTCCAACAATACACACTCTCTCTTGCTCTCTTTCCTCCTGACCCTCAGTAAAGCCTTACACGTGGGTGTTTGTGTTCCGGCTCATTCCATCTCACAGAAGTTTCAAAAAAATTGTCAAGAAAGGTGGAACTTACAGAATGTAACCAATGCCACACATGTATATTTTCAACAGTATTAAAAAAAAAAAAAAAAAACTAGAAACTTAAGTTTCTTCTAGTCTCATAGTCAAACACATACAAATACTCTAATATAAATAAGGAGTCCTGGTGTGGCGCTGTGGGTTAATGCACCAGACAGCAAAGTCGTCTGAATAGCAAGGTTGGCGGTTCAGGCTCACCAGCTTCTCCTTGGAAACCCTATACAAGAGTCATTATGCTTCGGAATCGACTTGACGGCACTCAACAACAACAACAATATAAATAAAGTTCATCAATCCTCAATTCATATTTTTTTTTTAGAAAAAAAGGGGGGTGGAAAGAGATTTAACGATGTCTCCCTTGTCCACAGGTTCCCTACTTTCACCAAAATGGGAGTCAGGAGCCCTGAGTTCCTTCTGCAGCTTCTCCATTAAGAACCTGGGTGACCTTGGAGTCAACTCTATTAAACCCCTGTCTTACAATTTCGACTCATGTAGGGCAGAACTGTCCCGTAGTGTTTTCAAGGCTGTACTCTTTATCTCTCGGTTAACAGCCAAGCACCACCCTTCAGTTCTTAGGAAGACAAGTGGTAACTAAAAACTCTGAACTAACCACACCTAGGCAGGGGCCAGACTGGTTTCCCACCTTCTCCTTCCCCAGCTCTGCCCCCTTCTCCTCTGGTCCCATCATCTCCCAGATTCGCTCGTAGGTCATCGCCTTCTTCCGCCACGCCCCGCCCCTCAGGCCCCACCCAATCCCGACTGAACCCACCACGTGAGACGGCAACCCGGGTAGGTAAGTGAGCGCTGGGGGCGCTGTGGAGTCAGGGTCTGCGTTCTCTGCCGCAACCTTGGGGGAAGAAGAGGACTTCAGGCTTCCCGCAGATCGGAAAAATCTGCTCAAAACCGCCTGCCTTGCTGGGGCCGAGTCGGAGGCACGAGCGCCATCAGAGGCAGGCTTCCGGCGCGACATCGTAGGAAAGGAATGGCAGCCAGAAGACAAGACTAAGCCGGGGAGCGCGAGCCCGCGGCCACAGTTCCCAGGTTTTCGCGGACGCGAGCACGTCGCGACCCAAGTGTGCGGCGGAGCGGGAGGCGGGGCAGCGGGCGGAGTCTCTAGTCTGCACTAATAGGACTAATGGGGCGGAGTGGCCACAGTTTCGCGCCAAACTTCCGTGGTAATCCGGCGGTCAAGCGAGTGTGCTGAAGCGTTCACTCTTACTGTCATGGTTCGTCCGATAAACTGCATCGTCGCTGTGTCCCAGAACATGGGTATCGGCAAGAACGGAGACCTCCCCTGGCCCCCGCTCAGGTACCTGCCAGGCCGGGAAACAGACTGGTTGGTGTAGGCTACCAGTGATCTGGGCATTGGGTGGGGCACTGACGGGCCGCCTCACCAGTGGAGGATGGGAAAGAGAGGGTCTGACTTTTACCCTGAACCGATAGGTGGGCCCGTGATTCCTTCCACACCACCAATCGGATAGGCTAAATTGTTGAGTTTTTGGTTTCCGTCCCAATTGTGCTGCGCCGCAGCTTCCAGGCGGAGCCCAGGCCCAGAGCAAAGTTCAGGCCAGCATTATCCTGCGCGTACTGCTCCCAGTAATGCTGTATTTCTCTGACTTGTAGGAATGAATTCAAATATTTCCAAAGAATGACCACGACCTCTTCAGTAGAAGGTAACATGGGTGGTTTTAATTGATTCTGGTAGCAAATTTCTCACTTAAGTTAACAGTTTAAATTTTATTTATATAGCAACCTTTCCTATATAAATTAACGTGTTAATTTGGGACCTTTTCCTTTACTATTGGAGTATGTACAGTTCCCAAGGATATTTCAAATTTCACTTTTTTCTTTAAAAGTATATGTGGGTTCGCTTATGAAATAAAGATATTGGCCAAAATGAGCAGCTCAGTAGAGGCTTATCTAGCCAGAGATGTAAGGGTGGAAAGGAAACCAGAGGAAGTGTTTGGAATAATCCTGAAAGATGATAAGGACTGAAGAAGGGCAGTCGAGAGTGAGGACAGAAATCCAAGACTCTGTTAGATGTTGCTCCATGATCCAGAAGCTAAAGTTGATGCAGAATAGCATCAAAGATGAACTCCTACGTTTTCAGTGTAAGAGTCTGAGTGACAAGATAATAAAGGAATGGAAAGAAGCGCGCAGCTGTGGTGAAGACAGTTAGGAGGTGCCTATAGCACATCCAGGATAATGTCAGACACAGGGAGGGAGCTGGAGACAAGACAAGAGGACAACTCAAGGAAGAATATGGGGATGAAACAGAGCAGCTGAGCACCCTAGACCCATGGAATGAGAAAGTCTTTGTGCCTGCAGGCAGGAGGCTAGCTTGCAAAATGTGCCCTTTGGTCGTTTAAATAAATACTTTTGGTGTGTTTTGTGTACATCAAAAAACAAAAAGAGATAATAAAGGTAAATACTGTAGGCTAATGCGTCAGACTGCAAAGTCGTTTGAACAGGAAGGTCGGTGGTTCAAGCTCACCAGCTACTCCTTGGAAACCCTATACAGGGTCGCTATGGGTCGGAATCTACTCAACGGCACTTAACAACAACAACAACTGTGCTAACCGATGGTGCGTGCAATCAAGGCAGTGAAACAAAATAAGATTGGTTAAGTGTAAAACTGATTATTTGCCTTGTAAACCTGTACAGGGTCGCTATGGGTCGGAACCAACTCGACGGCACTTAACAACAACAACAACAAACTATTACTCAATTCACAATAAAAGCCTTTTGTAAAAATTTTTAAAAAAACAGACTATGGGAATAAAAGGATGCCCCGTTTAAAACTTGAGAGATATCTCTGTAAACAGGGACACAAGTCAGGCAAACAGTACCTCAGAAAGGAGTAGCTGCTACACAGACTTTTCACAGGACACAGACAAGGCCCCCATTGATTTGAGCCTTAAGTAAGTCACTGAATGGAAAGAATACTCAATTTGGTCTGGTAAAGCATCCAATTCCTCACTTGTTTACCTGGTTTTCAATAGATACATTATTGTTAGATGAATGGAAGAGTACCAAAAGCCATTTCTCCCCTTCTCTCTCCCGCACCCCATATATAATTTAGGTATATATGGATGTTTGGAGTTATGGTGTGATACTTAATAAGCACTGGACTGCAAACCACAAGGTCACTAGTTCAAAACCCACCAGCCATTCCTTGGAAACCCTATACGAGGGTAACTGAGTCAGAACCGACTCAACAATAGTTAACAACAACATACAGATATTTGTGTGTGTCTGTATGTGGGTGAGTTGTTGATTACCATTGAGTTGGATCTAACTCAGCAACCATGTATAAGGTCCTATGTTCGGAAGTAACTTGGTTCTAAATGTTGTTGTTATGTGCCATGGAGTCGATTCCGACTCATAGCTACCCTGTACAGGGTTTCCGAGGCTGTAAATCTTTACAGGAGCAGAAAGCCTCATCTTTCTCCTGCAGAACAGCTGGTAGTTTCGAACTGATGACCCTGAGTTAGCAGGCCAATTCGTAACCTAAGGAGCTCTGGTAGCGTAGTGGTTACGAATCGGGCTGCGAACCTTAAGGTCAGTGGTTCGAAACTACCAGCTGCTCCGCGGGAGAAAGATGAGGCTTTCTACTCCCATAAAGATTTACACCCTCGGAAACCCTGTACAGGGTCGCTATGGGTCGGACCCGACTCAACGGCACTTAACAACAACAACAACATGCTACCAAAGCTCCTTGAATAGTAAAGCAAAATATGGAAAAATGCTTAGTCTTACTAGTTGAGGTTTGTAAATATTTTGTTTAAATATGATAAAACTAATTGACTGATTGGAGTCCTGGTGTGGCACTGTGGTTGAATACGCTGGATTGCAAAGTCACTTTGAACCACATGGTCAGTGGTTCAAGCTCACCAAATGTTCCACGGAAACTATACAGGGTTGCTGTGGGTTGGAACCAACTCGACAATACTTAACACAACAATTGACTAATTTTATGATTTTTAGGGATGCATACTTGTACATTGCTCTTGGTGGTCTCTTAGTACATACCAAAAATCATAGGAAGTGTTTCTGTTCCTTGGATCCAAGTACCTGACTCTCAAGATCTTTTTCTCCTAAGAAATTAAACCCAAGCTGGAAGCTATATATATGAAAGAGACTTGCTGGGTAGCACAAGCTGTTGAGCATTGGACTATTAACCAAAAAGTTGTGAAGTTCAAATCCATCCAGAGATACCTCAGAAAACAAGTTTGACAGTCTGCCTACAAAGGCTCATAGCCTGAAAATCCTATGAAGCATCTTTACTCCGTCCACATGGGCCGCCATGAGTTGGACTTGAGTAGGCAACAAGTAACAATATTTAAGGTAATAGTCACAGAGTTGGTGATTCAAACCTACCAGCCACTCCTTGGAAACCCTGTATATGAAATGGAACTGACTCATGGCACTTAACAACAGCAGCATTTAAACTTGTGGGAGCATAGTGGCTCCATGTGATAAGTACTGGATTATGAACCACAAGGTCCACGGCAGTTCACACCGTCACCCACTGCTCAGGAGAAAGATGACACTTTCTGCTCCTGCAAAGATTTCAAGCCTTGGAAACCCTAAACAGGGTCGCAGTGACTCAGAACCGACTTAACAACAATTTTAGCTTTTTTAAATTAAGTTTTAGCTTTTTAAAATAGGTCCACTAGATGGCACTCTAACAATTGTTGTTGTTGTTGTTAAGTGCCTTCAAGTCGATTCTGACTCAGAGCAATCCTTTATAGGGTTTCCGAGGAGCAACTGGTGGGTTTGAACCACTGACCTTGAGGTTAGCAGTCCAGGCCTTATCCTAGAGCACCTCATCAGGATACTCAAAAAGTTCGTGGAAAAATTAAATTGAAAGATAATTTGATTTAATGTTTGAAAGCCCCCTTGTGTGTGTATCTACATGTGATGAATATATTTTTCCAAAAAAAAATGTTTATTCTTTCTATTGATTTTACAGGGAAACAGAATTTGGTGATTATGGGTAGGAAGACCTGGTTCTCCATTCCTGAGAAGAATAGACCTTTGAAAGACAGAATTAACTTGGTTCTTAGTAGAGAACTCAAGTAAGTACCGTACTTTAACCAATTTGTTGTTGTGGTTGTTGTTATGTGCCGTCGAGTCGGTTCCGACCCATAGCGACCCTGTACAGGGTTTCTGAGGCTATAAATCTTTACTGGAGCAGAAAACCTCATCTTTCTCCCATGGAACACCTGGTAATTTCGAACTGCTGACTGTGAGATTAGCAGCCCGATTTGTAACTGCAAGAATATTCAGTGTATGATAAAATAAAATAGCTGAAAAGCAGCTATTAATGAAGCTGCTTCATGTCATTAAGGTGATTACAGGAAATGATTACAGCAATAATTTATGCCACACTAGCAGTAATTTATTCTGATTCCATAACCTTGAAAAGTTACAGTAAATTTCATAGTAATACTTGAGTAACTCAAATATGAATTGCTTAGTGTAGCTAATAATTTTTTCTAGTTTCCTGTAAAATCAAAATAGTATGTGTAAGGACTTGAAAAAATTAAGAGGTTATCCCCTCTCTGAACTTAGCCCTGTTACCATTAGAAAGTCCTGGTGTGTCACTGTAGAATAAGCATTAGACTGTTAAGCATAAGGTTCAAATCCACTAGTTGGTCCTAGGAAACCTTATACTGGTCGTTATGAGTCAGAAACAACTTCAGATCAGAACCAACTTCAGAGCACTGAACAACAATAGCAATTTATTCTTTTTTTTTTTTAAGGTTTTATTGTGTACTGAATGATAGCTTACATGGGAGACCATCAGTTTTACACTCATCATTTCATTTCAATGATTACAGTCTCCACCGTGCTTCATCATTCAACAATATTTGCTTCTATTTTCTCTGTTTTGTTAATGGTGGGGCTTTTTGTTTTGTTGGTGGTGTTTGTTTATTTTTTGAGGGTGGATTGTACACAAAAGAACTCAGGAATATAACATTTAAACGACCAAATGGCACATTCTGCCAGCCTGCCTACTGGCCACCAGCACACAGCCTTTCTCATTCCATGAGTCTAGAGTCCTCAGCTGCTTTGTCTCTCCATGTTCTCATCTCTGCCTCCATCTCTGGTGTCACTGCTTCTCTGGATAGGATCCCACATTCCACTTGTGTTCTTCTCCCTTGATGGGTTGTGAACCGTAAGATTAACTGCTTCCCCTTTTTTGTTACAAAACTTCTACCTTTAAAGTTGTGACAGTCACAATTAGCCATGATAACAATTATTCACTATTGAGTCTTAAGAATCTTATCCCCATCTCCTTTCACCAGACCAGTCTAGACAAGGTGAAAACTATTCAGTGGGGATTCTGCCTTCCCCCGCACACTCTGAAACTAAACTCCATCTTGAAAACTTGTGAGTCACTTTGTGCCTTTATGTTGTTGTTGTTGTTAAGTGCCATCAAGTCGATTCCAACCCATAGTAACCTTGTATAGAGTTTCCAAGGAGCAACTGATGAACTTGAACCACTGACCTTGCAGTTCAAGCGACTTGCAGTCTGACACATTAGCCCACAGTGCCATGCCAGGACTCCTCATGCCTTTATAGGCCCCCCATTTTAGGTAGCCAATTTCTCATTTGCCCGTCCCTATCAACATCGATGGACTCAAGCGTGGCCCAGGATCAGGCAGTGTTTCGTTCTGCTGTGCATAAGGTCGCTATGGGTCAGTACCAACTCGATGGAACCTAACAACATCAACCCTATATAGAAAGGAAATAGGATTGATATTTTGATGTGAAGACTCCTTCCCTCTCAGTTGGTATTTTGAGCTACTATATCCGTAAGTATAGATCAAGTTCATCAAATCATAACAGTTTACACTTGTTTCCTTTATCAATTTTTTATCTTCCTCAAGTCAAGTTCTAATCATCAAGCCATCAAAGGTAGGTCAGATGGTTACTGTCTACAAGTGTAGGCGTTCACGTCTCCCATCACGTCATATTAGCTGGATACTTCACTCTCAGCTCTAGCCCTCCGTGGCTATGCCCTTGTCCATGGGCTCAGGAGTCCCCAGGTCTCACCACACTTCAGACCAACCAGCCCTTCCTCTTCTCTTTCTTATCTCCATAGATGAGCGTCTTTATCTTCAGTCCATATCTTCATTGCTACTTTTTCCCCTCATCCAGTCACCAGCAGACCAACGTGGTCGCCAGCAAGCTTACATACTTGCTCATGTGTTCCCTTTGAGTTTCAGTTTTGAAGGGGGTTTGTCCTGAAGAGACTTGATTGCTTGTCTTGATTGCTCCTTGGCAAGCAACTTGCTTGTTCTTGTAGTAACCAATCAGACTGCCATTTTTGTTTTTTATTTTTCCTGCTGGTGTTTCTTTCAAGAAGTATCTTCTGTTACTCTAGCTGTTTGAGGCTGGTCTGCTTTTCCTTTCAAGTGGGAATATCATACCTCAGAAGGTTCTGGAGGGGGCTCAGGATTCCACCTAAGGTCCTATGTACTTCATAGGCTCTGCAAGAGGTCTGCTTCATTGGGCAAGTTGTAGAACCCCTTTTAGGTATTCCCGTCAGCTATAGGCTGAAGATAGGCTTACAAGCTTTCTGTAATCATGTTTCCCGATACCCCTTTGTATCCTACTCAAGTGGATAGAACTTTTACAAGATAGCCTGAACTTTTATACTAGTAGGCAAGGGAAACCAATATTCATAAGACAGTCAAGCATGTTAACATTATTTAACCTCTTTTACCCATTCAGAGTCTGCCTTGATCCCTGTATCAGAGAGCCCTGTTGTTCCAAGGTTGAGCAGACATCATTTTTACCTCTGTCCCATTTAGCCCAACAGAAGTTTATTCTTATTGTGTGAAGTGCCATCGAGTCGGTTCTGACCCATGGCGACCTTGTACAGGGTTTCCAAGGAGCTGCTGGTGAGCTTGAACCACCGACCTTCCTATTCAAACTGACTTTACAGTCCAGCGCATTAACCCACAGTGTCACACCAAGGACTTAGTGAACCACAAACTCAGTTACTTACATTGTTTACTCTGTGTCTAAGGATAGAATTTTAAGGATTGAAATGGTTCTAAGGATAACTATGTCTCTACTAGGATTTTCCTTTCCTCTGATTTAGCCTTGTAGATAGTTCCAGATACCCTTTGGGATGGAAGTATGTCAGAGCATGTTTTGACCTTGGCCAACGCTTCCATGTTATTTATTCCACAGGTGAAGTAACCTGGTTTCTATTGGATTTGTTTCTTTGGATAAAAAGAAAGAAAAAAAATGTTGGTTCTAACCCACTAAAATAACTTACTGAATGAACTTCAGGGGGAATTTTGGGAGGGAGGGAAACTGAATTTAATCTTTAGGCAAAGTTCGGAATTAGCATGCTAACTGTTCTGTGGTGCTGCAAGATGATACACTGGACACCAAGGTTAGTTTGAACTGCAAAATTGGTGGTTCAAACCCACCAGTTGCTCCTTGGAAATCCTACATGGGGTCGCTATGAGTTGGAAATAACTCAACGGCACATAACAACAACAACTTCTTAGATTGAGAACTGACTGATAGACAGCAGAACTTTAGCTGATGGACAAAGAAATTAAAAAATAAAGTGCATTTAAAAAAAATCATCATACTAAATGAAGGTTGAAAACATTACACAGCCTAAACTAAGTTGATGCAGATGCCTATAGAGGCTTTTCTCCCAGATCCCTCCTAGAGTGACACAGGTATAAACTTGGAGGAAGATATTCCAGAATACATATGATCTGTGGGGGACGGGGAGTATGTCTGGTACATCTTGCCACCTGCCTTACTCTTAATGCTATTCTCTCTCTCCTGGTTGCTAGGATATTCTGATTAGCTTTTTACTTGGGGTAAAATCCAAATTTGCAGACTACATTGCTATTCCAGGGATTCTTTTAAAAACATATTCTTGAATACTGCTCAAGTTTATTTATGGCTAGTTTGAGCTAAAGCAGACATCGAGACATCTCAGTTGGGAAGATGTTCAATAGAGACCCCAATTCTCAAAAACTGCATCTTAATTTCTATGACCTCCTTGTAGTAAGAACCGTAATGACAGTGGTTAAAGCACTCAGCTGCTTATCAAAGAGCTAGTGGTGTAAACCCACAAGCTACTCTGTGGGAGAAAGATGTGGTGATCTCCCTCCATAAAGGTTTATAGCCCATGTCCTATAAGGTCGCCGTGAGTTGCGATTTACTACATGACGCTGAGTTTGGATTGGGTGGTATATGTGATTAGGCTTGGTTACTTCAAAGTCTTTATTATGAAGCATGCTTGAAAAATAGGTCAATACACATATAAAAATTAATAAGTTCAGTTTTCTGCTGCTTTCCTACTTGCTGACCAGTTCCACACATATAATGAGCACCTGTTAGGTGACGAGCCCTGTTCATTGCCATTGAGTTTGTTCCAACTCACAGCAACTCTCTATAGGGTTTCCAAGGAGCATCTGGTGGGTTGGGAAGCCTGACCTTGTGGTTACCAGTACAGTGCTTATCTTGCAGCATCACACCAGAACTCCTAAACAAGAGGGTAAAGATAGATGTGTGTACATAAACCACCATTACTTATGCCAGCCTTTGAGATAGTCAGTTTTTCTCACCCCATCGTCAAAACGTAGATGGAAACTGAATCTTTAAGATAACCCCAAATTTACAGCCAGACACTAGTTATTTTAGGTAATTTATTTTCTTTGTAAGATATGGGATAAAATGCTTTGGGAAAGCTTTCTAGATAACTACATTGTGGGTTTAAAAGAAATTGTAAGCAACCACATTTGGAAAACAGGTATTTCTTGAAATTGTTAGACATAAAGCTGTCACGTGACCCAGAAATTCCATTCTTAAGAATATGGATCCCTGGTGGCGTTGTAGGAGATCAAGCCCAGTAGCTACTCTGCCAAAAAAAGATGAGTCTGTCTGTACCAGTAAGGATTTACAGCCTCCGAAACCCTACAGAGGATTACTATGAGTCAGAATTGATGGGATACCCGAGAGAGAGAGAAGTATATACTCAAGAGAGAGAGAAACATTATCTATGCAAATACTTGTGTACAGAAACTTTCATAGCAGCAGTGTTAATAATAGCCAAAAAGTAGAAACAACCCAGTCCATCAATAGATAAATGGACCAACAAAATGTGGTAGAGCATTACAATGGGATATTCTGCAGCCATAAAAAGGAATGAAGTACTGATTCATACGACAATATGGAGCGATTCCTTAAAACATTGTTATGTGAAAGAGGCTAGACACAAAAAGCCAGCTATTATGGCCAGATATTATATAATTATGTTTGTATGCAATGTCCAGAATAGGCAACTCCAGAGAGCCAAAATAGATTAGTGGCTGCCAGGGGTTGGAACATTAGGGGCAAATGGAAATGATCACTGATGGACCTGGGGCTTCTTTGCAGGTTCATAAAAATGATCTAAAACTAGATGGTGACAATGGTTGTACAACTCTGAATATACTCACAGTTCCTAACTGTACTAAGCATGAATTATATGGTTTGTGATTGACAGCGCAGCAAAACTTTTTTTTTCCACCTCTACAAAAAAGCATAGGAACCAAAAGGAAAGCACTCCTCTATCTAGTAAGCCTCAGCCCAAAGGCACTCAACTTCTGATTCCATTCCTTTTTCTTTAAAAAATAGTTTTACTGCTATGATACAACTTTGACTGCCTCTTTAGAAAACCCAGAATTACCTGTTTGATGACATTGGGTGCCATCAAGTCATTTGCTTCTTACAGCAACCCTATGCATAACAGAACGAACCGCTGGCCCAGTCTGTG
>NW_006408663.1:264008-267520 GCF_000296735.1 Chrysochloris asiatica | reverse complement strand
TTAGGGAATAAAGTAGATATAGTTTGGATAGTAGGAGGCAGTTCTGTGTACAAGGTAAGCAAAGTTGTCTCTTAATGTCTTTTTTTTTTTTTTTTCAGCTTCTTTGCCATTAAAGGGGGAGGGCATAACCCATTTTCTGAATTTCTTTAAAAATTCATGCACGAACAAGGAAGCACATTGCCCCTATCGTAAGTTAGGCATAATTTCATTTTGATTTTTTTGTTGCTTGACTGTAATGCAAACTAAACAAAAATGTGTTTATTTAGTCCCTAAACAATGGAGTCCTGGTGTGGCATTGTGGGTCAATGCACCAGACTGCAAAGCTATTTGAACTGCAAGGTCGATGATTCAAACTCACCAGCTGCTCCTCAGAAACCCTATACAAGGGCACTATGGGTCGGAACCAATTCGACGGCACTTAACAACAACAAACAATGGGTGCCAGAAGAGACTGAAACTTGCTCTCCAACATAGAGATACTAAAGCAAATGGAAGACGTGAGGTGGTAAAAGAGCTGAACAGAAAATTTTAAAGGCCTGGAGAAAATACAGTGAAGTATTATAATGAAATGTACAAAGACCTAGAGTTAGAAAACAAAAAGGGAAGAACAACTCAGCATTCCTCAAGCAAAAGAACTGAAGAAAAAATTACTAAGGGATTCTATGTGGCACTGTAGGATACACACTGGACTGCAAGGTCTGTTTGAACCACAAGGTCAGCAGTTCTCACTCATCAGCTGCTCCTTGGAAATCCTACACAGGTTTCCTATAAATTGCAACCAACTTGACTGTACTTAACTATAACATGGACAAAATACTGAATGATGCAGAAGTCCTCCAAAGAAGATGAAAGGAATACATAGAATTGCAGTACCAAAAAGAAATGGTCAGTATTCAGCCTTGTCAAGATGTAGCATATGATCAAGAGCCAGTGGTACTGGAGGTGTACTGAAGGCATTGCAAAAAACAAGGCTCCGGGAATTGATGGAATACAAATTCAAATCTTTCAACAAACTGATGCGGCACTGAAGGTACTCACTCATCTTATGCCAAGAAATTTGGAAGACAGCTATCTGACCAACTGATTGGAAGAAATCCATATTTTTGCCCATTCCAAAGAAAAGTGGCCAAAGGGAATGCAGAAATCATTGGATAATATTACTATTAAATGCAAGTAAAATTTTGCTGAAGATAATTCAAAGATACTGCAACAGTACATTGACAGGCAACTGCCAGAGGTTCAAGCCAGATTCAAACAAGGACGTGGAACAAGGGATATCACTGCTGACATTAGATGGATCTTGACTGCAAGCAGAGAATACCAGAAAGATGTCTACCTGTGCTTTATTGACTTCAAAAGCTTTCATGACAAGCTGCAGAGGATGGGTATTCCAGAACAATTAATTGTGCTCATGAGGAACCTGAACATAGACCAAGAAGCAGTCTTTTGAACAGAACAAGGAAACATGGAATGGTTTAAAATCAGGAAAGTTGTGTGTCAGGGTTGTATCCTTTCGCCATACTTAATTCAACCTGTATACTAAGCAAATAATTCAAGAAGCTGAATTATATGAAGAAAAATACGCCATCAGGATTGTAGGAAGACTCATTAGCATATAACCTTACTTGCTGAAAGCGAAGAGGACTTAAAATACTGATGAAGATCAAAGACCACAGTCTACGGCATGGGTTGCTCCTCAATGTAAAAGAAGCAAAAATCCTTACCACTGGATGAATAAATAACATCCATAAAAATGGAGAAAAGATTAAAGTTGGCAAAAACTTCGTTTTGCTTGAATTCACTGTTAACACTAATGAAAACAGCAGTTAAGAAATTAATGTATTACATTAGAAATGTCTGCTGTACAAGACCTCTTTAAAGTGTTCAAGAGCAAAGATACCCATTTGATGACTAAGGTGTGCTGACCCAAGCCATGGTATTTTCAGTAGTCTCATATGCATGTGAAGGAGTTCTGGTGTGGTGCTGTGGGCTAATGCGTCAAACTGCAAAGTCATTTGGTCTTAAGGGTCGGTGGTTCGAGCTCACCAGCCGCTCCTTGGAAACCCTATACAGGGTCGCTATGGGTCGGAATCGACTAGACAGCACTTAACAACAACAACAATATGCATGTGAAAGTTGGCCAGTGAATAAGGAAGACTGTAGAAGGATTGATGCATCTGAGTTATGGTGTTGGAGAAGAATATTAAAGGTACCATGGACTGCCAAAAGAATTTTTAAAATGTGTGTTTGGAAGGACAGCCAAAATGGTCCTTAGAAACCAAATGGTGAGACTTCACGTCTCATACTTTGGAGACATGAGGAAGTCCCTGAAGAAGGAACATCATCTGGTAGATCAGAGGGAAGTGAAAAAGAGAAAGACCCCCAGCAAGATAGATTCACACAGTGGCAGCAACAGTGGGCTCAAGTGGAACGATTGTGGGGATGGCACTGGACCGGGTAGTGTTTGATTCTGTTGTGCATAGAGTTACGATGAGTCAGAACCGACTCAGTAGCACCGACAACAACAAAATGTATTTTTAAGGAGCCTTAGTAGCACAGTGGTTAAGCACTTAGCTGGTATCCAAAAGGTTGCAGTTTGAACCCATCAACATAGAGGTAGAAAAGAGCTAGAGAACTGCTGTAAAACTAGTCTCGAAACCCCTATGGACTTAATTCTGTGTTATATGGGGTTCCTATGAGTCAAAATCAACTCAATGACAAAGAACAACAGTACTTATGTATACATTGTTGTTGTTAAGTGTCATCGAGTCGATAGCAACCTTTATAGGGTTTCCCAGCCTGTAAATCTTTTGGGGAACATAAGGCCATCTTTCTCCTGCGGCCCAGCTAGTGGTTCGCAGTCCAGTGTTTATCCTGTAGATCTACTGCCCTTCCTTATATACATATAGAGAGATCTTAAGGAACTGGTTCATGTAGTTGTAGAGATAGGCAAATCCCAAGGCCATGGGTCAGGGGTTAGTCTAGAAACCTGCTGAGTCACATAGCCGCAAGGGCTGACAAACCTGAGGTCAGCAGGTCAAATGGCAGCTGGATGGCTGAGAAAGCTTATGAATCCACGGTTGGTAGATAAGATGGCAGGCTGCTGACTGATTGGAAGAGATGAATATTTGTGCCCATTCCAAACTGAGGTGACCCAATGGAATGCAGAAATCATCGGACAATCTCTTTGATATCCCATGCTTGTAAAGTTTTGCTGAAGGTAATACAGAAACAGCTATAATCGTACATTACAGAGAACTTCCAGAGGTTCAAGCCAGATTCAGAAGAGACTGTGGAACAAGGGATATCATTGCTGATGTCCAATGGAACTTGGCTGAAAGCAGAGAATATGAGAAAGATATTTACCTATGCTTTATTGACTACACAAAGGCTTTTGATTGTGTGGATGATGACAAGCTATGGACAACATTGCGAAGTATGAGTATTCCAGAACACTTAATTGTGCTTATGAGGAATCTGTACCTGGACCAAGAAGCAGTTGTTCGAACAGA
>NW_006408663.1:260854-263908 GCF_000296735.1 Chrysochloris asiatica | reverse complement strand
TGTTACACTTCAGTCCACTGCTGTGGCCACTGTGCCGGTCCATCTCATTGGGGGTCTTCCTCTTTTTCATTGACTCTCACTTTACTGGCATGATGTCCTTCTCCATGAACTGGTCCCTCCAGATAATATGTCCAAAGTATGAGACACTAAGTCATGCCATCCTGGCTTCTAAGGAGCATTCTAGCTGTACTTCTGCCAACACAGATTTGTTTGTTCTTATGGTAGTCCACACTTCTTTTCACATTTTCCTCTTATACAATAATTCCAGTGTATCAATTCTATGATTTTTCTTATCCATTGTCCAGCTGCTTCCATGAGTGTGGATAGTGGATCCAAGTAAAGTGAAGTCTGTAAATTATCTCCAGTCCCATAAAAGTGATCTAACATTTCATGATATAATAACTTTTTACAGTCTCTTTAGCATGCATAGTCTCCACAGTAATTAATACCTCCTCCTGTTCTTCAAGCTGCAGTTCCCTCCCCACACTTGGCTTAGCAAAGACTGACTTAACCCGTCTCCCAGTATCTGTCTGGCACATATTAACTTTGTGACTTGAGGTAGATTACAGGCAAGTCTTGCTGAACCTCAGTTTCCTTCTCTGAACCTGCTAAAAAGATTAATGATGACGACTTCTAGGAGTGATTTTTAGGATTAATTGAAATTTTACATGTAAGCCCACTGTGCCATCTTGTGCATGTCTCCTGGTTTTGATGCTGTCATCATTTGTTGTCACCTTCAGTGTTACTAAGGCGCGTCTTAAAATATTCACCCATTTCTGTATTGTTTAAAATAATCACTTCCAAAGAAAAACACTCTAGAGAAATACTGAATTCTAAGTAATGATATGTATGCAAAATTAACCTATTTACTTTAAAATTGCAATTTACTTTAAAATTCACAAAAAGAATAACATGGATATGTTATAAACAAGCATAGTAAAAACATTAGTGATAAAATCTAGGAGGTATTTACTATAAAATTGTTGATATATGCTTGAAAATATGCAGACTCTTTACGTTCTCCTCAAAGGGGGAACCAAATATTGACAGTTTGAATATAATTCTGATCCTTTGCAACAGTCATTCAAACATTCTTTCTCCAACGTTGTATCATGAAAATTTGATACATGTAGGAATCATTTTACAGTAAACACCTCTTAGATCCTACCGAATATTTTTACTATGCTTACTTTATCACTTATCCTTGTTCTTTGCGTGCATTTCCAAACAAATGGCAACAATAGGTAATTCTGCATGCATATCATTACCTAGGCTCTATTCCCTCCACCCTCGGAAACCCTGTACAGGGTCGCTATGGGTCGGACCCGACTCGATGGCACTTAACAACAACAACAACAACATTCCCTCCTCTGGCTCTTCATTGACTGAGTATTATGAGGTTAACAATCTTCCCCAGGTTACCTCATTTCCCTTGATTCTTAGTTAAAGTTCCTAGTTGTAGAACAGGTTCCTTTACCCCTCCCCCAATTCATACCTGCTCACAAAGCTCAATGCATGAGCCTCTGTTGTTACACCAGCCAACACTTGTAATTATCAACTTCCGGGACCCCCTTATTCCTGAAGATGGACCATCCTAAGAATTATTTCTCACAATCCTAAGAGTTATTTCTCACAGATGAAGATAAGTTCTCCATGGTTTAGTTGTTGTTGTTGTTAAGTGCCGTCGAGTCAGTTCCAACCCATAGCAACCCTGTACAGGAGCTCTGGTAGCATAGTGGTTACGAATCGGGCTGCAAACCTTAAGGTCAGCGGTTCGAAACTACCAGCTGCACCGCGGGAGAAAGATGAGGCTTTCTACTCCCATAAAGATTTACACCCTCGGAAACCCTATACAGGGTCGCTATGGGTCGGAAACGACTCGATGGCACATAGCAACAAGCAACATCATTACCTAGAATTCTGTATTTCTCTGGAGTTTTCTTATTTTGAAGTGAATATCACCTGTAGTGATATGCGCAAGTCTTAAGTGTACATTTGCTGAATTTTGTTTGGTTACCTATGTGGCTTTGTGGATTAATGCACTGGACCGCAAGGTCGGCAGTTCAAGCTCCTCAGAAACCCCATACAGGGTCCCTATGGCTTAGAACTGACTGGAGAGCACTTAATAACGACATATACTCCAAGCCCTATCAAAACTACAGAATGTTACCATTAAATCCACCGACAGTACCAGCATGCCACTTCCCAGTCAGTCTCCTTGCCCCACCCCTCCAGAGACTCCTTTTTTCTATTATAGATATCATGAGATATTACATATGCTTTTGTTTTTGATTAATTGTGGATCATGGTGGGGTGGGGGGGGGTTATGTGGCGTGGAGTCAGTTCTAACTCATAGCAACCCCAGTATAGGACTTCAGAGGTTGTGAATCTTTACAGGAACAGAAAGCCTCGTCTTTCTCCCACAGTACTGTTGGTAGTTTTGAACTGCTAACCGTGAGGTTATCAGCCCAACTTGTAACCGCGATGCTACGAGAGTTCCTTAATTGTGGATCACAGATACACAAAATTGGGGTTGAATTATTGGCCATATTAGTGTGGCACTGTAGAATAAGCACTGGATTGTGAACCACAGGTTCAGCAATTCAAACCCCCCAGCTGCTCCTTGGAAACCCTATACAGGGTCACTGTAAGTCAGAACTGACTCAGTGGCACTTAACAACAACAAAGTGTTAAGTACTTTTGCTTTTTGATAAAGATTCTTATTTGTGGTCATTCTAGTTTTATAATCATTTATTCCTATTCTCATTACTTCACTAGAATAAATCGATTTTACAAAAATTGCATTTAATTCTTTTCTTTTTTTTTTTAATTTAGGGAACCCCCACAAGGAGCTCATTTACTTGCCAGAAGTCTGGATGATGCCTTAAAACTTATTGAGCAGCCAGAATTAGGGAATAAAGTAGATATAGTTTGGATAGTAGGAGGCAGTTCTGTGTACAAGGATGCCATCAACCAGCCAGGCCACGTTAGACTATTTGTGACAAGGATCATGCAGGAATTTGAAAGTGACACATTTTTTCCTGAAATTGATTT
>NW_006408663.1:242625-260754 GCF_000296735.1 Chrysochloris asiatica | reverse complement strand
AAAGGTGTGCAACAAGGTTGTATTCTTTTAACATACTTATTCAACCTGTATGCTGAGCAAATGACCGTCGATAGGATTATAAAAACTGTTTCCTCTTTCTATAACCTTTTACATTCCTCATTTGTAATGATGGGAAAGGACAAGTGTTAATTCCTAACAAAACAAGTGCTATATGTTTTTTCAGTATTTTTCACATTCTGAATGATTCAATAGGATATTCTCTTGTAATATATATCCTTCAAACAATGTAAGTTTATAAATGCATTTATAGAAATTTTGTGCCTAACTCACTTTACAACCACTTGTAAATCATCCTTTATGGTCCAAATCAGGCCCACCAGCCTTTTATCATAAATAAAGTTTCGTTGGAATACAACCAGAACCAATCATTTTGTGTTGTCAGTGATTGCTTCTGGGACTTCTAGTGTGGCACTGTTGATCTTCAGTGGATTTGGAACCACAAGGTCGGCAATTCAGACCCACCAGCTGCTCCTCGGAAACCTTATAGAGGGTCGCAGTGAGTCAGAACTGACTTGCCAGCACTTAACAACGAGGATTGCTTTTGCGCCCTGGGGGCCCAGTGGTTATGTGCTCAGCTGTTTGAATGCGGTAGTCTGCTTCCATAAAGATTGGTGGTGGTGGTGTGTTGTGGAGTCAGTTCTGACACATAGTGAGCCTGCATAGGGTTTCCAAGGCTATAAATCTTTATGGGAGCAGAACTCATCTTTCTCCCATGGAACATACTGTAGTTTTGAACTGCTGACCTTCATGTTAGCAGCCCGACTCGTAACCACTATGCTACCAGAGCTCCTTATAGCTCAGGAAACCTATGGGGCAGTTCAACTCTGTCCTATAGGGTCACTGAGTGTAAATTGATTCTACCACAAGTTTGTGTTTTTGGTTATAGTTGCTTTTGCCTACAAAGGTAAGAAACTGTATGAGCCACAAACCCTAAAATATTTGACATCTGGACCTTTATAGAGAAAGTTTACCTTCTTATATTATCAACTTCTAATGGTGCTGCTGTAGTCTCTTCAGCTTTTATCATTTTACTTCTTCAGCTTATATAATCTTACTGTAAAGAATTTGTTATTTATTTTATTAGGGCAAGAAAATAGATTATTTAATATAAATGGTATTATTGAAAATAAAAAGTAAAATTTACTCTACATCCTTATTTGTATTTTATGGATAACAAACACTAGAAACTTGTCATTCTCCAAGCTGAAAAAAATATATATAAGGAGCTCTGGTGGCATAGTGGTTATGAGTTGGGCTGCTAACCTCAAAGTCAGCAGTTCGAAACTACCAGTGATTCCACAGGAGAAAGATGAGGCTTTCTGCTCTTGTAAAGATTTACAGCCTCGGAAACCCTATACAGGGTCGCTATGGGGTCGGAACCGACTCGATGGCACTTAACAACAATATATATATATACTTTTCAGTGTTTGTTATCCATAAATTCAAAATAGGACTCATAACATTTTAGGACTCCTGGTGTGGCACTGGACTGCGAACCGCAAGGTCAGCAGTTCAAACCCTACATAGGGTCGCTAAGAGTTGGAACCAAGTCTGTGGTACTTAACAACAACTTTACTTTTTATTTGAATTTTTAGAGATTTACCCCGAGACCATTTTTTTAGAGAAACTTTCATCAGTACTGAAGTCAGTGATTTCACCAGTCACTAACAGTATGAGATCAAGAACTATTTTAACAAGAGGCAGAATAAATTGCCGGCTAACACTGTAGCTTTCCTGACACCTGGAAGTATTACTGAATATTATTATATAAATGTGGTATTCAGTCCTGACTAACGGTGACCCTGTCTAGGTAGGGTTTCCTTGTGGCTTGCAGTCCAGTGCTGATCCTGCAGTTCCAAACCAGGAGTCCATCTTACCCATATGTGCATATGTAAATTTTACTAACTGGACAATTTGAGATTCTTAAAGCTACAACCAAAGATAGTGGGGAACTGAATGCTTAAATTAAAAAGGAGTCCTTGTATGCAAACTAGAAGCCAAAAATATTTAAGTTCACTCATACTTATTCATAATGATTAGGACTGTTTTCAACATGGCAAAGGCACATCTCTCAGGACCCCAAACTCAACAGTGTTATTCAGTGCCCTCTATACAGTCTCAACTCCTAGAGACCATATGCACAACAGAACCAAACACTGCCTAGGCCTGCCCCATCCTCACAGTTGTTATATTTGAGCTCATTGTTGCTGCCACTGTGTCATTCCATCTCACTGGGGTCTTCTTTATCACTGACCCTCCACTTTTCCTAGCATGATGTCCTTTTCCGGGGACTGGTCCCTCCTAACAACATGTCCTCACTTCTAAGGCACATTCTAGCTGTACTTCTTCCAAGACACATTTGTTTGTTTTTCTGGTAGTCCATGGTATTTCCAATATGCTTCTCCAACATCATAATTCAAATGCAGCAATACTTCTATGATGGAAGCAGACAGACTACCACATTCGAACAGCCAAGCGCTTAACTTCAGTACAACACAATGACAGGAGTGGTGGAACTAAACAATAGGACACTTATATAGCATACTATAGAGGTAGCGAGTTATGTAGCACATCTTTTAATACCTATTACAAACTTGGTTATCTAATTTTAAAAATAATTAGAGTTTCTATGTCTTTAGGCACAGGTTGAATAATGAAACTGATAATGTTTTGTCTTGTTTCAAAGGATGCCATCAACCAACCAGGCCACGTTAGACTATTTGTGACAAGGATCATGCAGGAATTTGAAAGTGACACATTTTTTCCTGAAATTGATTTAGAGAAGTACAGACTTCTCCCAGAGTAAGTATATTATTTATTAATTGGAATAACTTCTTTGGATTTCCTGTGTAAGAATTGTAGAAAAGATCACATCTTTTCAGATTGAATTCAGTCAGGCTACCAGCATGTCTTATAGACAACTACTGTAGGACTCGTGGTATGGCACTGTAGGATCAGAACTGGACTGTGAACCACAAGGTTGACAGTTCAAACCCACCAGCTGCTCCTTGAAAACCTTATACAGGGTCGCTGTGGGTTGGAAGCAACTAGATGGCACTTAACAACAATAACAGGAATTTTGGGAAATCTATAATAGATTTGGGAATGTTCAGGATTTAATGATTTTACTGAAATCTAGAAGTTGTTAAGTGCGATCAAGTCGGTCCCGATTCATTGTGACCCTGTATAGGGTTTCTGAGTAGTAGCTAGAGAGTTCAAACCGCTGACCTTGCATTTCAAACTGACCACGCGATCTAGTGCTGATCCTGTAGCGCTACACCAGGATTCAATGAAATTGAGAAGAATCATTAATTCATTCCACCAGATTTGTTTTCAGCACCTGATACTGTTCTAGCATTGGGCCAGCAGTATTACTAAGGTATCCCTGCTCCACAGGAGCTTATATTCATTCTAGTCGTGGGGAAGGTGGCAAACAACAGAGAAATGTCAAAAGAGGTGCTGTGCAGAGAGAACACTGTGATGAGGGAGATTCTGTGTAGTCTGTAGTCTGAGAAGTACTCTCTGAAGTCATGATTGAGGTCTGTGTTGAGTTCTGTATGGCAAGAAGCTGGTCATGCCAAGAGCAGGGAAGAGCATTCTGTACACTGGGAAATAGCTAGTGCAGAGGCCTGAGGACAGCTTATCATGTTCCCAGGGTAACTAAAGACTACTGTGGATGGGGTGTGGCCCAGACCAAGTGCAAGTTGAGAAGGTTCTGAAAAGAGGATGACATCGTTCTAGCTACTTTATGGAGACTAAATTATATTTAGTCTTATATAGATTGTAAGGGTTCAAGAGTGAAGAAAGGAGACCAATTAGGAAGTTATTGAAGTAGTTCAAATGAAAGATGATGAAGCTTGAATTAAAGTGGTAGCAGCATGGAGATGGAGAGAAAGAATAGCTTTACTGTTGTCTCCATTATCTAGTGTAACGAATGCTACAAGGAGATGGCCTTAACAGACCAATGGAATCTCACAATTTAGGAGGCTAAACGTTTCAAATTCAGGATGCCAAGGAAGGCTTTCTCTCAGTCAGCTCAGGGGTGGGGAATGGGAAGGTCCTTGTGTCCTTTCAAGCTCTGTGGGCCTAGAGTCCTTGGTGATCTCCAGGTGTCTTGGCATCAATCTTTCCCTGGGTTGAGGCGGTTCTCAGCACAAGGAACCTGAACCAAAGAACCGCGCTTTCCTCCTGGCTTAGCTTTCTCGGTGAGAGTAGGTCCCTCTCCTCTGCTCTCTTTTTCTCACTTCAGATCTCTTGTAAGATAATAGGTAATGCAGGTCACACCCCAAGGAACCTCCACTTACATTGGATCAGGGCTGGTCCCATCAGATCACGTATGGGAGAGGATTACTAAATTGTATCACTGCCACATTATGCCATTGCTTAACTGTCAAATTACTAGGCATCATGGTCCAGCCAAATTGACTTATTTTGGGGGCCACAGTTCAATCCATGACAACTATAGAGTTGAGACTCCCAATTTTGAAAATTCATAACATTTTAGGTTAAAAGCAATTTTCAGCCATTGGCTACGGAGAATAAAAGTAAGAATATTAATTAGATCAACATTTTAGACCCATTTTCGTTTAGACCAGCATATTCTTTCAGTTGTACAAGTTTTTTTTGTTGTTGTTTTTGAAATGCCTTCTAAAAGACTATTCAGAACCAGGTCTGAGTAAATGTATGGGCAACCTTTAGGGTTACTGTTGCTGCTGTTACTGTTTTAGGTGCAGTAGAGACAGTTCCAACTCATAGTGACCCCCTATACAACAGACCCAAACCCTACACCTTCCTGTGTTAACCTCATAATCATCGCTTCATTTGAGCCCATTGTTACACATCTACAGTAATAATGTTTAATCAAATGAAATATTTGATTTTCTTTAACTCTTAACTGTTGTTAAGTGTCGTCGAGTCAGTTCCAGCTCATAGCGACCTGTATAGGGTTTCCAAGGAACAGCTGGTGAGTTTGAACCGCCAACCTTGCAGTTCAAACTGACCTTGAGGTCTAGTGCTTATCCTGCAACACCACACCAGGACTCCTAGCCCTTAACTAGGCCTAAAGAAAATTGGAAATTATTAAGAACTCTTGTTGTTAAGTGCCATCAAGTTCCAAGGAGCAGCTGGTGAGCTTGAACCACTGACTTTGCATTTCAAACAACTTTGCTGTCTGACGCATTAGCCCACAGCGCCACACCAGGACTCCTAAATTGCTAAAACACAAGACTTTTGCTTACAGTCTGCAAAAGTGACTACTTGCAAAACCTATACTTTTGTGGGTAGGATATCATATGTTTATGGAGTCCTGGTGTGGCACAGTAGGATAAGCATTGGACTACTAACTGCAAGGCCGGCAGTTCATACGTACCAGCTACTCCTCATACAGGTACTATGAGTCGGCACTGACTTGATGGCACTTAACCAACAACAACAATGTAAAATTAGTTGTTACTTTGTCACACCTGTCCAAGGCTTCAAAAATCTTGTGGGAAAATCCGATTATCTTTTAATTCCAGTTTTCAACGCACATTTTGAAGCCCACTTGTATATTTTCTTTTGTACTGCTTAGGTTGATGATTCTCACATGATATAAATATCGATCTTTATTGTCCCCTATTTCTTATCTCTCTGCTACTGACTGGAATAGATTATTATGTAAACCTGCTCCATATTAAATACCTTTGCAAATCTTACTCTTCTCATTATAGGTGACTCTTTAAGATCCTTGTAATGTAAAACAAATACCAGGCCAATAGATACTCATTTCTAAGTTATTTTTCATGGTTTTAGAAATAACTTCTTTATACTTTTCCTTTGTCTTATTAACTGACAATCTCAGCACTAGTTGAGAATTTGGTGGCGGGGGTGGGTATAGATGATTCTTTTTGTGACTCATTCCAAAGAAATTTAAATTATGATTTAAAGTTGGTATAGTAAAATCATTTATTTTAAAAGGTGTGGGTTATGGTAAGGAGGAAATACTACTGCTAAAACAGTGGGCCAAAACCATCTCTGAACATGTCTGGTATATAGAAACAGCTCTTTCCTCTACATACAAATCTTTCCAGAGAAAGCTGCTTTTCTTTATACGTTGTTGTTGTTAGGTGCCGTCAAGTCAGTTCTGACCCTGTGCGCAACAGAACAAAACATCTCCCGGTCTTGAGCCATCCTCACAATTGTTGTTACATTTGAACCCATTGTTTTTGCCACTGTGTCAATTCATCTCATACTTCTTCTAAGACAGATTTGTTTGTTCTTCTGGAAGCCCATGGTACTTTTAATATTCTTCTCCAATACCACTTCGTATTTTAATTGTATTTTTTACCAAAATAACGTAATCTCAAATTAGTCAACTCACCATTATGTTGGAGATGCTGAGATTTAAATAGGAGTGCTTATGTAGACCCCTACTCTACAAGTTTGGTAAAGTGGAAGGTCGGAGAGAACAAGAAAGGACCCCCCCCCACCCCCGAACAAGATGGATTGGCACAGTGACAGCAGCAATGGGTTCAAGTGTTTCGTTCTTTTTTGCATAAGGTCAGAACCAACTCGACAGCACCTTCTATAGGGTTTCTGAGGAGTAGCTGGTGAGCTTGAACCACTGATCTTGCAGTTCAGACCGATTTTTCAGTCCAACACATTAACCCACAGCGCCATACCAGGACTCCTCTAAAAATAGCAGATTTTAGCAAAAGAGTTGCAGTAAGCCACGTAATGGAGAATTAGAACAGATTCTGTCATGCAAGGCTTGTCTGTCACTTCTGTTGTGCTGGTATACAGGCAGGGGTTGAATTTTCTTTTTCTTCTGCCCACATGGAAAGTTGATGGCAAGAACATGGTGAAAAAGTTCTGAAGAAATTTCATATTAGCTGGATAATACAGTGTAAAGACACAAGAGAAATTGCTAACAGTAGTGTGCGGTAGGGAAAGAAGAAAAGGAGAAGGAGAAATTATACTTCTTATTTTCTAATCTTCTGTATAGTTTAAAGTTTAAATTTCTTCTTAGGATTTTCATGCGTAGTATATTTGCACAGTATTCAGGCAGTCTAACAGTGGCTTACCGTGGTGAAGAGCAAAGAAGAAAGAAAAACTTGCATTTGCTTTATACACTGTTGATACCTTTGGGCTGAGTGTCAGGAAAGCTCTATTTTTCACCGAAACATTATTTAACTCTGCATGTTTTTCTTTTACAGATACCCAGGTGTTCTTTCTGCTGTGCAAGAAGAGAAAGGCATTAAGTACAAATTTGAAGTATATGAAAAGAATGATTAATATGAAACCATCTCCTGATGTACTTCAAGGTGTTCTCTTCCTCTACAAAGAATTATGTATTTTAACATTAGGAAAAAGATTTTGTTGGCTTTTGATCTATGGATAGTTGTTTCTAAGCAGTGTTTTTGTTTTTTCCTCCATCAATCCTAAATACACTATCAGATGTCGTTTGTGCAACTTTTCTTATTATAACTACTAAAATGCCTCTCCCTCATGGGCCAGGATTGAGTCTATACCCGCCTACGTGTACAGTTAGGCGGGTCTGCTAAGACAGCTGAAAGTGGAAGAGCCCCTGGTAGCATGAGTTAACATTAAGGCCTATAGAAATAGGAGTTAGATAGATTAAAGCAAATGGTGGGAATCTATTAAAAACAGAAAGATTTTAAGTCAGGCTTTAACAGAAAATTGTATCAAAATTGGACTGTGAGTTATCCGGACTGTATGTGGTAAAAGTTCTTTTCATTTTAATGGTATCAGTGAATTGAGAACTTGGGTACATTAAGTAGAAACAGTAAAGAGTCAGTCAGAAGACTAATTTTTGATGATAAAACAGAAGAAAAAGTCTTAGACCTTTAGAAATTTTGTTTCTGATCTTCCATGAAATTCTGTGGGCTGTTACTTTTTTTTTTTTTTTTTAAAAAGGACTCTTAATAGCAAGCATAATGACTAAAATTAAAAATTTAAAGATGTAATGGATGAAAAATGACTTACTAGAACCCAAAATAAGTGAATCTAAAAATAAACTTAAAGGAGCTCTGGTAGCGTTGTGGTTATGAATCGGGCTGCTAACCTCAATCAAGGTCGGCAGTTCGAAACTACCAGATGTCACGCAGGTGAAAGATGAGGCTTTCTGCTCCTGTAAAGATTTGTAGCCTCAGAAACCCTGTGCAGGGTCACTATGAGTCGGAACCGACTCCACGGTACTTAACAACAACAGTCAGTTCTAATGCACAGCAACCCCGTATATGGTTTCTGAGGCCATAAATCTTTACAGGAACAGAAAGCCTCATCTTTCTACCACAGAGCATCTGATAGATTCTAACTGCTGACCATGCAAATTTCAGCCCAATTCATAACCCACTACACTCCCAGGGTTCCTTAAAGTCTTCTGTAGAGGTTAAGAAACAAACAAGAAAATTGGTTATACACAAAAATTAGGAATCAGTACTGCATAGGACTTAAAAACCACAAAAAAGAAAAGGGAATGCTGTCTGCTATGAATATAACCAGAAGTACTATGAAGGAGCTCTGGTAGTGTAGTGGTTACGAATCAGGCTGTGAACCACAAGGTCAGCAGTTTGAAACTACCAGCTGTTCCGTGGAAGAAAGATGAGGTGTTCTGCGCCCATAAAGATTTACAGCCTTGGAAACCCTGTACAGGGTCGCTATGAGTCGGAACTGACTCCACGGCACATAACAACTTTAAGTATTAGTATCTAGAACTTATAGAACTCAACAATTAACTGGCCGGTAAATAATGGAGAGATACATGTTCCCACTAATCATTGTTCTTGTTAAATGTCACTGAGTCAGTTCCCACTCAAAGCAACCCTGTATAGGGTTTCCAAGGATGGGATGGTGAACTTGAATCACCAAGCTTGTGGTTCAAACCAACCTTGCAGTCCAGCACATTAACCCACAGTACTACACCAGGACTCCCACTAATTATTAGTAATATGTAAATTAAATCCACAACGATACACCCCATCACACCATTTGGGTGTAACATTCTCACCAATACTTGTTCAATGCGGTCAAGTTGGTTCCAACTCAGCAACCCTGAGTAGGGTTTCTAAGGAGCAGCTGTTGAGTTGAAATGCTGTTCTTGTGGCTGTTGCAGTCCAGTGCTGTATCCCACAGCACCCCACCAGGACTCCATACCTGACATTATCAAACTTAAAATATTGGCAATACGTAGTTAGGTCACCCTTCAAGCTAGCTGTTCCACTCCTGGGTAAACAACAAGAGAAAAACTACATGCGTACTGAGATTTATTTATAGAAGAATGTTGTAGCTTGTTTGTACAAAATTGTAAACAATCTGGATATCCAGCAACAGGAAAATTAATGCTTCCTCAGAAAGTTGGAACTACAAATACCTTATGACCCAGCAATCCCTCTTGGTGATTGAACTATAATATATATTTAATTGATTATATACAATTTCTTGATGTATATCCACAAGAAATATGAGCCAGAACACATGTATATATATGAACACCAATGTTCTTTGCAGCCCTAATCACAATAGCAAAAAGATGGAGACAACCTAAGTGTCCATCAATGGAAGAATAGATAACAAACTTTAGTAAATACAATGGAATACTATGCAATCTTGAAGAATAACGGTGAATCTGCAAAACACCTCATGGATGAACCTCGAGTACATATGCTGAGTGAAATTAGCCAATCACAAAAGGAAAATATTGCATGAAATTTATTGTAAAAGCTTAAGAAGATTTCCATGCAAAAAGAAAAATGTATTGATGGCTACCAGGAGTGACAAGGAGGAGAGTAATTCATAGGGTAGTGGGTAGATTCATGATAGGTGAAGGAGAGGGCAATACATAAGGAGAGGAGGCCAGATAAGCAAGTGACAACAGGGGGAGACTTAGGGAGGTATGCATGGGCTAAATGAGATAAAGGTAAATAATGATTTATATACAACCTTGGAACAACCGTATTCCGTGATACAGGGATAGAGATACAGTCTGAATGAGTAAAGGAGGGGGAAAATGTTTAGGAGCTTGACTCTTGTGGATATTGGTTTCCCCTGCCTACTATTCTAAAACAATAAGTGTGATAGAAATGAACATTGGGTATTGGGGTTATAGAAAACTTGCAACCTGTCTTTAGCTTATAACTGATTGGATTAGTTAAAAAAGGGAATTAGAATTTGCTCAGGGAAATAGGCTTCTTCTTGAGTCTTTGTGGAGTGTGGGGCCTTAGGTGGAATCCTGAGTCCAACCCTGAACCTTCTGAGATGTGAAGACATACAGACCAACTTGGAACAGCTAGAACAGAAGATTCTTACTGAATGAAAGACCAGCAGGGAAAAAAGCAAACTGACTGCTAGAATACAAGCAATCTGTTTGCCTTAGAGGCATCAAGGCAAGAAAAGTCAGACCCTCAGGGTAAACTCCCTTCCAAGACTGATACTCAAAGACAACCCACGAGCAGTCTTGTAAGCTCAGTGGTGACCACCCAGGTCTACTTGTGAGTGGAAGTGGGGGAAATGCAGCAATAAAGACGGGCTGAGTTTGGCCATGTTCTATTAACACCCATTGACCTTGAGATGAGAGAGACAAGAGGAAGGGCTACCTGGTCTAAAGTTTAGAGAGATGTGTGAAATCCCAAGCCCATGGACACTGACCTAGCCACTGGGAGTTGAGAGTGCAGCAGTTAGCTGATTTGAAGTGCACGGAGGCATGCGTGAATTTCCAAACTTGCAGACATTCCCCACTTAACCTAGCTGGATGGCTAGCTGACCAGAACTTGACCAGATAAAGATAAAGAAGTTTGATACTGAGAAAGCATAAATTGCCACGATTTGATCAACTGGACCTTTGCTTATGAATGTCATTGCTCAAAATTCCAACCAAAATGAAAGGATTCTTCATATCAAGGATTAAGCTTGTTTCCTCAGTGCACTGAGTTGGTTGTTGTTAAGTGCAGTCAAGTTGGTTCTGACACATAGCGACCCTATACAGGGTTTTTAAGGAGCAGTTGGTCAGCTTGAACCGCCGACCTTGTGGTTCAAACTGACTTTGCAGCCCAGTGTACAAACCCACAGCGCCACACCAGGACTCCCACTGGGTTGATAGGGATGGGAAATTCAGACAGAGACTATCAAAAATGGGGGCCTATCTCACCCAGAACCTTCTGAGGTGGGACATTCCCACTTCAAAGGACAAGCAGACCAGCCTAGAATACCTAGAGGAACAGAAGATACTTCTTGAAAGAAAGACCAGCAGGAAAAATCCAAAATATAAATGACAGTCTGATTGGCTACTACAAGAACAAGCAAGTTGTTCACTGGGAAGTCATCAAGGCAAGCAAACAAGTCCCTTCAGGACAAATCCCTCTCCAAGACTGAAACTCAAAGGGGACACATGAGCAGGCATGTAAGCTTGCTAATGACTATGTTGGTCTCCTGGAGAGTGGAAGAGGGGGAACGGCAGCAATGAATATAATGGGTCGAGTCCAACCACGTTCCACAGACTCTGGAGATGAGAGAGAGAAGAGGGGGCGTTGGTTGGTCTAAAATGTGGTAAGACCTGTGGACTCCTGAGCCCATGGAAAAGGACATAGCCATAGAGGACTGGAGTTCAGAGCAAAGCACCCATCTGATAAGAAGTGAGGGAAGATGCACAAGAACACCCGAACTTGTAGATAGTACCTACTCGACCTAGCTTCGATGGCTTGATGATCAGAACTCAACTAAAAGATTTAAAAAAAAAAAAAAGTTTTTAATACAGGAAACAAGTGTAAATTGCTACAATTTGATGAACTTGACCTATACCTATGGATGTAGTAGCTCAAAATACCAACTGAGAGGGAAGGAGTCTTCACATCCAGATCAAGCCTATCCCCTGTGTATACAGGGTTGATAGGGACGGGCAACTTATACAGTGGCTACCTAAAATGGGAGGGACTATAAAGGCACGAAGTGACTGGTTACAAGTTTTCAAGAGGGAGTTTAGTTTCAGTGTGTGGGGAAGATAGAATTCCCCCACTGAATAGTTTTCATCTTGTCTAGATGGATCTGGTGAAAGGAGATGGGGATAAGACTCTTAAGATTTAATAGTGAGAAATTGTTATCATGACTAATTGCGACTGTCACAACTGTAAAGGCAGAAGTTTTGTAACAAAAAGAGGGGAGTAGTTAATCTTACAATCCAGGAACATGGAACCCTAGGACCATCAAGGAAGAAGAGCATGAACAGTATGTAGGACTCTATCCAGAGAAGCAATGACACCAGAGATGGAAACAGAAAATGAGGGCATCGAGAGATAGAGCAGCTGAGGACTCTAGGCTTGTCGAGAACCGGCCTCGACATGAGAGTTTTGTTCACGAAGTAGGGAGATCTGGCGGCGACAGAGATAGAGAAAAAATACAAACACACAAGAGAGACAAGAAGACACCCCGAAACTAGAGTGGATGCGAAACTGGCGGGCAGACCCTGGACTACAGGAAGTGTGGCCCCTGCAGGCAGTAAATGCACAGCCCTGCAGGCAGTAACGCATGAGGGCTTCGTCTGCACCTCCGTTTTATTTCAGGGAGGAGCTTTACACAAAGGAAAGCGGGGTTTATTCAGACAGGGTACAGAAGTGAAATATGATTAATCGTTCAAAACAGGACACAGTGATTCATAGGCACAAATTCTAAAACATACATCACAAATTGTCTTGATAATCTAACATCCTTAATTTTCCAGAAATTCAAGCAAATTGTTATATGGTACTTTTCAGGTTCGAATCCCAGGGCAGCAACTCAGTTTCTCAAGCCTAATTAACATACCTATAGCACCTAATCTCAAATGGGAAAAGGTGAAAAGGATTGGGAGGAGTCCCGCTGTGTCAGCTGCCTGGCCGAGGCTTGCAGGAGGAAGAAGGACTCCTAGCTTAATGGTCTGCACCTGGGGGTGATTGAGAAGGCTGCCGCTATTGTTCTTTGGACAAAACCCCAGAATTGGTCAATCTACTTTGGGTGAATTCCTTAGGGGAATTTTTTCTCCAGTGTCTCCCAGCAAACTTGCCCTAGGAACTTTTAGGCCTCGGCTTTAGAAGAAGTTTTTGTTTTAATATTTGTCCATGGATATCAAGTGCTCATGTATTAAGTTAATATCAAACATAACTGAATAATTTGATAAAGAACAGTTTGCTATGTTTGCCAGGTGGCCAGAGTTTGCTCCTCAGAGAGATTTGTTCCCAGAACCTTAAGCACTGCCAACACAGTGGAGTCATTAAGAGAGGCACATAAGAAACCATTTTCTCAGAAGCTACAATTACTGGAGTTCAAAGCATAGAATGAATTAATAGGACTAAAGCAAATTATACAGAGCTAGCCCAACAGTGAGTTCGTAAAAGCCAATAAACCCGGGATGTCCGGAGGTTACTTCCTTGGGCCCTCAGGGTCCCTGGCTAGCAAGCCTGAGTGGCGCCGCTGTGTTGGTTTTTCGTCCATGACACAGGGCTTCAACATCTTAGTGATTGCGGTCTGCAACATAGACTCATGGAAAGAGAAAGGCTGTGTGCTGGCGGCAAGAGGCTGATGGCCAGGAAGCAAGCGATAGAGCTCTGACAGCATAGCGGTTCCAAATCAGGCTGCTAACCTCAAAGTCTGCTGTTAAAACTACCAGCTGTTCCACAGGAGAAAGATAAGGTTTTCTGTTCCTGTAAAGATTTACAGCCTCAGAAACCCTGTACAGGGTCATTATGAGTCGGAACCGACTCCACAGCACATAACCACCACCATGTATATATACATATATATATTTATATAAAGAAAATGATAATTGATCAAGGAAAAAAAAGAAGAAACCAAGTGGAAAGAACAAAAACTTAAATGTATTCCCATTGACTACTGTGTAACCCTGTGACTCACCCCTCAAGAAAACAGGCCTGAAAGCATCCAATTAAAGCACTTTGCTAATCATAAATTAAAAAATTTTTTTTAAATGGGGGTGCTATAAAGTGACTGGCTTACAAGCGTTCATGAGTCTGTTTAGTTTCAGAATGTGGCATATAAGGTAGAATCCCCATTGAATAGTTTACCTATTTTCCAGATGAATCTAGTGTAAGGGGATGGGGAATGAAGGTGATAGGATTTTATGATTCAGTATGCCACAATCGTAATTGCAAATGAAGTCTAACTCTAAGGTGGCGGTGGTGGTGGTAGTGTGCCGTGGAGTTGGTTCTGACTCATAGCGACCTTGTATAGGGTTTCTAAGGCTGTAAATCTTTATGCGAGCAGAAAGCCTCATCTTTCTCCTGTGGAACGGCTGATTGTTTTGAACTGCTAACCTTGAGGTTAGAGCCCAACTCGTAACCACTAAGCTACCAGAGCTCCTTGTAACCAAAAGGGGTGAGTCATTAATCTTTTATTTCAAGAACAGAAGACCCTAGGACCATCAAGAAGGAAGAGCATGAGTGGAGTGTGAGATCCTACCCAGAAAAGTGGTGACAGCAGAGATGGTGGCAGAGGCGATGGCATACAGAGATAAAACAGCTGAGGACTCTAGGCACATGGACTGAGAAGGGCTGTGTGCCTGTAGACAGGAAGCTGCCTCAAAAAATGTGCCCTTTGGACATTTAGATGAATATATATTTTTGTTTTGTATTTGTACATCAAATATTTTTACTTTGTTCGCTTGTGAAAACTAAGATGTAAAAGGGAAGCCACAAGTGGATGCAGGATAACTCTTGTTATAGGGAGGGGAGTGTAATCATTGAGATGAAACAAAACACGTGACTGGTTGAAAGTAAAGCTGATGATCGTGTCTGCCTTAAAAAAAAAAAAAAGGTCAGCATTTACCAAGGACAAAATTCAGAAGAGCTGAGAAAGAAGGCGGTATGGAAACAAGAAACACTAGAAGGAAGTGGGATAAGTGATATTCCTGAGAGGGAATGTATTGTTGAGATGAAGTGTATGATTTGTTGAATGTTGTAATCTGTTCTGTAAGTCTTCATTCAATTCACAGTAAAAAGTATATTCAAAACAAACCAAGAACAAAAAGATGAGGCTGTCTGCTCCCATAAAAATTCATAGACTTAGAAATCCTGTATAAGGTCATTATGAATCGAAATCAACTCTGTGGCAGTGGGTTTTTGTGTTGTTTATTTAGAAACAGAATTAGACTCTATAATGAAAAGATATTAGTGCTCATGAAATGATGCATCCTCTAGCCAAAAATTGTAGGAAAGGAGCCCTATAATCTACATGCAGTTTTGCTAGTGTTGTGATAAAGGCGAAATAACAGTAGTAGCCATTTCTAAATACCTTCTCTTGTCCTTTCTGTTCCCTAGGAAACATCATGTATACTACTATACTAGGCAGTTGTCAAAATTACAGTAGTAGCCATTTCTAACTATCTTCTCTTGTCCTTTCTGTTCCCTAGGAAACATCATGTATACTAGTACACTAGGAAGTTTCTCTGTCAATCTACTGACTTGTCCATTAAACCTCTTTCTTGGAACCAAAACAAAGGAGATCAAATCACATTGTTGTGTGGTATTTATTTCAAATACCTTTGCAATCAGTAACCAAACTATATATGAAATGCATTTAATGGAAGACGAAGTTTAGGTGGTCTCTACTTCTGTTTCCTTGAGTAATGGGACACCCACAAGATAACTCTTAAAGGAATGAAGGCTTAGTCTGCAAGAGCCAATGATGCTGGTGCTCAGGAAAAAAACAGATGGAGAAGAGATTTTCTTTTGTACTTATCCTTCACCTACCAACCAAACTCACTTGAGAAAGAGGTTCTAAATGACACCTCATCTTTTCCAATCCCAGTCTTCAGGTCTTCGTTTACCTACTTCAAAGAGCCAAATACTCATTTCCATGACAAGGGGTTAGGAAGCTTCCTATTGCCTCATATTGCTTAAGGCCTGTTTCTGATATAAGGCCAATTTGTAGCATCTCTAGTTTTCTGCCTCAGCATCCATTGGTTCCTCCTCATTGCCCTTTAATCTAGTTTCTGACATGACAATTCCTATGTTGTCACACAGTCTCCCAACAGTTGGAGTCTCTAACTGGTCATCTCTGCCATGCTCTATACTGCATATTTTTACCATTATTAAAAAACAAACAAACCCTGTGCAGTCTTGTGACCCACTCTCTCCATAGCTGTAGTAACTCCTTGCCCCTCCAGGTCATGCCCTATATGATTCCTTGCTACTGAACTGGAAACTTTTAAACTGATCAATAAGACTTCAGTATACACTCATCCTGCTTGCCTTACATAGGCCCACTCCTGGAGTGCCAGCTTGTTGTCTTGTTCCTGGTGTAAAATCCTGTGTGCCCCTGTTTCAAGACATGCTGTAGATTCCTCTCTCAGACTATGAGTCCCAAATTCTATTTGGTTTTTGGCCTTCTGGTGTGAGTCTCATTTCCTCAGAGCTCACCTCACAAATCATCCAAGGCACCCACCTACAGTTTCTCACTGTCAGTTCTCTTTACTTTTAATCAGTGAATTAGCAAAACTTTGAAATTTTTCCTCCAGTGCTTTATAATGAAGAATTTCAAACACACAGAAATTTGGAAAAACGATATAGTAATCACCCATATACTCACCACCTGGGGGCTTTCCAAAGAGAAGAAGAAGCATGGTAGATCACAGTATTCACACTTTGCTGTTTCTGCTTTATCCATATTTATGCATCTATCCATATTATATTTTGACGCATTTCAAAGTAAATTGTAGACATTAGTACACATCATCCCTAAGTACATTCCTGATATTTCACTTCATTAATTGGAGCTCAATATTCATTTACTTACATTAAGGTAAAATTTACCAAATGTACAGATCTCAAGTGTAACATGTTACGTGTTGTGGTACATTCATATGAATTCATGCAAATTAATTCATTATATATTACATCTATCATATATATACGAGTATAACAATATTGGTTATGTAGAATTTTGTGTACCATCTTTGGAATGTCAAAAGCTGTGTAACACACTGATGCAAGATTGAGCTTCAAGTGACCAATTTACAAAACGAACTATTTAAAAATGTATATAAACAAGAGAAAGGGAATACTTAGCTCTTCTAACATAGTGCTCTTTTTTTTTTTTTAATTTTTTTATGGGAACTGAAGAGAAAACCATGCTATCTTACCTCTTAGTCTCTGTATATGTGGTACCTTTGTCCTTTGCCTAAGTGCAGGCAAAATACTTGGAAAGAAAATTGTCATCCTGCATCCACTCTCCTCCTTGTTTACCATCAACTCTACTCTACATTTCTGATGAATTAAAAGCAAAAACAAGCAAACCAGGACTTCCGGTTCTGGTGGTGGCAGAGGCAGAGTCAGGTAAGATAGGCTCCATGGGGGGAGGGACTTAAAACTCAGAGAAGCTGCTTTCACGGAAGAGCACCAGAGCTCTGGATCGAGCATAAGGTGCAGGGTGTTAGTTTCCCCCACACACCAGTGGAAAAATCATGGTATAAAGGAAAATACTGTGATTAAGAAATTGCTCAAGACATGCTGTGCACACGCCTAACTGATCTTCATAGACAAAAATAGTAGACAATCTTTCTCCCATTAACTTCTCAATATCTATCTATGCACCTCTACAGTGGTGATTAGAGGAGGGGCCTGAGTGAGTGGACACCCCCACCCACTGCTGGAGGCTTCTATTGTGCACACACACTGCCTGTGTAGCAAGGCAACTGGCCAGTCAGCCACAGTTTTATTTTTATTTCAAAGTGGGTTTTTTTTTTTCTCTGTTTTTATATTACTTCTGCTTTGGTCCTTTTAATCACTCATTTTTCCTGGAGGTGGGAGCTTTTTCTCCCAGTGTTATCCAGGAAGAGACAGCAATCATGGCCATATAGCCAAGCTACAAGCACACTCTCTAATGTTCTTCCATTGAGACAAGAGCCAATAACAGCTGCTAAGCATTACATGCAAAAATGGAACCCTATCTCCAGATCATATCCACCAGGAGATGCCCAGTAAGCTTAATAACACAGCAACAAACATCCATTTAAGCATTAAAAACCCACATAACTACTGGAAATGACAAAAAATAACCCACACACAACAAAAGATCTCAAAACATGTCCAAAAACAGAAAAGAGTAACTGAGACAAATGAGCTGGAG
>NW_006408663.1:237880-238341 GCF_000296735.1 Chrysochloris asiatica | reverse complement strand
GAGATGAGAGCGGGAACCTACCCAGACAGGCAGTGAAGCCAGGGATGGAGACAGAGATGATGATGTGGATAGATGGAGTGGCTGGGAACACTGATCTCAGGGAAGGAGGAGGGGCTGTGTGCTGATGGCCTGGGGACAGGTCTGTGGGGTATACCCTTTGGTTATTTGATGATGCATGGAAGGGATTGTAATCATTGCAATGAAAGAAAGTGCGATGGGATGAATGTGGAACTGATGTTCTCTCATGTAAATCTCACAATAAAATTTTTTTAAAAAGCTAAAGTGAATAGAGAGAAATACTGTTAACTGATGGTACATGGAAGGGATTATAATCATTGTAATGAAACAATGTGCATGATTTTTTAAATGTAAAACTGATCATCTGCCCTGTAAACTTACATTCAATCCACAATAAAAACCTTAAAAACAAACAAACACGCAAACTTTGTGATAAGTCCATG
>NW_006408663.1:229698-237780 GCF_000296735.1 Chrysochloris asiatica | reverse complement strand
AGGAAATATAGAGGTAGATTTTTTTGACAAAAGGAGGGGAGTGATAGATTTTGCAGCCCAGGAGCAGGGAGGTCCCTTGGACCTTCAAGTGAGAGGAGATGAGAGCGGGAACCTACCCAGACAGGCAGTGATGCCAGGGATGGAGACAGAGATGATAATGTGGATAGATGGAGTGGCTGGGGACACTGATCTAAGGGAGGGAGGAGGGGCTGTGTGCTGATGGCCTGGGGGCGGGTCTGTGGGGTATACCCTTTGGTTATTTGATGATGCATGGAGGGGATTGTAATCATTGCAATGAAAGAAAGTGCGATGGGATGAATGTGGAACTGATGTTCTCTCATGTAAATCTCACAATAAAAATTTTTTAAAAAGCTAAAGTGAATAGAGAGAAATACTGTTAACTGATGGTACATGGAAGGGATTATAATCATTGTAACGAAACAATGTGCATGATTTTTTAAATGTAAAACTGATCATCTGCCCTGTAAACTTACACTCAATCCACAATAAAAACCTTAAAAACAAACAAACACGCAAACTTTGTGATAAGTCCATGTGATACATAAAGGCTCATAGCACACAAACACGGCAGTTGAGGAAACATTCCTTCATGCAGTCTAGAACTGAAATGTAATTTTAGCTGTATCATATATTCAATCTTATGACAAGAAATTCTAGGTGGTATCCACAATTGAGGTTGATTTGACATTTCATTATATTAGCCACATTCATCAAAGTTCTACTCCACAGATTAAAGAAATTTGATGTGCATTTTCCCTGGAGTATATTCAAAAGTGAAAAGCAATGCTGCTCATCCACTATATTAGTTACAGACTCACAAGCTGATGTAGCAAGTTGGCACAAGTAGTGAAACATTCAACTACTAACTGAAAGGCGGGCAGTTCTAACCCACCTCAGAAGAAAGATTCCAAGCTCTGATTGTGAAAACCCTCTGGAGTGCAGTTCTACTCTGCGACAATAGAGGGTTGCCAGGAGTTAGAATTCACTCAAAGGTGACTCAGCTGTTTTATTATGCTTTTGGTTAGTATAGCAGACAAACCCCAGTACTTAATGATTTGGTACAGTGCAAGTTTATATCTGGAGTCCATGTTTGTCATAAATTTTGCAGTCCAGTGCATTAACCCACAGAATGACACCAAGACTTGGAGAAGTATATACTATTCTACAAATGTTTAGGATAAAGCAGGCAACTCTGCTGACATGGATTCAAGGATGCCGGCTCTTTCCATCTTTATGGCTTCTCACTTCAACAAGGGCAAGGTTGTTGCCAAAATGAAAGGAGCAAGGAGGATCTAATGTGGGAGGGTTAGTGTGGGAGCAGACTGGGAAGTGGCATGCACAATACTTTTGCCCACATTCTATGAGCCATAATGTTGTCACATAACCATATCCAACTATAGGGAATAACTTTATCATATGAGCCTTTTTTTTTTTAAATGTTTTATTGTGAATGATGTGATAGTTTACATGGGAGAACATTAGTTTTACATTCATTCTATCATATATAATTTCATTGCCATGGTTACAATCCCCTCTATGCATCATCAACCAACCAAAGGGTATACAGTACAAGCCTGCACCCTGGTCATCAGCACACAGTCCCTCTCCCTCTCTGGATCTAAAGTCTTCAGCCTGTAGAGCCTTTGTTTTTAACATGACAGCTTGGGCTTGGGTTTAGTTCTATATTATCTGTATTCTCATTGCCCATGTTACCACATTTGGTAAAAGATCTTTATATCTAGATAAGAAATCTGTGGTTGCCCAGTAGACCACCAGTAGCATAGATTTTGTCCTCAAAACTTACACCTGGAAGATCTTTGTGAACAGGAAGTCTGAACCTTGTGTGACCTCAGGCCCTGAGTGCTCCTGGCTGCTCCTCTTACCATCCATAGTTCTCCTATGTGTGCCCATTGTTCTCACTCCCCACCTTTACAACACTTGATGGCATTTGGGTAAGAATTAGAAATGTTGCCATTTCACTTAGTACCAACTCACAGAGGGGTAGGAAGAAGGCTCTTTCCAGATTGAACAGTTCTGCATTTCTAGCTTAAAAACCTTGTTGTTGTTGTTAAGAGCCATTGAGTCGATTCCTATCCATAGGGACCCTGTATAGGGTTTCCAAGGAGTGACTGGTGAGCTTGCACCACCGACCTTGCAATTCAAACAACTTTGCAGTCTGATACATTAGCCCACAATGTCACACCAGAGCTATTAATTGCTTGGGTACATAAATGTCATCTAAAGTCACTGAAAATTTGCTTGTGTTATATGCCTACTTGGAATTACTGTATTTCACATCAGAAAGCTTCTTGGGGGACCAAGGTAACACTCACTTAAACATTAATGTCACATTGGTCTCTAGCAGGATACATATTCTTAAAGAGTTTGTGGTTCAGTCGAAACAGAGAATGTCAACCACACTCTGGAACGTCTTGTTCATGGTTAGATCTTTCATTGTCACCCTTGTCTCTGTTAGGGACCGATTAGGAACCTAACAGGCCAGCCTAACTCCACCCCAACACCTGGCACTTGAATCAACAATCCCAGGAAATGGAGTCCAGCACATCTTCTGAGAAACAGAACAGTGCTAGACCACGAAAAAAAGGTGCAAATGAAGAATATGTGTCACCTAGACCCTGCCACCAGTCAGAACTAAACCTGAGGGAGACAAACCACAAACCCTATTTGTTGTTTGTTAAGTGCCGTCAAGTCAGTTCTGACTCACAGCAACCCAGTGTGGGTTTCCGAGGAGCGGCTGGTGATCTTGAATTGCCAAGCCTGTGGTTTGAACTGATTTTGCAGTCCAGCATATTAACCCACAGAACCACACCAGGACTCGGAGAAGTGTACTATTCATAAATAAATCTTCTTTACGTGAAGATATGGGTTGAGTTCGACCATACTCCATACACTGTTGTTGACCTAGAGATGAGAGAGGGAAGAGGAAGGGCTGGTTGATCTGAAGCGTGGTGAGACCTGGGGACTCCTGAGCCAATGGATGAGGACACAGCCACAGAGGGCTAGAACTGAGAGTGAAGCATCCAGTTGATATGAAGTAAGGGGAGACACACAAGAATGCCCAAGCTTGAAGATAGTACCCATTTGACCTAGCTTCAATGGTTCGATGATCAGAACTAGACTACAGGAAGATTGGAAAAAAAAAATTGATAAAGGAACCAAATGTAAATTGCTACAATTTGATGAGCTTGACCTATACCTATGGATGTGGTAGCACAAATACCAAGACAGAAGGCGTCTTCGAATCAAGGATCCATCCTATCACTCTGTATACAGGGTTGATAAGGATGGGCAACTTAGACATTGGCTACCTAAAATGGGGGGCTATAAAGGCATGAAGGAGTCCTGGTGTGGCGCTGTGGGTTAATGCATGAGACTGCAAAGCTGTTTGAACTGCAAGGTCGGTAGTTCAAGCTCACCAGCTGCTCCTCGGAAACCCTATACAGGGTTACTATGGGCCGGAACCGACTTGACGGCACTTCACAACAACAACAAAAAAGGGAAGTGACTGGCTTACAAGTTTTCAAGAAGGAGTTCAGATTCAGAGTGTGTGGAGGAAGGTAGAAGCCCCATTGAATAGTTTTCATCTTGTCTAGACTGGTCAGGTGAAAGGAGATGGGGATAGGATTCTTATGATTCAATAGTGAGTAACTGTTGTCACAACCAATTGCGACTGTCACAGCTGTAAAGGTGGATGTTTTGTAATAAAAAGGGGGGAATGATCAATCTTACAGTCCAGAAACAGAGAACCCTAGAACCATCAATGGAAACGAGCATAAGCGGAATGTGGAACCCTATCCAGAGAAGCAGCAACACCAGACATGGAGGCAGAGATGATGACATGGAGACATAGAGCAGCTGAAGACGCTAGACTCATGGAAAGAGAAAGGCTGTGTGCTGGTGGCCGGGAGGCAGACTTGAAGAATGTGCCCTTTGGTTGTTTAAATGATTATATATTCCTAAGTGTTCTTGTATACATACCCTGTTGAATGATGGATGCATGGAAGGGGTTGTAATCATTGCAATGAAATGATGAGTGTAAAACCGGTGTTCTCCCACAGAAACTATCACTGAATTCACAACAAAAACTTGAAAAAAAAAATCTTGCTTGCTACTTGCTGCTTTTTGTCTGTGTGTGCTGTTTGTGTTGATCTCAAGTGGGTCTTGCTAGACCTGCAGAAATCAAGTTACTGGATCCTAACATTCTCCATAGTTCACTGACTTTTTAAGCTTAGAGAAAAATGAAAAGCAAGCTTAAACTTTTAAGATCGTCTCCCCTAAGCTCCAGAAATTCCAGTTCAGAGAGGGCATTTCACTCTTGTTGGGTTTTTTTTTTCCATCAGTGCCTCTAGGTGTTTGCAGCTTCAGAAAAGCAATTCCTCTGGAAAATCAAGTCTGAAAATACTCAAATGGCCGGCTTTCAGCTCTGTAACTTGTGACAATAATGTACATTAAATGCAGCTTATCAAAATCTGTTTCTTTTCATAGCCTGCGGCTGGGAGTAATTTCTGGGAAATGTTGATTATAAGATAAGCTCTTTTCAGCAGATTTCAAAAGGTGACCCCCTCCCTCCCCACCGAGGTAGGTAATAGTCAAGTAGCAGCATCTTTTCAGAAAAGTGAGGGGGTGAGCAAACCCCTCTAGGCCTGCCATTGTCACAGCTCTGTGTTCTGACCCTGTCCATTCAGGGCATGAAAAGGAGTGAGATGAGCTCGCCAGGAGCAGTGGGGAGCCTGCTGCCCCCACAGGCATGTGCGTGGGGCTGGAAGGGGGCACAGTTTCAGGGCTTTTATTATAAGTTTTCAACATGAATTCTAAAGCCCGGGAGAGGGTAGGAAAACAGCCAGGCTTCAACATGAGCCAGCCCTCAGATTTGTCCTTGAGTCACTCCGTTAAGTCGAACTAGATAATTGTCTCTTTGGAGACCTACAGAACCAGCTCATGGGAAGGAACGATTTGTACCTGTAATATATTCAGTAGCTTGTGTGTCAAAAGGCCACACATGGATAGAAACCATTATCCTGACATTCCGTGCACTCTGGCAGCTTTGAGATTTGAGAGGAATAAACCCCCATACCCACGTAGCCGACTGTCACCTGCTCCAGTCCGCACACAGGTGGGGGCTGCAAGTGGAGGTGATGGGAGAGGATGGCCAGACTCCCAGGGATGTTGGTTAAAAGAGAGAGAGAAGGCGGATGCCTTATACAAATAACATTCCATTAATGACCTATTCTGGGTTTCTTGGGACCCTCCTACTGGTCTAGCTTAAATTGAAAGGGGATTTGGTTTGCCTCACTGGCTCTTTCCTCCTACTCCTATTCCAGATTGCTGCTTTGTTCATTGTCATTAAATATATTTAATATGCACTATTTTTGCTAGGCCTTCAGAATAAAATCTGCCCCCAGGCAATGTCCTGCCCCTGGAAATTGTGGAATGAACACTGGACTCAGAGTTGTGGTTAAGTGTTGTTGAGTCGATTCCAACCCATAGCAATCCCATATTGGGTTTCCAAGGAGCAAGTAGTGAGCTTGAGACGCCGACCTTGTGGTTCAAACCAACTTTGCAGTCCAGGCATTAACCCAGAGCACCACACAGAAGCCTGGGTATGGAGCCTGGGCCCATCACTTAGGAATGGTGTTGTCACCTTGGAATGTACATCAAGTGCTCTAGCTGCAGGGAACACTTACCCTGGAACACCTAGCCTTTACAAGGATACACACAGAGACTGAAGCAAGCACATGAAGGCTATCAGGGACTAGCAGGACTCTGCTGAGCATTTGGTGTGATTTCTTCCATACTGTGTCTGATTTCATAGGTATGTCCCTGGTCATTCCAGTCTGCCAGCTCTCAAACACTTTCTAACCCTGAGCATCATTTCCCTTTGAGAGCCTACTTCTAACTCCTTTGTTTTCTTTTTTTCTTAGTTCATAATCTCAAAAGAGAATATGAATGTCTCAGTTTATCTACTTGTTGTTGTTGTTAAGTGTCATCAAGTAGGTTCTGACTCATTGCAACCTTGTTTAGGGTTTCTGAGGCACAGCTGGTGAGTTTGAACTGCTGACCCTGCAATCCATCTTGCAGTCTATCTTGCAGTCCAGCACATTACCCTGCAGTGCCACACGGGGACTACAGTTTATCTATATAAGTCAGGCCTTATAATAGTCCAATCAGGATTGGCTGTTTGTGGAGTAGGACCTTCACCCAGCCCATCAACTGTCTGGTCAGGAGAAGCTGCAACAGCTTGGCTCCTTTCTGAGTGAGCTTTGCTTTGTGGAAAACACTTGGACAAGTTGCCTCTCTCCTAGACTCCTTTTCCTCATCTGGAATATGATGGTAGCACCTGCTCCTGTGCACAGAGTTAGCATCCATGCATTGAAAAATCATTTATTAAACCTCTATGTCTGGGAACCATGCTCACCAGTAGAGACATATCCATTGCTGCCAAGTCAATTGTGCCCCTATAGGACAGACTAGAGCCGCTCCATAGGTTTTTTTGTGATTATAAACTTTTACAGAAGCAGACCACCTCGTCTTTCTCCCTAGGTGTTTGGTATGTTCAGACCACCAACTTTTCAGTGAACAACCCAATGTTTAAGTCACTGTACCACTATGGATTCTCAGTAGGGATATTGATGTTGTTGTTGTTAGGTGCCATCGAGTCGGCACTGATTCACAGCAACCCTATGCACAACAAAACAAAACATTACCTGGTCCTGCCATCGCTGCTGCCATTGGGCCAATCCATCTCATTGGGGGTCTTCCTCTTTTTCTCTGACACCCCACTTTACCAAACATGATATCCTTCTCCAGGGACATTATGTCTGAAGTATGAGAGAAGAAGTCTGGCCATCTTGGCTTCCAGGGAGCACTCTCTGGCTGTACTTCTTCCAACACAGATTGGTTTATTCTTTTGGCAGTCCATGGTACTTTTTTTTTTTTTTTAAGCTTTTATTGTGAATTATGTGATAGTTTACATAGGAGAATATTCACTTTGCATTCATCCTATGCAATCCCCAATCCAGATTCCATGGCATTCTTCAAAGAGATGTAAAAAACAATTACAAATTTTATATGGAAAGGAAAGAGACCCAGGATAAGCAAAGCACTGCTTAAGAAGAATAAGGTTGGAAATCTATTACTCCCTGATTTCAAAATCTACTACACAGCTACGGTGGTCAAAACAGCCTGGTACTGGTACAATGAAAGATAGATACATTGATCAGTGGAACAGAATTGAGAATCCAGAAATTAAACCATCCACATACAGCCAACTGTATGTTGTCCATAGCTTGTCATGATCCATATAATCGAAAGCCTTTGCATAGTCAATAAAGCACAGGTAAACAGCTTTCTGATATTCTCTGCTTTCAAAGAATCTCTGTTTTTGGTTTTGTATATATGTTCTTAATTATGTTGAGGAATTTCCCTTCAATTCCTACTTTGTTGAGTGTTTTTATCAGGAATGGATGTTGGATTTTTTTCAAATGCCTTTTCTGCATCAATCAATATGATCATGTGGTTTTTTCATTTTTTTCTTATTTATGTGGTGGATTACATTGATTGTTTTTCTAATGTTGAACCATCCTTGCATCTTTGATATGAATCCCACTTTGTCATGATGTATTATTTTTTTGATGTGTTGCTGCTTTCTGTGGAGAATTTTTGGATCTATGTTCATGAGGGATATTGGTCTATAATTTTTTTTCTTAGTGACGTCCTTCCCTGGTTTTGGTATGAGGATTATGCTTGCTTCATAAATTTATTAGGAAGTTTTCCATCCTCTTCTATATTCTGGAATAATTTGAGTAGGACTGGTAACAGCCCTTTCCTGAATGTTTGGTAGAACTCACCAGTGAAGCCATCTGGACCTGGACATTTTTTGGTTGGGAGTCTTTTGATGATTTAATCAATTCCTTCTTTTGTTATGGGTCTGTTCAGGTTTTCTACTTCACTGTGTGTAAGTTTAGGTAGGTTGTGTTTTTCTAAAAATGTCCATCTCTTCTAAGTTTTCAAATTTGTTGTAGTACAAGTTTTCATAGTATT
>NW_006408663.1:228137-229598 GCF_000296735.1 Chrysochloris asiatica | reverse complement strand
CACACAACAAAAGATCTCAAAACATGTCCAAAAACAGAAAAGAGTAACTGAGACAAATGAGCTGGAGACAGACAAAGGCTCCCCAGAAGAGGAAGATCAGGTTTTGGATTTGCCTGAGAAGGAATTCAGAAGAATGATATGGAAACAAATTCAAATGCTCTGAAAAGGGGTAGAGGAAAACAAGGAAGAAGTCAGGAAAATACTACAAGAGCAATCAAACAAGACTGATACAGTGTTGGAAACCATTCAAAGCCTGCAAAAAGAGATCTAGATGATTAATAATAAAATATCAGAAATGGACAATACACTGAAAGGGGAAAGGAACAGAATTGAAGAGAGGGAAGCCAGAACCAGGGATCTGGAAGACAAATCTCTCAATACTGCTAAGACAGAAAATCAAGCAGAAAAAAAGATTTAAAAATCTGAAGAGAGTCTAAGATTCATGCTGGATAACATGAAGAGGAAAACTTAAGAATTATTGGTATTCTGGAACAGGAAGAATCAGAGAAGTCCACAGAAGTGATAGTTGAAGAGCTTCTGGAAGAAAATTTCCCCAACATCTTGAAAGATGAGAAGATAAACATTCAAGAAGCCGAACATACCCCAGGAAGGATAGACCCCAAAAGAAAATCACCAAGACATATAATAATCAAGTTCTCCAAAATCAAAGACAAGGAGAGAATCCTAAAAGCGGCAAGGGAAAAGAGAGGTGTTACTGACAAAGACAAGCAAATCAGATTAAGCTCTGACTTCTTAGCAGAAACTATGCAAGCAAGAAGGCAATGGGGAGACATATACAAAACCCTAAAAGAAAAAAAAAAACTGCCAGCCAAGAATCATCTATACAGCAAAACTGTCAATCAAATACGATGGTGCAATCAAAACATTCCAGGATAAATGGAAGCTAAAAGACTTTGTCAAAGCCAATCCAGCATTTAAAAACACCCTGAAGGGAGTTCTTTGGACTGAACACCAACAAGAACAAAAAACAACCAAGGATTTCAGGCGTGGCAACACCACCTGAAACTCAGATGATGGATAGCAGAGTCCAGAACAGAACAAAACCACAACAATGAATTCAAAGGAGCTGTGAGGTCAACCAAAGATCAAAATAATATCAATGTCAAGGAAGGGAAAAATGTAGGAACAGAGATCCAGGTGGTGAGGAGATCAGGTATATTACAAGATAGAATAGATTGTCTTAAATGGAGAGAAAAGTTAATAGACTGTGAGGTAACCCCAAAGAAAGTTAATACTTCACAACTTACCATGAAAATGAACTTCCAAGCAGAACATGAAAACTAAGAAAAAATCGACAAGAAATAGCACAAAAAACACAAACTTAGCATAAGATGGCATGCAGAACAAATGAATGAACAGCACTACCAAAATATTAACATAATAGCAACAATTAATTCATACCTATCGATAATTACATTGACTGTCAATGGATTGAATGCA
>NW_006408663.1:223244-228037 GCF_000296735.1 Chrysochloris asiatica | reverse complement strand
TCCAACTTTCATATGCATATGAGGTTACTGAAAATACCATGGCTTGGGTGGTATGCACCTTAATCCTCAAGCTGACATCTTTGCTCTTCAACACTTTTAAAAGGCCTTGTGCAGCAGATTTGCCTAATGCAATACATTGTTTGATCTCTTGACTGCTGCTTCCATGAGTATTGATGGGGATGTAGGAGTGAAAAAAAGCAAACATATGCCTGCTCTTAAGTTTACCGACCAGGATAAGATGAGAAATTATGTCTGAGGAAACACAGCCATCCGCACTTTCAGACCCAATATTAAGACTCATTCTTTCATCATAAGGATCTACTGAGTATTAACTGTAAGTCACATAAGTACTGGGAATTCAGAAACAGAGAAACCAACATGCATCGAAATAGTGATGGTGCAAAAGCACACGTTAGCAGGTAAAGTCTGAGATAGGTAAAAGGGAGCTTAGGCTTGGCTGAGGGAGCCAGGGGAGATTTAAAGGATGAGGAGGATTGTGTCAGTTGTTCAAGCACAGAAAGGAGTAGGATGCGGAAGGACTATGGGCATTCCAAACAAAGACAATAGCATGCAAAGGCATGGAAGATGTAGTGATTATGGTGACTGCTAGAACATAACGTTTGAGGAGAAGCATGGAAAACCAACAGAAGATGGCAGAAGAGAAGTTATTAAAGTAGGAGAAGTCAAATCATCATACAGAACCTTGGGTGCTTTGTTAAAGATTTTGTCTTTTATCCAAACGCCATGGAAAGTCATAAAGGATTTTAGAGTAGTGGAGTTATTAGTTGAATTTTTAGAAGATGCATCTTGCACTAATGGCGGAGAAGACTAGAGTCAAGGTGGCAGTAAGGAGACAGTTACCACAATCTCAAAGACTTGAGTTTATGAGGCACCCTTGGGTAGAAAGAGATTTAGACGGTGGCATTGACAGAACTTGATCATTGTTTTGGAAGTGAGGGAAAAAAGAAAAGTGGAAGACTTTCAGGTTTCTGATCTGTGATACTTGAGAGGAAAAGAATTTTAAGCCCCAGATAGGGAATTCAGGAATGAAGCAGCCAAGGAGGTGATAAATCCCATTTGGACAGGTGGAGTTGAAAGTGCCTCTGGGGCATGCAGGTAGAAATGTTGACTGGCTCTGCAGTTGGGTTTGCTAAATTTGGAGCTCAACAGAAGAGATTGGAATGGAGGTCTAAGTGTAGAGTCACCAAAATGCAGAAGCAGCTGTGATGATGTGTCTGAGAAAAGAGGCTGGTTGAGAGTAAAAGGATTGGATTGTGGCAGGGAATGTGGGATGAACATATGGTGGCAGGGGTAAGGAAGTAAGATAGTAAAAGAATGCAGATGTGGCAAAATGTTAGCAATTCTTGAATCTAAAAGGAGACTAAAAATGGATAGGCTTAGAGTGACTCTCTGACCCAGTTATCTTCAGGTGATTATAGTGACTTACTTTTAACCCACAAATATGGTGGAATGTATCAGGTATGCCTACATGTACATGATTATGTGATTATATCACACAAGAGTATCTCCTGTCTTGTTAAAGACTCCTAACTCTTGCTGGCTTTGAGGAAGCAAGTGACTATGCCAGGAAAATCCATATAAAAGGATTCACTTTTATATGGAGGGCAAGTTTCCAGTTGACAGCCGGCAAGAAACTAAAGTTTGGCTACTGCAAGGAACTGACTTCTGCTAGGAACCAGAGGGAGTCTGGAAGTGAATCTTCCTCTAGTTGAGCCTTAGATATGAGTGTACCCCTGCTAATATGTCGATTGTAGCCTAGTGTGGCCCTAAGAGGAACTAGTGAACTAAACAAATTGTGAGATAATAAATGTGTGTTATTTGAAGCCACTGAATTTGTGATATGGCCTTGTAGGATAAGCAGTAGACTGCTAATCACAAGGTTGTCGGTTCAAACCCACGAACTATTCCTCAGAAACCCTATACAAGGTCACTATTATGTTCAACCATTTCAAGAGGTAACATATGATCAAGAATCAATGGTACTGAAGGAAGAAGTCCAAGGTACACTGAAGGCATTGGCAAAGACAAAGCTCTGGGAATTAATGGAATACAAATTAAAATCTTTACAAACTGAAGCAGCACTGGAGGCAATCACTCATTTATGCCAAGAAATTTTGGAAGAAAGCTACCTGGTCCACTGATTGGAAGAGATAATTATGTGTTCCCATTCCAAAGAAAACTGACCAAATGGAATGCAGAAGCCATCAGACAATATAATTAATATCACTTATAAGTGAAAGTTGGGTAATGAATAAGGACAACTGTAGAAGAATTGATGCATTTGAGTTATGGTGTTGGAAAACAATATTAAAAGGACCAAGGACTGATAGAAGAACAAACAAATCTGTGTTGGCAGAAGTACAGTCAGAGTGCTCCTTGGAAGCCAGGATAGCCAGACTTTGTCTCTCATACTTTGGACATATTATCCAGTCCCTGGAGTGGGACATAATGCTTGATATAGTGGAGGGTCAGCTTAACAGAGGAACATGCCCACAAGATGGATTGGCACACTAAAAGCAGCAATGGGCTCAAGCATAACAATGATTGAGTTTGGCACAGGACTGGGCAGTGTTTTGTTCTGTTGTGCATAAGATCACTATGAGTTTGAACCTACTCAATGGCACCTAACAACAATGAGTCAGAAGTAATGTGTCAGCACTTAACAATAACAGCAAATTTGTGGTAGTATTGTTAAGTACCTTCTAGTCAGTTCAGACTCATAATGACACTTTATAGAGTTTCTGAGGCTATGCATCTTTGTGAGAGCAGAAACCTCATCTTTCTCCTGAAATGGCTGGTGGGCTTGAACTGCCGACCTTGTGGTTCACAGTCCAGTGCTATTCGTACAGAGCCATTTAGAGCTTCAGTTCTGAGCACTTGTTTTGCAGAAGGCTAGATTTTACAGTAAGATCCCTAAATCCATTTTGAGTCTTGACATGAATGTAGCTTTCACTGACTTTTCTCTGACCAATAACCTACACGGAAAAAAATCTTTGCCCTAAGGCAGAGTGTGTTTGAGAGTGCATTACTACAACTTCCCTATCTAGTCCATGGAAGAGCGGTCTAATCCCCTGGGGTTTGTTTGGACATGTTCCTCATGAAGATTGATTACTAGGGCATCAAGATGACAAGTTATGTCCTAACCAAGATGGTCAGAGAATCCTAGAACCAATCACGTAAGCTTTCCTAATGTGTAATAGTGTACATACCCCAACCATATTTCCTTTCCTGTTTCCATAATCCCATCTTGGACAGTCTACCACTTATCTATCAGTATGTCATACTGTGGTGCCTTGCCTATTGAGGTGATGCTGCAGGGTCACCCTTGGTAGATATGTTTCAGCTGAGCTTCCAAACTTAGATGGACTAGGAAGAAGGAGAGGTGGACCACTTCTAATTGGTTTAGCCACTGAACATTTTGTGAATAGCAATGGAACATAGTCAGCATCAGAAGATGAACCCATCAACTTGAAAGGCACTCAAAATACGATTGGTGAAGGTCTGTCTTCTCAAAGCAGAGCTAACCTTAATGACATGGATGGAGTTAAGCTGATGGGTCACAACTCAAAATGAGAAGAAACAGCTGCAAACATCCACTAACACTCAAAACTAAAATTTACAAAATATGAATCTAAGATCATTGGAAGTTGTCAAAAATGAGATGGAATGCATAAAGATCGATATCTTAGACATCACTGAGCTTAAATGGAAAGCTGCTAGCCATTTTGCATCAACCAATCATATGTTTACTCTGTTAGAAATGACAGACTGAAGAAGAATGGTGTCATACTCATTGTCAAAAAGAACATTTGAAGATCTCTTTTGAAGTACAAGGTTGTCTATGATAGGATAATATTCATACACCTACATGGAAGAACAATTAATACCAGTACTGTTCACATTTACACACCAACCACTAAATCAAGTGATGATAAAATTGAAGAACTCTACCAAATTCTTCACTCTAAAAGTGGCCAAACATGCAGTCAAGATGCGTTGATAATTACTAGTGATTTGAATGGAAAACATGGAAACAAAGGGAAAGGATCAGCAGTTGGGAAATATGGTCTTGGTGATAGAAATGATGCTCAGGATTGTGGATGGGATTTTTACTTATTCATTGCAAATACTTTTTTTTTAAAAAACAACATAAAACGCACATGAACATCATCAAATGGAATACATAAGAGTTCAAATTGACTACATCTGCGGTAAGAGACAGAGGAAACTCTCAATATCAGCAGATAAAACAAAATCAGGGACAGACTGCAGACAGACCACTCATTGCTCATATGTGAGTTCAGGCTTACGATGAAGAATTTTTTTTAATGTTTATAAGAGCCAAAATATGACCTTGAATATATCCCACCTTAATTTAGAGACCATCTCAAGAAGTGATTTGGTATATTAAACACTAATGACAAAAGACCAGAAGAGGTGTGGGATGACATCAAGAACATCATCCATGAAGAAAGCAAAAGGTCATTAAAAAGACAGGAAAAAAAAAATTAAAGTAGATTATCAGAAGAGACTCTGAAACTTGCTTTTGAGCATAGAGAAGCTAAAACTACTGGGGGAAAAAATGATGTAGTAAAAGTGCTGAACATTTCAAAGGGCAGCTCGAGAAGACAAAGTCAAGTATTATAATGAAATGTTCAAAGGCCTAGACTTCGAAAACCAAAAGAGAAGAGCATGTTCAGCATTTCTCAAGTTGAAAGAACTGAAGAAAAATTTCAAGCCTCACATTGCAATATTGAAGGATTCGATGGGCA
>NW_006408663.1:220444-222534 GCF_000296735.1 Chrysochloris asiatica | reverse complement strand
CTAGGGTTGTATCCTTTCACTCTACTTATTCAATCTGTATACTGAGCAAATAATCTGAGAAACAGGATTATATGAGGAAGAATGTGACATCAGAATTGGAGGAAGACTCATTATCAACCTGTGATATGCAGATGATAAAACCTTGCTTGCTGAAAGCCCAGAGGAATTACCATAATTACTGATGGAGATCAATACAGGTTGCACCTCAATGTAAAGAAAACTAAATCCTCACAACTGCACTAATAAATAACATCGTGATAAAGGAGAAATGATTAAACTTGTCAAAGACTGTATTTTGCTTGGATTCACAATCAACATTCATGGAAGCAGCAGTCAAGAAATCAAAAGATGTACTGCATTAGGGAAAACGATTGCAAAAGACTTCTTGAAAGTGTTCAAGAGCAAAGATGTCAGTTTAAGGACTAAGGTGCACCAGACCTAAGGCATAGTATTTCCAATCACCTCATAAGCATGTGAAAGTTGGACAATGAATAAGGAAGACTGTAGAAGAATTTATGCATTTGAGTTATGGTGTTGGTATAAAACATTGAAAATATGATGGACTGACAGAAGAACAAATAAATCTGTCCTAGAAGTACATCCAAAATGCTCCTTAGAAGAAAGGATGGTGAAATTTTTTCTCTTATTCTTTAGACACCTTGTCAGAAGGGATCAATCCCTGGATAAGGACATTAGGCTTAATAAATGGAGGTTCAACAAAAAAGAGGAAGACCCCCAAGGAGATGGAGTGACACAGTGGGAGCAACAATAGGCTCAAGCTTAACAACAATTGTGAGGATGGCACAGGAGCGGGCAGTGTTTCATTCTGTTGTGCACAGGGTCAATATGAGTTTGAACCAACTCAACGACACCTAAAAACAACAACAATAAAATTTTCAGGAGCTCTGGTGGTGCTGTAGGGTAAGCACTGGACTACTACTAGCCTCAAGGTTATCAGTTCAAACCCACAAGCTACTCAGGAAGAGAAAGATGAAGCTTTCTGCTTCAATAAGGACATACAGCTTTGGAAACCCTGTATGGGTCACTATGAGTCAGAATCAACTCAGTGACAGTAGATTTGGGGTTTTAATACAATATTTCAATGTGGAGCATTTTTTCCCTTTTGTTTTGTTGTTAAGTGTCTGTTGACTCATATAGACTCTGTATAGGGTTTCCAAGGAGTAGCTGGTGGATTTGAATGGCTGACCATGTGGTTAGCAGTCAGTGTTTATCCTACAGCATAACACCAAGACTCCCTTTCTTCCCCAGAACAATATAAACCAAATAAAAATATGTCATTGCACTGTTCTATCATCTTTTGTTCATTCTTGAAATTTTTCAAAACAAAAATCTAGGGGGAATGTACTGGAGTCAGACAGTGTTAGGAAATAGTTCAAAAATGTTCTTAAGAAGATTCTCTAGATTTACTTACTCCCTCAGTCTCCCCCCACCTCTCTTCCCTTCTATTTTATTTAACATGGGATTTTAAAACACACAATAGATACCAGTTAAATATAAATAACAAACCTTTCCTTTTTTTTTTTTTTTTGCAGATTTGTGCTTTATAAACAGTATATTGAGAATATTTGGCCTTAACCTTTATTCTGTAAATGTTTCAGATTTTTTTCTACTGCCATATTACAAGATAAATGTCAGTCTAAATGCAGTGTTTTCTATAAAACTTAGAAGCTCCACAGACAGCCTCTAATTCAGAGACATAAAAGACAGGACTACATTTTTTGTTATTGAAAATAATTTCAAAAAGCTCTTCTGAAGTTCTCACCTGAATATAATGCTATTCTGGATACTGCATGAGATCAGTTAAACAGTTCTCCAGGATTTATCAACCAAATTCAGAAAATTATATAAAAACAGCAAGATTTTGCCTAGTATGAATATGGATGAACACTTTTCTCATAAAACTTAACAATTATACATGTTTGCCCAGGTTACTTCTCTGATGTAATATGAAGGATAATCCTATATAGAAAGTGCACAAATCAACCAGAAGCAAATGCTGGAGATATAATTCTAATTCATTTTCTGAAAAACATACATTAAATGGGCTAAGTCCAACCACATTCAATAGA
>NW_006408663.1:219614-220344 GCF_000296735.1 Chrysochloris asiatica | reverse complement strand
TTTTTGCCTTAAAGTTTATTTTATCCAAGATTAGTATTGCCACTTCTGCTAGTTTTTTTTTGCAAGTAGCTTGGTATATATTTTTGCATCCTTTGACTTTTAATCTGTTTTTGTCTCTCTGTGTAAGGTGTGTCTCATGCAGACAACATATTAAAGGATCTTGTTTTCTTATCCATTCTGACACTCTCCATCTCTTAACTGGTACATTTAATCCATTTATATTCTGTGTAATTATTGATAGGTATGGATTAATTGCTGCCATTATGTTTGTTCTTTTGTGGTGTTGCTGGTTTCTTTGCTCTGTGTGTCTTCCTGTGCTGAGTTCATGTTTTTTGTGTTCTTTCTTGTCAGATTTCTCATGGTTTTAATATTTCCATGTTCTTCTTGGACTTTCACTTTCTTGGTATGTTGTGAAGTATTATTTTTCTTTGAGGTTACTTTATGGTCCATTAACTTTTCCCTCCATGTAATACAGTCTATTTTATCCTGCAATCTACCTGACCTTCTCACCACCTGGGTATCTTTTCCTATGTGGTTACCTTCTTTCACATTGTAATTTATTTGAATACAGACTGACCTCCCAGATCCTCTGAATTTGTTCTTAAAGTTTTGTTCTGTTCTCAACTCTTCCATTTGTTGATTTAGTTCTGGGAGGTGCTGCCATGTATGTCAATCTCTGGTTGTTGTCTGTTCTTGTTGGTTCTCAGCCCACAGAACTCCCTTTAGGATG
>NW_006408663.1:213593-214104 GCF_000296735.1 Chrysochloris asiatica | reverse complement strand
AATAAGCTGACCAGAACCCAACCAGATGAAGATAAAGATGTTTGAGACTGTGAGCAAAGGTCAATCGCTACAATTTGATGACCTGGACTTTTGTATATGGATTCAGTTGCTCAAAATTCCAACTGGAATGGAAGATTCTTCATATCAAGGAACATATTTGTCTCCTCAGTGTACTACTGAGTTGATTGTTGTTGTTGTTGTTAAGTGCCGTAGAGTCACATCCGACTCATAGCAACCCTGTTCAGAGTTTCCGAAACTGAAAATCTTTACGGGAGCAGAAAGCCTCATCTTTCACTCACAGAACAGCTGGTAGTTTCCAACTTCTGACCACGAGATTAGCAGCCTGATTCATAACCACTATGCTATTGGGTTGATAGGGATGGACAATGTAGACATTGGCTATCAAAAATAGCTAGAAAGACAAGAAATGACTGGCTTACAAGTTTTTATGGGTGTGCTTAGTTTCAGAAGGAGAAGTAACATAGAATCCCCACTGAATAATTTTCCTTTT
>NW_006408663.1:209998-211040 GCF_000296735.1 Chrysochloris asiatica | reverse complement strand
AAAAGAGAGAGCTAAAATGTATTTAGAGAAATACTGTTAACTAACTGATGGTACATGGAGGGGATTATAATCATTGTAATGCAACAAAGTATATGATTTGCTGAATGTAAAACTGAAGATCTTCACTGTAAAATTTCACTCAATTCATAATAAAAACTTTGAAAAAAAAGAAAAAGAAAAACTGTAATTGTAGAAGATGTGAAACTAAAAGTGGGGGAGTAGTTAATCTTTCATTTCAGGAACAGACAATTCCAGGACCATCAAGAAGGAAGAGCTTGACTACAGTGTGAGATCCCTACCTAGAAAAGTGGTGCCAGAAGAAATGGTGGCAAAGGTGGTGGTATGGAGAGACAAGAGCAACTTCGGGTTCTAGGTCCATGGGCTGAATAAAACTGTGTGCCTGTGGGCAGGAGGATGGCTTGCAGAATATGGCCAGTAGACATTCAAATGAATATACAGTTTTGTTTTGTTTTGTATATGTGCATGAAATAGTTTTGCTTTGTTCATTTGTAAAATATAAGATGTAAATGGGGAACCACAGAGAGGAAATAGTGCCGGGGTCTGGCCTCGACAAGGGGGTGAGTACACAAAGGTGGGGTGTCTGGCGACGATAGAGAGAGAGAGAGAGAGAAAACAGACACAAAGAAGACAGAGAAAACAGACACAAAGAAGACAGACACACAGGTTTGATGCAAGCTGCCAGACAGACTGCTCGGGGGCAGACATTGCACACAGAACTAGCACACCCATAACTCTAGGTGAGATGTCTGGAGAGGCGAGAGAGAAAGAAACACTCTGAGACCAGAGTGGATGGATACAAGATGACAGGCTGATAGCCCTGCTGCCCAGAATGTACGCAGAACTATCTCTACCCCGGTCTTTTATTAACTTTTTTCAAGGAGAAATTCAAGGACAGGACACAACGATTCACAGGAACGCCTTTTAAGATATTTTCTAAGTACAACACAATTTTCTTAGCAATCTAACATTTTTATTTCTACAGGAAAAGGTTCAAGCAAGCTATTATAGATTAATCTTTAGG
>NW_006408663.1:207364-208552 GCF_000296735.1 Chrysochloris asiatica | reverse complement strand
CAATACCAAGGAGGGCCATGGGTTTGGATTTTCGTCCAGGTCGCAAGGCCTCAGCTTCTCAGTAATTGCGTTTTATGTATGTCAATACCAAGGAGGGCCATGGGTTTGGATTTTCGTCCATGTCACAAGGCCTCAGCTTCTCAGTTATTGCGTTTTATGTCATCCCCGACAAAATAGGATAACTGTTGTTGCAGGGATGAGATTGTAATCACTGAGATGAAACACACTGTATGATTTGTTGACTGTAAAGTTTATGGTCTTGTCTGTAAACCTTCACTCAATTCACAATAAAAAGGTTAAAAAAGAAAAAAAGAAAGAAAAGAATCACCCGAGGAAGGAGCTTTTGAAAATACCAATGCCTGAATCCCCATCTCCCCAGCTCATGGAAGCCAATCTTTGTCTGGATTGTGGCCTGGATATCACGATTTTTTTAAAATGGTGATAAATTGTAGATCTAACTAAGCATCTTTCATTTTAACCATTTTTAAATGTAGAATTCAGTGACATTAATCAGATTCACCATATTGTAATACCATCCATACTATGCATATCCATTTTAAAAAACATGATCCTAAACAGAAGAAATTCAGTATTAAACAATAATTTTCATTCCCTACTCTTTTCTGCTCCTGATATATACATTAGAAAAATTTGGTTTCTATGAATTTAGCTATTCAACATTTTCTTAAGCTGAGTACTCTGTAGAAAAAACTAATAAAACAAAACAGTGAAGCTTATGTGAACTCAGATACATGTTGTTTTTCTTGTTAGGTGCCATCGAATTGTTTCTGACTCATAATGACCCAGAACAAAATACAGGCCAGTCCTACACCATCCTCAAAACTGTTGCTATGTTTGATCCCATTGCTGTTGCTACTATGTTAATCCTTGGTTTGTTATTGTTAAGAGCGATGGAGTCAGTTCTGACTCATAGCTGCCCTGTATAGGGTTTCCAAGGAGCAACCAGTGAGCTTGAATCTTGTGGTTCAAATGATTTTGCAGTCCAGTGCATTAACCCACAGCACCACACCAGGACTCCATCTCCTTGGTAGTCTTCCTTTTTTTCACATGATATCTTTTTCCATGGATTGGTCCCTCCTTGATAACATGTCCAGAGTAAGAGAGACTTCCAAGGAGAATTCTGGTTCTGGTTGTACTGCTGCCAAAACAGATTTGTTTATTTTTCTG
>NW_006408663.1:203621-206009 GCF_000296735.1 Chrysochloris asiatica | reverse complement strand
CTTACCCTAAAGCACCGCATGAGCTAGACAGAGATTTATATGGAAGAAATGTTTCATGAGTTGTTGAGGATAAAGGCTAAATTCCACATCTGCAGGTCAGATGTCAGGCTGGAGGATTTTCCTGACTCAGGTAGCTGCTGGAGTTGAGGAACTCACTATTGACAGGTCAAGCTGCTGCCTGTGGAGGCAAATGATTCCAAAATTGGTAGGTAAGAAGGTAGACTACTGACTCACAGGTGACAGGAGCTAGCAAATCCTAGGATCAGCAAGCAATACAACAGGCCAGTGACTCAAGTCCAAAAAAGTAGAGGTCAGATGCTGAGCCAGATGCAGGATAATCTAAATCCAGCAGAAAGAAAAACCACTTTGACAGAATGTCTGCATATGAGGGGGCTTCCAAAAGTTCATGGAAAAATTGTATTTGAAAAATAATGGAACTTTTCCATGAACTTTTAGAAGCCCCCTCGTAAACTGGAAGCAGACCACACTCCCGAGAAAACTCTCAACTGATTGGCTGCTACTAGCAGATATCATCGTGGAAGTGATTACATTTTATCAGATCTCATCATGAAGATAGTTACATCACAACTGACAAATCACTAAGAATCATGGCCCGGTTAACTGACACTCAATCTTAACCTGCACAATAGATTTTATGTAAGTGGGATCCTACAGTAGTTGTCCTTTTTTGTCTAAGATTTATGTCACTCAGCATATTGTTTTCAAGGTTCATTCATGCCATAGAATGTATCAGAACTTCATTTCTCCATATGACTGAATAATATTCTTATTGTATACATATACCACATTTGTTTAATCATTCATCTGTTAATGGACATTTGGGTTGTTTCTACCTTTTGAATATTGTGAATAATACCGCAATGACCATTAGTAGACATGTATCTGTTTCAGTCCATGCTTTCAAGCCTTTGGGTTATAAACTAAGGAGTGAAATTGCTGGATCATAGCAACACCGTTTTACAATTCCACTAGGAATGTACAAGAGTTACAATTTCTTTATCCTCGCCAACACTTGTTGTTTTGTTTGGGAAGTACCAGGATTTTAGTTTCTCAGGTTTTTCTAACATTATTGAGAATTATTGTAGTAGTGGCTAAAGAGATATTAGGTGAGTGAATAATAAATAAACTTGTTACAAATTTGCATATTCTTAGAATATATTCAGAAACTAATTTGAACAACTTAGAATAAATCAACTTTGAAAGTATGAAATGATGGTGATCTATGATCTACACTGTTCATAAACTAAGAAGAAAAAAGAGAGGGTCTAAGATTGATAAAGGACTCAAAATGTTGTCACATTAGAAATACTGATGACATCAGGGGATGTTAATTCTGAAAAGAAAAGACCAGAGAAGATGATAGTGGTTTTCGTATATGGTAAAAGCATGCTCAAATGAAGAACAAGGGCCACAGATGACAGCTAAAGGAAGACATATTTTGGCTACATGCTTGTATAAGACCTTTCTAAGAATCAGTATTGCCTGGTGATAGACTGGGTTACCTTGAACTTGTGAAAGAATGGGTATTGTAGTTTTGATATTGGCTTTTTGACTGCTAGGTCAAGTGACATCAGATGCTATACTAAACATATTAGTTACATTTTGGGCAACCAACATCTATTTGCTCTTTTTGTAGTTTTTTTTGAAGACCTACTCTTTCATGACTCTCAGAAAGTTCTAGTGGGGTTGACTCCCTGTCTAGTTCTAGGGATTGAACAATAACCCACTCCTGAAAAACTGGAGTAGGAGTTCTGGTGTGGCATTGTGGGTTAATGCGCTGGACTGCAAGATCAGTTTGAACTGCAAGGTTGGTGGTTCAAGTTCACCAGTTGCTCCTCAAAAACCCTATATAGGGTTGCTATGAGTCTGAACCTTATTTGTTTTATATATATGTTGTTGTTAAGTGCTGTTAAGTCAGTACTGACTGTAGACACCCCACATAATGTTTCCAAGGAGCTAAAAAGACTAAGTAGGTGACTAGAGAAAGAGAACCTACTGAACGTTGTTTCACTGGACATGTTAGGTCCCATCTGCTGCCTTAACTATCAGGAGACCCCAAAAAGTTTATCAGGACTTGAGTTTGATGCTACAGCAAGAGGTTTATTGTTTATTTGCCAATGCGCTGGGGTCCACCTTCACATAGACTTCTAAAACCAGGAGCTGAAGGCGACCTGCCATTGTTTTACATATCAGTTTTTATAAGGTTTTAGGGGGCATAATTGTACAGTACTATAGATACAGTTTCTGATTGGTTAGATATTCTTACTCTATACCTTCATTGGTCTTGGCATGAAGCAAGCTTTTTGACCTATAAGCTGATTGGCTTTGGCAAGGGATAAAACAGTTAATTGCAAGTGTGTGGTTGGA
>NW_006408663.1:200566-202972 GCF_000296735.1 Chrysochloris asiatica | reverse complement strand
CAACACCTATTATTTTAGAAGAGATAGAAGTAGAGCTTTCAGCCAGAGCTGCCATCTTGCAGTTATCCCCCAAGATGACAAACACAAAGGGAAAGAGGTGGGGTACCGGCTATATGTTCTCCAGTCCTTTCAGAAAACATGGGGTGATATTGTGGACATCAAGGGAATGGGCACAGTTCAAAAAGGCAGGCCCCACAAATGTTACCATGGGAAAACCAGAAGATTCAACAATGTGACCCAGCAAGCTGTCTGCATTGTTGTGAACAAGCAAGTCAAGGGCAAGATTCTTGCCAAAAGAAACAAATGTGCGCATTGAGCATATTAAGCACTCTAAGAGCTGAGATAACTTCCTGAAGCGAGTGAAGGAAAATGATCAGAAAAAGAAGGAAGCCAAAGAGAAAGGGACCTGCTAAAGGTTCATCTAAAGCACCAGCCTGCTCCCCCCAGAGAGGCGCACTTTGTGAGAACTTATAGAAAGGAGCCTGAGCTGCTAGAACCTATTCCCTATGAATTCATGGCATAAAAGGAGTGAAATAAAGATGTCTGAGGTGTACAAAAAAAAAAAAAAATAGAAGGAGAGACAATTAGCAAAGAAAGGGGACCTACTACCACCAGGAAAGAGGAGGCTGGAGTGGAATGTTTTCTTTGGACCTGGGGTTCATACACTAAGAAGCATCTAGATCCCCAGAAAAATTGATGCCAATATACAAGGAAATCTCCAAGGAATTCTGGGTCTCCAGATGCTGAATGAAGACAAGAACCTTTATCCACAGCCAGCTCTGGATTTAGACTTGTAGCTTCCCAAACTGAAGAGAATAAATTTCTGTTGCTAAAGCCATCCATTTGTGGTGATTCTGTTCTACCAGCAGTAGATAGCCAAGATACTATATATGACCAGCAAATTAATCAGATTCAGATTTACCCTTGATAATAATACAATTACTATTAATCATTAATAACAATTGTATAATGAATTAAAACATAAAATGTTATTAATTACACAATTGCATAAAAATGTATTTATAATATGGCTAAACAAGATAATCTATAGAATTAAAATAGCAAGTATTGATAGTATATTTGTTTTGATGATTTTTTTCATTCAAAATTGTTCCTATATTATAAAAACAATCTTGTTTGTATATTGACAATATAAAATTAGTTTTATAATTTAAAAATATAAATTCCTTTTCTTCTTTCCTTTATAATAATTGCCCGAAGTAAAAAATGATGGCTTTAATTCATTATGTTTACTTTCATGACATGTTCCAAGATAACTTTATGAAGACCTAAGTGTTCTATTTAGTGTTGAGATGAGGTAAAATGTTAAGGATGTTTAAACTCTGTAAGATTGAATAGAAAAATATTTGAATGACAGGATATAATTACAGATCACCACGGATATCGTACAAAATGTACCTAATCCCACCTCTTCACACTTAGCTGGGAACAGAGTGCATCTGTGAGATAGGAGATTAATAAAATATTGAAAGGAGCAATAATTCTGGAAGAACCAAATCTTCATGGTTAGTTAGATCATTCAGAGCTGAAAGTATTATTATTAACATTTAAATTGAAAAAATTCCTCTCTATCATCCATAATAAACTCTTTATACTCATGTGCCATTTATTTAATTATCATTATTTTTGAATCTGCCTTTTATTTTCACTTAATTATTTTTCCAGGAATATATGCACAAATACTCCAAATAAATTTAAAAACCCTGATGGTCAAAAGCCATAGGAACTGATCTGGCAAATAATTAAAAATCAAGGCAAGCAATTAAGTCCCTTCAGGACAAACTCCCCGCCAAGACTGAAACTCAAAGGGAACAAACAAGCAGGCATGTAACCTTGCTGATGACACATGTTGGTCTACTGATGAGTGGAAGCGGAAGAAAGGCAGCAATGAAGATATGGGCTTAGTTTGACCATGTTCCATAGACTTCCATTAACCTTGAGAGGACAGAGAAGAAGAAGGATTGGTTGGTCAGAAGTGTGGTGAGACCTGGGGACCCCTGAGCCCATGGATAAAGACACAGCCATGGAGGGTTAGAAGTAAGAGTGAAACGCCCAGCTGATATGAAGTGAGAGGAGAAACACAAGAATGCCCAAACTTGAAGACAGTACACATTTGACCTAGTTTCAATGGCTTGGTGATCAGAACTCAACTTATTGTTGTAGTTGTTAAGTGCCATCGACTCAGTACTGACCCATAGCAACCTTATGCACAGCAGAATGAAACACTGCCTGATCCTGGGCCAACCTCACTAGTGTTGCCAAGCTTGAGTCCATCTATACTGCCACTTGGCCAATCCATCTCATTGAGGGTCTTCCTCTATTTCTCTGAATCTCCAACCTACCAAACATGACAGGCCCCTACCTACCTCCAGTAACAGGCCCCTC
>NW_006408663.1:184176-185393 GCF_000296735.1 Chrysochloris asiatica | reverse complement strand
CTTTCGCCAGTTCCACGTCTCCTCTCGAGTCTCACAATCCTGCAAGAACTGGACTCCCGCAGCAATTGTTAGAACAGAACAAGATGACAGTGAATGGTTTAAAATCAGGAAAGGTGTGTGCCAGGGTTGTATTCTTTCGTCATACTTATTCAATCTGTATGCTAAGCAAATAATCTGAGAAGCTGCATTATATGCAGATTAATGTAGCATCAGGATTGGAGAAAAACTGCTGAATGACCTGCGATATGTGGATGATAGATATAATCTTGCTTGCTGAAAGCAAAGTGAAGTTAAAATACTTAAGGATGAAGATCAAAGACCACAGCCTTCAGTATGAGTTGCGTCAAATAGTTTTGCTTTGCTTATTTGTGACATATAAGATGCAAATGGGGCCACTGCATTTTTGGTTGATGTGTTTTAGTTATACAACGTTAAGCATGAGTGTGACTTTACAGTTTTCTTTATTTAGAGTTTATACATATAGTTTATAAGCGTCAAGTTGACAAGGGTAGACTGTAATAGTTAGGGTGCTATGTGAACTTGACTAGGCCAGCATGCCCAGTGTTTAGCAGTCGTTAAGTGCTGAAACCTAATACAGGCATAGTTAACTATGATGAGTAGCCATGAGCAGCCAATCAATTGAAGGGATGCTTCCTTGGTGCTGTGGCTCCCAATATGATGGACACTTGGGAAAGGTTCTCTCTCTTTTTTGCTGAAGACTTAGGACCCTAGAGTTGTAAGACATTTCCTTGATAATAAACTTCCTAAAATAGTTGGCCAGGTAAGTGTCCTCCAAATTTCTTGGTATAGATAGATGAGTGAGCACCTCCAGCACTGCATCAGTTTGCTGAATTTTCAATTTGCATTCTGTCAATTCCTGAAGTTTTGTTTTTTGCCAAAGCCTTCAGTGCAGCTTGGATTTCTTCCTTGTACCATCAGTTCTTGCTCTTATGCTGCTTCTTGAAATGGTTGAACATGGACAGTTTCTTTTTTGTACAATGACTGTGTATTCTGTCCATCTTCTTTTGATGTTTTCAGCATTATTCAATATTTTACCAATTGTTGTTGTTGTTAGGTGCCAATGAGTGTGACCCAACCCATAGGTACTTGATGTACAACAGAATGAAACACCATCCAATCCTGCTCCATCCTCACAATTGCTGCTACACTTGAGCCCATTGCTGTAGTTTCTGTGCTAATCCATCTTGTTTGGCTTC
>NW_006408663.1:180853-184076 GCF_000296735.1 Chrysochloris asiatica | reverse complement strand
ATGAAACACCATCCAATCCTGCTCCATCCTCACAATTGCTGCTACACTTGAGCCCATTGCTGTAGTTTCTGTGCTAATCCATCTTGTTTGGCTTCTCCCTCTTGATAGCTGTTCTTCCAGTTTACCAAGCATGATGTCCTTCTCCAAGGACTGGTCCCTCCTGATAATATGTCTGTTTGTTTCTTCTCCTTCTCCTTCTCCTCCTCCTCCTCCCCCTCCCCCTCCTCCTCTATGTCTACCATAATCATTTACATGGAAGAACATCAGTTTTGCACTCACTCAATCATATTTCGTTTCATTGCAATGATTGCAACGTATCATTGGATAGCAGTATTTGCTTCTATTCCCTCTGTTTTGTTTGTTTGTTTTCAATGTATGCAAAAACATGCAGGATACATAATAATTTAAACAACCAAAGAACTCATTCTGGAAGCCAGCTTCCTGGCTGCCAGCACACAGCCTTTCTCTTTCCATGAGTCTACAGTCCTCAGATGCTCTACTTCTTCATGCTATCACCTCTACCTGCAACTCTGATGTCACAGCTTCTCTGATTACATTCCCACATTCCGCTCATGCTCTTCCCTTTTGACAGTCCTAAGGTTTCTTGTTCCTGGAATGTAAGATTAACTACTCCCCACTTTATGTTACAAGACCTCTACCATTACATTTGTTACAATCATAACTAGTCATGATAAGATTTGCTTATTACTGAATCAAAAGAATCTCATCCCCATCTCCTTTCACCAGACCCATCTAGACAAGATGCAAGCTATTCAGTGGGGATTCTACATTTCCCTGCACACTCTGAAACTAAACTCACTCTTGAAAACTTGTAAGCCAGCCACTTCGTGCCATTATAGACACTACCATCCCCATTTTAGGTAGCCAATGTCTAAGTTGTCTTTATCGGTCCTGTGTACTGAGGGGATAAGCTTGATCCTTGATGTGATGACTCCTTCCCTTTTTGTGTATCTCTCCCTGCTTCATATCAATTGGATGCTTCACGCTCATTTCAAGCCCTTGTGGCTAGGTCAGTGTCCATGGGCTCAAGAGTTCCCAACTCACCCCAAACTTTGGACCAACCAACTTTCCTCTTTTCTCTCTCATCTCAAGGTCTACAGGAGTCTATGGAATATGGTCTACTCAGCTCATGTCTTCACTACTGCCTTTCCTCCATTTCCACTCACATGTAGACCAACACAGTAGTCAGTGTGTTCCCTTTGAGTTTCAGTCTTGGAAGAGGGTTTGTCCTGAAGGGACTTGATTGCTTGCCTTGACGGTTCCTGGTGAACACCTTAATTGTCCTTGTAATAGCCAAACAGATTGCCATTTTTATTTTTGTTTTTTCCTGCTGGTCTTTCTTTCAAGAAGTATCTTCTGTTCCTCTAGCCACTCCACGCTGGTCTGCATGTACTTTCAAGTGGGAATGTCCCACTTCAGAAGATTCTGGATGGGACTCAGGATTCCACCTAAGGTCCTATACACTACAAAGGGTCTTCAGTAAGCCTATTTCACTGGACAAGCTCTAGAACCCCTTTTAGGTATTCCAAATCACTTATAGGCTGCAGATGGGCTTACAAGCTTTCTGTAATCATGTTTCCTGATATTCCTTTCTATTCTACTCAAGTGTCTATTTCACAATAGTAGGCAAGGGAAGCCAATATCCAGTAGACAGTCAAGCATCTTATTTCCCCTCTTTTACCAATACAACATAGCCATATAGTAAAATTTGAAATCAGGGAATGAGAGGCCTCCAACTTTGGTCTTCTTTTTAAGCAGTGCTCTACTTAGTTGAGGAATCTTCCCTTTCCATATAAAGTTTGCAATAGTTTTTTCCATCTCTTTAAAGAATGTTATTGGAATCTGGATTGGGATTGCATAATATGTGTAGATTGCTTTGGGTAGTATTGACATTTTCACAATAATAAATCTTCCTATATAGGAACATGGTATATTCTTCCATTTTTGTAAATCTCTTTTGTTTTCTTATAGTAGTAGTTTGTCGTTCTCTTTGTACAGTTTTTTTGTGTCTCTGGCTAGATTTATTCCTAACTATTTCATCCTTTGAGTAGCTATTTGTAGATGGCAGTGTTTTCCTAATTTCCTTTTCAGTGCTGTCAATATTAGTGTAAAGAAATCTGTCCATGTCCCATTTTTCTTTCTGGGTGCTGCCTTGTTTAATTTCTTTTTTGTCTTCGTCATTTTCTCTTTTCCTGCTTGGTTCCTTGTTTGTTTATTCTATTTTGTTTTCCTCTCTGGAGAGGGGAGGAAGGAGGGATTCTCTCTTTCTTATATGATATGAGATAGTAGCCATATAATTACAGCTCAACCACAACTGGACCCTCCACAGCTGTGGTTACTAGGTAAAAGCCAATACCAGACCCTATACCACCTAATTAGTGATAGACAACAGCCAGCTTTCACCAGACCCATGCTAAACTGAGGTGTACAAATAACAAAACAGTGCACATGTTTCCATTCTGTAACCAAACCCACAGGAAACAATTGGTGAGAGCCTAAGAACATATCCACATGCAATCATCAGTTAAATACAATTGCCTTGGTGACAACAGACCATTTTAATTAGTACTCAAATGACCAAGATGCAGAGCCACAAAACGTTTCTGAGGAAGAAAAGATAATGGAACTAACTGAAAAAGAATTCAAAATAATTCTAATGTTCCTTCAAAGGATTGACAGAAAAATCAAGGGAAGCAAAGAGAACACAGAATATTTTTTAGAAGAATTCAAGAAAACACTACAAGAACAAACAGAAAAAAATCAATGCAAAACTTGGAACAATATAAAACATGTAATTAAGAATCCAGAAAATTAATACTAAGATTTCAGAAATGGACAATACATTGAAAGAGCAAAAAAAGAGATTAAAAACAATGGAAGTCAAAATTAGTAAAATTGTTGGAAAATATCTCAGTGCTAATTACTGGCAGAGGAGAATCAATAAGACTAAGCTCTGATTTCTCAGCAGAAATCATGCAGGCAGGAAGGCAATGCGATGACATATACAAAACATTGACAATTTCTTTTTGGTATTGTGACTGTGTATTCTTTCCATCTTCTTTTGATACTTCTTGCATCATTCAATATTTTGTGCATGTTGTTGTTGTTGTTAAGTGCCGTCGAGTCGGTTCCGACCCATAGCGACCCTGTACAGGGTTTCCAAGAGTGTAAATCCTTACGGGAGTAGAAAGCCTCATCTTTC
>NW_006408663.1:172662-180753 GCF_000296735.1 Chrysochloris asiatica | reverse complement strand
GATTCGTAACCACTACGCTACCAGAGTGCATAGAATCCTTTAATATTTCAAGTCAAGGTTTGATTTTTTTCTTCAGATCTTTCAGCTTGAGAAATATTTTGTGTGTTTTTCCTTTCTGGTCTTCTAACTCCAGGTCTTTGCACATTTCATTATAATACTTGACTTTGTCTTTTTGACCTACCCTTAGTTTTCTTTATTTCTTCTACACATGTTAAGTAGGAGCTCTTCTTAGTTTTATTTCTTCTGCATATGTTAAGTAGGAGATACACCCTTAAACCATTGTTGTTTGAAATATTTTTTCCCTTAATATTTGCTGAAATTTTCCAGTTCAGGCTTTTCTCAGTTTTGCCTGAATTGAATTGATATTTTTCCTGTAACTCCTCTAACCCTGATAATCACTCTGGCTTGAAGACCATTTCCCTTTCTCTGCATATCCTTTGTTCATTCAGGAATGTAACTTTAAAAATAGTAAGAAATTATACATTAGGCATAAATCAAATGATAAGCAAAAATCAACTTTAAATGGCAATAACATGCAGAAGAGATGAAATATACTGAAGCATTTCAGGGCTTTTAACACATCCCATCTGTCAATAATGGAACATTAAAACAAGCTGCATGAGAGTGAAGCCTGAAGAAACAGGTTTACTTCAAATCTCTAGCTTCAAGCTTCAATGAGTCAAATTTCCTCCTTCCAAGTATTTTATTGATTATTCAGAGGGGAGGGGAAGGGCCCAACATGTCAAATTAACACCTTAAACTGAGGGGCCACCAGATAGGAGCACCAACTAGTGACATATCCAATTACAATCTGATTCTACCCGGCATTGTCAATACCCAGCCAAAGAAAGAAGATAACTTTATCCTTTATTTTATTGTAGAGCAGGAATAATTCATTTAAAAACAGCAGTTACTTTAAGGGTTCAATTGACAGGAAAGCATACATTTTACTAAGACTGTTGTGTTGTAACATGTCACATGGCATCTAAGTTCCAAAAGTAACAGCTGGAGTCACGATAATCTCAGGAATTTGAGACATTCTTAAAAGATAAGCAAATTTGAAGATTTATTGTCCTTGTTCTCAATTCCATGGGTCCCACATCTGGAGAAATTTAAATTTGATCCGGGATCTGAGACTATCTTGTTTTTATGGAATCTTGTTGTCCAGTATCATCTTGGCATCTGGTCAACAATTTTGTGTGGCCATGTCTTCCTTCACAAATTGATTCTGTACCTTCCCTGATCGCTTATCTAAACGGACATGTTGAGAACCAGATACCTTTACCACTCCCTTCCTCACTGTGTCTGTATTTCCTGCCAAATAACAGTTCTTTAGGAGTGGTGTGTGATTACAATCCCTACTCTTCCACTAATTGGCTATACAACTTGAGATACATCATTTAGACCGCATGAGCCTCAGTTTTCTGATTTGCGAAATAATGGGTTTGGATGAGATGATTTCTAAGGTCTCTGAATTCTGGAAGACACTGCTGCCTCTCTATGAGACTCCTGGAGACTGTGGCCTTCCCCTGATTAGTCCTTTGTCCATTGCAAGGGTGACTAATGATTAAGCGAACTGAGGAAGATGTTATAATACAGCATCCCTTGTAAAATAGATGTTTTCCTGTTAGTTGGCTCCTTAACATAGCTTGCAGTCTTTACGTTAATTCTTCCTGCTCTAGAATTGGACCAGATGCAGATCAAGTTTTCTTCTTGCATAATATTGTGTCTCTTCTCACATGGTGTACAAATCAGGCAGTGTTTTGAAATCAGCACTGGCTAACTTATACAGAAAAGAAATTGACTGGAAAGATATAGGAGGTTCTGAGAATGTCTGGAAGGCTGGAGAACTAGCCTTGGAAAGAGGAACTTAGAGAGGCATGGCACAGGCAAGAGCCCTTCCCAGATCCAGTCAGCTAAGGTTGTTGCTGACCCTGGGGACACCACCCCTGGGCACCTATCACCATCCACTGACATCTTAGTTCTGACAGAGCCACACCAAATGAGCTATTTCTGGCCTTTTATCACTTCCTGAAGATCCAAAGTCATGGGAAAATGTGTCTGGTTGACTGAACCTTGGTCAAATATCCACACAGGTTCAAGGGATCTGGGAGAGGATTATCTGTCCTTTCCAGGGTCGAGAGGAAGAAGCAAGAGTCTGCCCTTTTCTAATGTTGTCATTGCTATTGTTGTTAGGTGCCTACCAAATAAACAACAGAACAAAACACTGCCCAGTCCTGTGCCAATCTCACAATAGTTTTTACACTTGAATCCATTGTTGATGCCACTATGCCAATCCATGTCATTAAGTGTCTTCCTCTTTTTCACTGACCCTCCACTTTACCAACCATGATGTCCTTCTCCAGGAACTGGCCCCTCCTGATAACATGATGAAAATAAGAAACACCAAGTCTCACGATCCTACAATCAGAGCATTCTGACTGTACTTCTTTCAACACAGATGTAGTTGTTCTTCTGGCAGTCCATGGTACTCTTCAATTTTCTTCTCTAACACCATAACTCAAGCAGTTCTGGTAGCGTAGTGGTTACAAATCAGTCTGCTAACCTCAGGGTCAGCAGTTCGAAACTACTAGCTGTTCCACGGGAGAAAGATGAAGCTTTCTGCTCCAGTAAAGGTTTATAGCCTCGGAAACCCTGTACAGGGTTGCTATGAGTCGGAACCGACTCCACGGCACATCACAATAACAACATAACTCAAATGCATCAATTCCTCTATGGTCTTCCTTATTCATGAGTGTTGCTTGTAGAGCCAAGCAAAATGAAGTCTTTGACAACTTCAATCTTTTCTCTATTTATCATGATGTTGTGGTTAGATTCTATAAAATAAAGGGTGTTTGGATACTGGACAACCAAAAATTAAAAATGTTCACTCCACAATTTCTCACTTATGGTTATAACTTTAACACAGCCTGGAGGCTGATCTATGGTGTGATATGTTAAGGAGAGGTTTTGTTGCTAAGTGCCATCGAGTCGGTTCAGACTCATAGTGACCCTTTGATTAATTATTCTAGCATTATTTCATCATTTCATTGAATTACAAGAATCGGTAGTTGGTCCAGTTAATGAAAATATATTCTTCAGTATACTGACTAATTTATTGGGCTGGCTTTTCATTTTTACATAGTTCCTCTGCATGTCAAAATGAGTATTTAGAGTGAAAAATGACTCACCAAAAGAAAAAACATCTTCATTCTGAGCACAGGCTGTCATTGACTTTTAAAGTAAAAATAATAGTTGGTATTAATCCTTGGCCAAAGTTCTTGACAAATCTGACTTTATTTTCCTAGGCATATGCAATGTCCTGGTTTGATAGATCAGCTGCGGCATCTAGACTACCTGGAATTTAGATGCTAGATGTCAGAGAAGACACCAGAACTTAGTCCAGAAATATGTTCACCACAGACACAATTTATCCACCCTGAAAACGAAAGTGGCAAGGAGTGTCCCACTAGGTGCCAGTCTGTGGGTGGGACTCCTTCCAAGGCCAAAGTAATAGAAGACAATTTTGTCAGGGAATCAAGGAATGAGACAGTCTTTCAGAGACGTTAAACTCAAAGAGAGGATTTTGACTGAGGAAGTACAGACACATCAACATGTAAGGGGCCTTTTGCTTTTGTATTTAAAACATTCACAAGCCAGCCAAGAAAACCTCCTCACAGAGAAAGAAGCAGCTAGCAACCCAGAGATCTTTGTTCTCAGAACTCCCAGCTCCTGCCCACACCATTCCTCCCAGTGACTTGGCCTTCCAGTCTAACAGAAGAAGGAGGCCACACTGATTGCTCAGGGACACTTCTCTTCTGGTGAAAGGCATGAATTCTTCATGATGTTAGTCTGGATGAAGGTAACAGAGACTCTCAAATAACAATGGCTTAAATAAGATAGATGGAAATTTATTTCTCTCCATGCTAAAGTTACCTTCCCTACTCTTCACTGAAACGACACCAATTCATCCTACAGGTCTCAGTGGAAATCTCATCTCTTCTGAGACGTCTCCCCTGATACCACCATGGACAGCTGAGATGTTCTTGCTCTCTGATCTCAGAGCATCTTCTAACTCATAACTATTATCATACATCATTCTTGTGGAGTGTTTCATTTCCCTCCACATTAGAATTAGCAACAGGAGGATAAGGATGTGTTTATTTTGCTCGTTGCTATATTTAGAGAGCTCCTCCCTCCCACCCACACATGGCAGGTACTTAATTAGTGTTTGTTGAATGTTCTAGAGAGTGGCAGGATTGGAATATTTCTAGTTTAGTACACAAAGGGTTGTTAATTTGAAATTTTCACAGAAATTGTTGTTGTTGTTGTTAACAGTTGTCGAGTTGGTTCCAACTTACAGCGACCCCATAGAGAGTTTTCCTGGATCAGCTAGTGGGTTTGAACCACTAACCTGAGTAAAATGCATTGAATTCAAGGGAGACTGATGTTGTTAGATGCCACTCAGTGGATTTCAACTGACAGTAATGCAATGTGACAGAGTGGTACTGCCCTATAAGTTTTCTTGGCTTTAATCTTTATGAGAGCAGATTGTCAGGTTTTTCTTTCACAGTTACTAGGTGTGTTCCAACCAGAGAGTTTAACTATTTGAGCCACCAGAGATCCTTCAAGGAAGCATTGTTGTTGTTGTTGTTGTTGTTAAGTGCCGTCGAGTCGGTTCCGACCCATAGCGACCCTGTACAGGGTTTCCGAGGGTGTAAATCTTTACGGGAGTAGAAAGCCTCATCTTTCTCCCGCGGAGCGGCTGGTAGTTTCGAACCGCTGACCTTAAGGTTCACAGCCCGATTCGTAGCCACTACGCTACCAGAGCTCAAGGAAGCATAAGAGGGTAAAATGTCTTCAGTGACCTCCAGGAAAGAGGCTTTCCCAGAAGCCATAGTTTGCAAAAGGAGACCCTGTATGGGGAAAGAAAACACAAAGCAGCAAGAATCTTATTACACTGCTTACTGGACATTGAGCTTGTTATAATGGTGGTGGGGTGATTCAGAAAAGGGTAACAAGAATGGCTGCACAACTTGAAAATTTAATATTACTGAATTTTACAAGTAGAAATTGTTGAGATATGTATACGTTACCACAAAAGAAAAATTGAAAATAACAATGGCAATAAAATTGCAATTACAAATACCATTCAGATTTTAGAAAAACTCTGGCTTCCTATCTATCACACAATGCCCTCACCCCCTCTGTATTAAATAATAAATTCCCGCTTTGTGCTTCAGGAGAAAATTTCTATCTTGGTTAGTGTGGAGGCCATGTCTGATGTCCTCTGGCTTCACAAGAGAGAAAGAAAATCAAACTCCAAATCAGCCCAGACTAATTACTATGAAGCAGAAGTGAGGCAGTCCACCACCCTACAACCTTCTATGTCCTATTCTGTCACCAGCAATCCCTCCCATAGCACTCTCTGCTTCACATCTGAGTTTGATAATCTGCTGCAATGGCCACATAGAACCCAGAGACAATAGTCACAATCATGGGTTTTATTAAGGAAGTGAACAGGATACAACTCAGGATCAGGAACAACTCAGGATGCAGTCTAGAACGTGGCTTCTCTGCCATACTGTAGGCAAACCTCCCTCTTGTTTTCAGCCTTCCAGTCATTTGGTCCTTTGGCCTATGCCCTGCTCAGGCAAGTGGTATGTTCAAAAGACATATTTCATAAGTCAATTTCCTGCCCACAGGCACTCAGTCTTACTAGGTTCTTGGGCTGGGACACCCACAGCTGCTCTGTGTCTCCATGTCACTGTATCTGCCACCTCCGCTTTTATGCATATCTAGATACAAATGTTGTTGTTAAGAACCCTCAAGTGCGTTCCAACTAATATCAACCCTGTATAGGGTTTCCAAGGAGTAATTGGTATATCCAGCCCCACACAAGGACACACACACATTTCTTCAAAATGTAAGAAAATTACATCAAATCATAAAATGGAGTAAAACAACACAATACTGGGGAATTGCGGCCTAGCCAAGTGGATACATACCACCAACCTTCACAATTAGTAAATATACTGTCCTTTTTCCTTTGGTTTTGAAAATACAGTCTTGCTGGAAATCAAAATAAATTACTCATTTATCTCAGTGTAAAGTATTGCTGTTTGTAGGTGTCATCTAGTTGGTTCCTACTCATAGCAAAACTATACACAAAAGAACAAAACACTGCTCAGTCCTGTAACATCCTCCCAATTGTTCTTACACTTGACTGAACCCATTGCTGCTGCCGCTGTGCTAATCCATATCCTTGTGGGACTTTCTCGTTTTCATTGAACCTCCACTTATCCAAGCATAATATCCTTCACCAGGAACTGTTCCCTCTTGATAAAATGCCCAAAGTCTAAGAGACACAGTCTTGTCATCTTTACTTCTAAGGAGCATTCTAACTGTACTTCTTCCAAGACAGATTAGTTTGATCTTCTGCCAGTCCATAGTACTTTTCAATAGTCTTCTCCATAATTCAAATGCATCAATTCTTGGATAGTCATCCATATTCACTGTCCAACTTTCACAAGCATATAAGGTTACTGAAACTGCCCTAGCTTGGGTCAGGTGCAACTTAGTCCTCAAATTTATATCTTTACTCCATAACACTTCAAAAAGATATTGTGCAGCAGATTTACCTAATGCAATACATCATTTGATTTCTTGACTGCTGCTTCCATGAGTGTTGATAGTGGATAAAAGCTAAATGAAGTCTTTGACAACTTCAGTCTTTTCTCCATTAATCATGATGCTTTCTGCATCATTCAATACTTGCCCATAGAATTCTTCAGTATGGCAGACCAAGCCTTGAATTTTTTCTTTAGTTTTTTTTTTTCAGCTTGAGAAATGCAGAGCATGTTCTTCCCTTTTGGTTTTCTAATTTCAGGTGTTTGCATAATTCATTATATTTGTTCTTTCTTCTTGAGTTGCCCTTTGAAATTTTCTGTTCAGCTCTTTTACTTCCTCATTTCCTCCATTTGCTTTCACATCTTTACACTGGAGAGCAAATTTCAGAGTCTCCTCTGACATCCATTTGGTTTTTCCTTTCTTTCCTGTCTTTTTAATGACCTTTTGCTTTCTTCCTGTATGATGTTCTTCATGTCATCCCACAACTCTTCTGGTCTTTAGTCATTAAAGTCTAATGCATTAAATCTGTTTAGACCATCTCTAAATTCAAGTGGGATGTGTTCAAGGTCATATTCTGGCTTTCTTGGACTTCTTTAAGCTTTTGTGGGTGGTTGTCTATACAAGAGGCACAGGGCATGACTAGAGGTTGGTAACAAGGGGGTTGTGGTTCTCCCTTGTTCCTTGATTCTTCCTGGTAGTCAGGAGTTTGGCCAGTCCCTGCCTTCATCATCCCAGCAATTAGTGGCAGCCCCTCCTACACAGCTTCTGCTTTGCCTGAGGTCAGGCACCAGGCACACCATTCCCACACCTGGAGGCATGTGAACATGTCCTGAGCTACACTACACAATCAGTGAAGACAGAACTACATTTTCACTTCCAGTCTCTATCATATCCACCATGTGAGTACCTGAGAACACACAAAAATACAGTCATCAATTAAATGCGCATACAATTATAACACAATAGCTTGGAGAAAACAAACAATTTCAGCTTACACAAGGAAACAAGATAGAGTGCCTTAAACAAGTGTCCAAAAACCAGAGTCAGAAAATATAAAACCAGAAATGGATCAGAACTACTTGATTAGGAATATAAAAGAATGATGCTTAGGTACCTTCAATAGATTGTGGGGATGATCAAGACAACTGCAGATGAAATCAAGGAAAATGCAGATAAAACTTTAAAACAATCCAGGAAAACATTACAAGAACAAATTATAAACATTGTAATGAAACAAAGAATATGATTTGTTGAATGTAAAACTGATGATCTGCCCTGTAACTTTAACTCAGTTCACAATAAAAACGTTTTTTAAAAAATGCAGGCAGCCTCTGTTGTTAAGTGCCATTGAGTCTATTCCAATTCCTTGTTGTTGTTGTTGTTGTCAAGTGCCATCGAGTCAGAACCGACTCATAGCGACCCCATGCACAGCAGAACGAAACAATGTTCGATCCTGGGCCA
>NW_006408663.1:165064-169777 GCF_000296735.1 Chrysochloris asiatica | reverse complement strand
TCCTAGTCTGTCTTTGTTTTGTAGCTCATCTGAAACCTTTCCACCATGGGTGACCCTGCTGGTTATTTAAAACACTGGTGGCATAGCCCTCAGAATCACAGCAACTCAAACCACCACAGCACGAAGAAAATTCCTAGCAAACTTAAATACAACAGAACAAAACATGGCATGGTTCTACATCATCCTCACTATGCTTTATGTTTGCGCTCATTATTGCTTCCTCTCCACCACTCATCTATCAGTTTGCGATGAATTGTGTGTTGTTGTGATTCTGGAAGCTATGTCAGTAGCATTTTAAATCCCAGTAAGGTCACCCATGGTACAAAGGTTTCAGCTGCGCTTCTAGACTAAGAAAGACTAGGAAGAAGGACAGGACTACTTCCGAATAGTTACTCACTGAAAATCTTATGAATAGCAATGAAACCCTGTCAGACACCAGAATGTTGAATATTGAAACATTAAGAAGAGCACTATATTGTCAGACATAGTGTCAAAAGATGAGCCCCTCCAGTTGGAAGACACCCAAAACATGAATGAGGAAGATCTGTCTCCTCAAAATACAGTTGACCAAGATTTCAGGACCTTCAGTTGCTGATGGGGCACAAGTACAAATGATGAGAAACAGCTGTAAGCATCTATTAATAATCAAAATATGGAATGTATGAAGTATGAATCTAAGAAGTTGTCAAAAAAGAAATGGAATGCATAAACATCAATATCCTAGCCATAAGTGAGCTGAAATGGACTGGTATTGGCCATTTTAATTCTGATGATCACATGGTTTATTATGCTAGTAATGACAAATTATCATTGAAAAGAACATTTCAAGATCTATCTTGAAGTATAATGCTTTCTGTAATAGGATATAATCCACACACCTATAAATAAGACAAATTAATACCACTATTAATCAAATTTACAGACCAACCACTAAAGCTAGTGATGATAAAATTTAAATATTCTAACAATTTCTTCAGTCTGCAATTGATCCAACATGCAATCAAGATGTATTGATGATTTCTGGTGATTGGAATGCAAAAAGTTGGAAAAATAGAGGAAGGATTAATAGTTGGAAAATTTGGCCTTGGTGGTAGAAATGATGCTGGAGATTGCATGACAGAATTTTGCAAGACCAATGACTTCTTCATTGCAAATACCTTTTTATTTTTTCTAGAACTATTGCCCTATAATTAAAGACATAAATTTCAAATCGAAAGGGATTACAAAACAAGGATAGATTTTATAATGAATGAAGAAAACATCCTAAATAAACATATAAATCAGATTGATACCAGAGTTCCCATCATTTATAATGAAACCTAGATGAGAATGTTGTAGTGCATCGCTGTTTTAAAGAAAAAAAATAATTTTGAACTTATAATATATACCTACCTGGTGTGGTGCTGTGGATTAATGCGTCAGACTGCAAAGCTGTTTGAATTGCAAGATTGGTGGCTCAAGCTCATCAGCTGTTCCTCGGAAACCCTACACAGGGTCACTATGGGTCAGAATTGACTCAACGGCACTTAACAACAACAACATATAAATCAACATTTAGTTACAAAAGGTAAAAGACGTTTTAAACATAAAGATCATAAAATTTATCTGTAATAAATATTTTCTAAAATAATTACTTAAGGTTGTACTCACATAAAATACTAATTTTTGTAAAGGAATTTAAAAAGGAATAAGAAAGAGTATCAAGAGACAATTGATCTAAGAAATGTGAAGAAAACAAAGAATGAGACCTGAACCTCAGGATTAGAAAATAATTAGTCCAAATAGAAATTTAAATAAGAGTACTCTGAGAAGAATATATTAAAGAATAATATAGATTCCTTGTACTTGATAATGTGATTTAGATTCAACATAATCTTAGAACTAAAATAAAAGCAAATACCTTTTTAAACAACATAAAAGATGACTATCCACATGGACTTCACCAGATAGAATACACAGAAATCAAATTGAATACATATCTGGAAATAACGGTGGAAAAGTTCCATATCGTCAGCCAAAACAAGGTCAGGCGCAGACTGTGGAACAGACCACCAATTGTTCATATGCAAGTTCAGGCTGAAGCTGAAGAAAATTAAAACAATTACATGAGAGCCAAAATATAATCTTGAACATACTTCATCTGAATTTAGAGATCATTTCAAGAACAGATTTGATGCATCAGACACTAATGACCAAAGACCAGAAGAATGGTGGGATGACATCAAGAACATCATACAGAAAGAAAGCAAAAGATCATTAAGAAGACAAGAAAGAAGGAAAAATCCAAAATGGATGTCAGAAAAGACTCTGAAACTGCTCTCCAGCACAGAGATTCTAAAGCAAATGGAAGAAATAAGGAGTTAAAGAGCTGAATAGAAATTTCAAAAGGAAGCTCAAGAAGAGAAGGTCAAATATTATAATGAAATGTGCAATGACCTGTAGGTAGAAAACCAAAAGGGAAGAACACACTCAGCATTTCTCAAGTTGAAAGAACTGAAGAAAATATTCAAGCTTTGCCTAGCAACAGCAAAGGATCCTATAGGCAAAATATTGAATGATGCAGAAATCATCAAAAGAAGATGGAAGGAAAACAGAGCCGCTGTTGTTTTTAGGTGCCACTGAGTCGTTACCGACTCATAGTAACTCTATCCACAACAGAACAAAACACTGCCTATTCCTGGGCCAACCTCACAATCGTTGCCGTGCTTGAGCCCATTGATGCTACCATTTTGCCAATCCATCTCGCTGGGTGTCTTCCTCTTTTTTTCTGACCCTCCACCCTACCAAATATGATATCCTCTCCAGTAACTGGTCTCTCCTGACAATATGTCTGAAGTATGAGAGATCAAATCTGGCCATCATGACCTCCCAGTAACACTCTGGCTGTACTTCATCCAACATAGATTGATTTGTTCTTTTGGCAGCCTATGGTACTTTCAATATTCTCCTCCAACACCATAACTCAAATGCATCAATTCTTCTGTGGTCTTCCTTATTCACCATCCAACTTTCACATGCACATGAGGTTATTGAAAATACCATGGCTTGGTTCAGACACACCTTAGTACTCAAACTGACATATTTGCGCTTCAACACTTTCAAAAAAATCTTGTGCAACAGATTTGCCTAATGCAATACATTGTTTGATTTCTTGACTGTTGCTTCCATGTGTGTTGATGGTTGATCTGAGAAAAATGAAGTCTATGACAACTTTAATCTTTTCTCCATTGATAAAAATGTTGTTTATTGATCTAGTGGTGAAGATTTTTGTTTTCTTTACATTGAGATGCAATCCATACTGAAGGCTGTGCTCTTTGATTTTCATCAGTAAGCCCTCTTCACTTTCAGAAAGCAAGGTTGTATCATCTGCATATTGCAGGATGTTAATGAGTCTTCCTCCTATCCTGATGCCATGTTTTTCTTCATATAACCCAACTTCTTGGATTATTTGCTCAGCATACAGGTTGAATAAGTATGGTTAAAAAATACAACCCTGTCACACACCTTTCTTAATGTTAAACCTTTCAGTTTTCTTGTGTTCTGTTCGAACAACTGCCTCTTGGTCATTATACCAAAAATAAATGTTTGATTTTCAACCATTTCAAGAGGTACCAAATGATCAAGAGCCAATGTTATTCAGGAAGAAGTCAAAGGAGCACTGAAGGTATTGGCAAAAAACAAGGTTCCAGGAACTGATGGAATACAAACTGAAATCTTTCAACAAACTGATGCAGCACTGGAGGCACTTGCTCATCTATGAAAGAAATTTGAAAGACAACTACCTGATCAACTGACTGGAAGAGATCCATATTTGTGCCCATTTCAAAAAGATGTGACAAAATGCAGAAATCATCAGACAATATCTTTAACATTTTATGCAAGTAAAATTTTGCTAAGTTAATTAAAAAATTGGGTGCAACAGTACATTGACAGGGAAGTGCCAGAGGTCCAAGCTAGATTCAGATGAGGAAGTGGAACAAGGGATATCATTGTTGATGTAAGATGGATCTTAGCTGAAGCAGAGAATACCAGAAAGATGTTTTATTGAGTATGCAAAGGCTCTGAACTGTGTGGATCATGACAAGCTATGGACATTGCAAAGAATGACATTTTATTGTACTCATTAGGAACCTATATATAGACCAAGATTGTTCATTAGAACAGAACAAGGGGACACTCACTGAACGGTTTTAAATTAGGACGTGTGTGCCGGGGTTTTATTCTTTCACCCTACTTATTCAGTTTGTACTCTAAGGAAATGTGTGGCAGTGGTAGTGAGGTTGGCCCAGGATCAGACATTGTTTCGTTCTGCTGTATATGGGGTCGCTATGAGTCGGTTCCGACTCGATGGCACCTGACAAAAACAACAACAACAACTCTAAGGAAATAACTGGAGAAGCTGGATGATATGAAAAAGAATGTGGCATAAGGATTGGAGGAAGGCTCATTGACTGATATGCAGATGATACAACTTGCTTGCTGAAAGTGAAGAGGACTTAAAATACTTACTGATGAAGATCAAATACTATAACCTTCAGTAATGTAAATAAGACAAACATCCTCACCACTGGATCAATGGAGAAAAGATTGAAATCGTCAAAGATTTCGTTTCGCTCAGATCAACCATCAACACTCAGGGAAGCACCAATCAAGAAATCAAACGATGTATTGCATTAAACAAATATGCTGCAAAGACCTCTTCTTTTTTTTTTT
>NW_006408663.1:155925-164000 GCF_000296735.1 Chrysochloris asiatica | reverse complement strand
CCAATCTTGACGCCACGTTTTTCTTCATAGAACCCAGCTTCTCATATTATTTGCTCAGCATACAGGTTGAATAAGTATGGTGAAAGAACACAACCTTGTTGCACACCTTTCCCAATTTTAAAACATTCAGTGTTCCCATGCTCTGTTCGAATAACTGCTTCTTGGTCCAGGTACAGATTCCTCAGAAGTAGAATTAAGTGTTCTGGAATACTTATACTTCTCAATGTTGTCCATAGCTTGTCATGATCCACACAATCGAAAGTCTTTCCATAGTCAATAAAGCATAGGTAAACATCTAGCTGATATTCCCTGCTTTCAGCCAAGATCCACTGGACATCAGCAATTATATCTCTCATTCCACGGCCTCTTCTGAATCCAGCTTGAACCTCTGGAAGTTTTCTGTCAATGTATGATTGTAGCCGTTTCTGTATTACCTTTAGCAAAACTTTACTCGCTTGAGATATCAAAGAGATTATCCGATGATTTCCACATTCCGTTGGGTCAGGAGGGAACAGTTGCTGGAAAAGGTTGTCATGCTGGGTAAGATGGAGGGTCAGAGAAAAAGAGGAAGACCCCCAATGAGATGGATCGGCCAGGTGGCATCATGGATGGACTCAAGTGTGGCAGCGGTAATGAGGTTGGCCCACGATTGGACATTGTTTCATTCTGCTGTGCATGGGGTCGCTATGAGTCAGCTCTGACTCGATGGCACCTGATAACAACATCCGTAAGTGTAGGTCAAGGTCATCAAACTGTATCAAATTACTTTTTTCCCCCTCTTCTTTTTTCTTCTAGTTGATTTCTGATCATCCAGCCATTGATGCCAGGTCAAGTGGGTATTATCTGCAAGTGTGGGTATTCTTGTGCATATGCCCTCACTTCTTATCAGCTGGACACTTCACTCTCCACTCTAGTCATCTGTGGCTATGTCACTGACTCTGGGTCCAGGAGTCTCCAAGTCTTGCCATACTGCTGGCCATCTAGATCCCTACCCAGGCTCACAGGAGTCTATTGAATGTGGTAGGACTTAAATAGTTTCATTGCTGTTTTTCCTTCACTTCCCCTTATCGGTGCCCAACATGGTCACCAGTAAGAACACATGTCTGCTTGTGAATTCCCATTGAGTCTTAGTCTTGGAAGGCGGTTTATCCTCAGGGGACATGACCACTTGCCTTGATGGCTCCCTGGCGAACAACTTGCTTGTTCTTATAGTAGTCAGTCAGACTGCCGTTATTGTTTTGTATTTTTCCTGTCGGTCTTTCATTCAATAAGTATCTTCTGTTCTTCTAGCCATTCCAGGCTGGTCTGCATGTCCTTTCAAGTGGAAATTTCCCACATCAGAAGATTCTGGATGAAGTTCAGGATTCCACCTATGGTCTTATGCTATGCAGAGGCTCTGTAGGAAGCCTCCTTTACTGGGCAAGTTGTAGCCCCATTTTAGGTATTCCAATCAGTTATAGGCAGAAGATGGACTTAGAAGCTTTCTATGGTGATATTTCTGGCTATTCCTTTCTTTCCCCCTCAAGTGTCTATTTTATAATGGTATGCAAGGGAAACCAAGGTTCAAAAGACAGCCAATGTGTGCTGATGGCCGGTGGGTGGGCCTGTGGGAGATATACTTTGGTTATTTGATGATGCATGGAGGGGATTGTAATCATTGCAATGAAATGAAATATGATAGTCTGGATATAAAACTGATGTTCTCCCATGTAAACATAATTCACAATAAAAAATTAAAAAAAAACAAACAACCTGCCAAGCATCTTAACATTATTTCCCCCTTTTCACCCATTCAAACCATGCTTCAATCCCTGTATCCCAGAGCCCTGTTGTTCCAAGGTTGTACATACATCATTATTTACTGCCTCTTGGTCCAGGTACAGATTCCTCATAGGCATGTGAAAATTGGATAATGAATAAGGAAGACCAAAGGAAAATTGATGCATAGAGTTATGGTGTTGGAGAAGAATATTAAAAATACTATGGATTGCTAGAAGAACCAAAAAGTCTATGTTCAAAGAAGTACAGTCAAATTGCTCTTTAGAAGCCAGGATGGCCAGGCCAGAGTTCGTCTCTTATAGCTTGAACACATTATCAGGGTGACCAGTTCCTGGAGAAGGACATCATGCTTGGTAAAGTGCAGGGTGAGTGAAAAATAAGAAGACCCTGAATGAGACGAACTGGTACAATGGCAGTAGTAATGGGCTCAGGCATAGCAACGATTATGAGATTGGCACAGGACTGGGCGGTGTTTCATTCTGTTGTGCATAAGGTCACTATGAGTCAGCACTGACTCAGTGGCACTAAACAACAACATTATTGCTGCCCTCTGTGTCAACCCACCTTGTTTGGGATTTTCCTCTTTTTCATTGACCCTTCAGAAGTTGGAAAAGGCATGGGAATGAGAGCTCTCTAGAAAGGGTGGATTACCCAATAAGCAAGGTAAGCTCAAGCTTATGTATGTTTATTAAACTGTAATGAACAATTTCACATGGGTTTCATTCACCACAACATGTGAAAGAGTTAACTACCGATTAGTAAGTAAGCATACATAAATCCACACTTGAATTGCTTACTGGATACTCTGTCCCTCTCAAGGATTATAAATTTGAAAAGAGGTTTTGATTCTGTAGGAAGGTGTTGTTGGGTTGGAAGAAAGACTAATTAATACCATACTAAAAGCAGAATCTTTGATGTGGTGAAAAAACGTGAAATCATTCACTAAAATTAGTAAATCAGCACAAGTGAACTAATCCTTACATTGCTTATTGGATTATCCAACACTGTCCTCTACAACCTTTAGAAGGAATTCAGCCTTGTAAACACCTTGCTAATTGAAAGTCATTTTGGATTTCTGACCTCCAGAACCATAAGAGAATAAATTTGTGTTGTTTTAGTCCACTAAATTTGTGGTACTGTGTTACACATAGCAAGAGGAAACTAATACAGAAAAAGTCATTCAGATCATCCACTTTGAAAAACTAGTACTAACTACAGAAGTTGAGCATACTCCTACTTCCTGATTCATAATTCCACTCATAGATAGGTAGGTACCCAACAGAAATGTGTGCATATGTTCACAAAAAGTCCTGGTGTGGTGCTGTAGAACAAACACTGGAATGTTAACTGAAAGGCCATCAGTTCAAAACCACCAGTCAGTCCTAGGAAACCCTATGCAGGGTTGTGATGAGTCAGAACCAACTTAACAAAAACAAAACAAGATATTCATAGCAGCATTACTGGTAATACCCCAAACCTGAGAATTATCAAAATCATCAGTAATAAAATGGATAAATAAATTGTGGTACATTCACACAATGGAATACTATAGGCAAAGAGAATGAAAAAATACAATCACACAATATCATAGAAGCATCTCTTAAGACATAATGCTGAGCAAAATAAGTCAAACAAACAATAGTGTATTCTGTATGATTCAATTTATGTAAAGTTAAAAAAAAAGCAAAAAGAACTATGATATTTAAGTCACCGCCTCTTCCATTTGGAGGAGGATGGTGGCACGGTGGTTAAGCACTTGGCTGCTGGCCAAAACGTTGGCAGTTTGAGCCCATCCGTAGCTCCACTGGGAGAAAGCTATGGTAATCAATATTAGCAAAGATTACAGCCCTGGCAACCTAATGTGGCAGCTCTACTCTGTCCTATGTGGTCACTGCTAGCTGGAATCAACTCCACTTCAAGGAGTTTGATTATACATCAGTCAAAAGGAAAAGAAAAATATCCCAGGTCTTCACGTTGTTGTTGTTGTTGTTAAGTGCCGTTGAGTCGGTTTCGACCCATAGCGACCCTGAATAGGGTTTCCGAGGCTGTAAATCTTTACGGGAGCAGATCGCCTCATCTTTCTCCCGCGGAGCAGCTGGGAATCTCCAGTATCCCCAAGCATGTGAGCAAAGGGCCACTCCAGAAGTCTAACTTCCTAGAACCTATGTCTGAGCTACAATGCACTACAAACTCTGCATGTGTTTACTGAAGGTGCTACTTCAGCAAGTTATTTTACTACATAAAGGAAGTCTGCCCATAGATAGATCTTTTCTCTCTTGAGGACTCAAAACTACAAAATAGTTCTGATTGAAATTATCAGATCCAAAAGAACGGATTGATAGTGATGGTCTTCTCTTCACCAGGTGCTCCATGATAAATGAAGAGTTAAAATCATTTTTCTACTCGCTTCCTTCCTCAGTTAAGGATGCATGATATACATTTTGTGGAATGTTGTTAAAGGGTTATGTTGTTGTTATTAAGTGCCATCAAGTCAATTCCGACATAGCAACTCTCTATAGGGTTTCTGAAGAGAAGTTGGTGGGTTTAAACCGCTGACCTTGCGTTTCACAGCCCATTGCTTAGCCTACAGCGCCACACCAGGACATTTTAAAGGGGTATGCTGTTGTTGAGTGCTGTCGAGTGGGTTCTGACTCATAGCGACCCAGTATAGGGTCTCCGAGGGGTGACTTGTAAACTTGAACCGCCCACCTTGCAGTTTGGAGCGAGTGGTGAGCTTGAACCGCCAACCTTGCAGTTCAAACCGACCTTGCAGTCCAGTGCATTAACCCAAAGCGCCACACTAGTACTCCCATAATAAACTTATAAACAGGTACACAAAAACAAGAACTGTTCTCCTACTAACCGTTCTCCCACTTCACTGATGTGAAGCTCTGGATTTGGCAGAAGAGGATGGGAACGGAAACTGTGGAGGAAGTGTTCAGGTTTGGGAGGGGGAACCAAGAACCTTGAGGTAGGGGGTACTGTTCACCGTGGGAACCAATGGAAAGAACCTGGTCTGTACCAAGTCGCCACGCCCAAAGCGCAGTGGCCGGAGTCACACGGAGGTGGTAGGGGTGAGGCTGTGGGAACAGAGGGTGGCTCTTCAGAGACCAGAGTTTGGCCCCTGCGGCCCGGACAGGCTCCGCCGCCCCCATCCCCCGCGCAGCTCCAAGCCGGCGCGTCACTCCCAACGGAAGCGCCGCGCCACCCGAGCGTCTGGCGAGGTGCGCGCCTCCGGGCCCCCGCTCCCCTGCTCCTCAGCTCCGCTGCTCTGCGCCTTCCGCCCGCAGCTCTTCGCCGCGTAGGGCTGGGGCGGGGCGGCAACTACCGGAATCTGTAGTCTGGCCGCCCAGGAGCTGCCGAAGCCCACAGCCAGCCTGGACGGCGCCCTGGGGCCACCGCTGCAGAGGGTCGGAGCAGAGCCGGAGAAACGGAAGGCTCTGCTGACAACTCGACAGTGCGTCCCAGGTCAGTGTGCAGCACCGTCTCTGCCGGCTGCACTTGAAGAAACTTTGGTTTTCTGTGGCGATTGCCGGGAGGAGGGAACCGAGAGCGCAGCCCGGAGCTCCGCGGTCGCACGGCCTCTGTGCGCCCCTCCTGGTGCTCTCAGACCCTTGGTTCCCGCACCTCCCGAGCGCCCCGACACTGCGGTGTCCAGCGCAGGGAATGAGACCCGGCGCTAACTGAGGGACACCGGGCGGCTGGGGCCTCTTGGATTCGCTGCCCGGGTATCTCTGGGCGCGCTTTACCTCAGCTCATTCTCGCGCCTTCTCGATCCTAGCTCTTTCTCTGCTCAAGCTTTGCAGGGGTTCGGGCTAGAACCTGGCCAGAATGCGTGTTTCATCTTTTCGGCGTGGCGGCTAGAGAGGTCGGTGGGGTCCGCCTGCGGCCGTGGAGGGTCTGGAAGGATCCAGGCAGGGGCCTCACCAGAGCTGGTAGGCGCCGCAGCGGGAGCGGCGCGCACTCGGCTGCAGGAGCGCGCTGGTCTGAGGGTCCTACTTGGGCGCGTCTCCTCGGCAGCCGGAGGGCGAGGAAGGGGGAGCTAGGGGCTGCTGAGCGTTTGCAGCTAGTGGCTATAGAGAAATGGGAACACAGGGTCTGGCAGCTCTGCCCCCGTTCCCCACGCCTTTAGGGCACGCACAGCCTTGTCGCTAGGATCCCGGACCTTCCTACTGTAGAGCTTCAGTGCAGAGGAGCCCCTGACGCCCCAAAGGATGTCCATGTCCTTCTTCTGGAGGCCGGCCGGCACTGGGACCGCTCCGTAGCGGCTCTGGGCAGAACCCCCTTTCCAGGATGGCGATCACCCTCCTGCTGCCTGCCCTGTCTCGGAGGCTAGGCGACGAAACGCGCAACCCGCCCCCACCGGTGCCCCGGCGCTGTCGCCCCAGTCACCTTCCTATGCCCTTCTCCGACAGCATCTCGGGCTGGCACCCTCCCGCTCTCGGGAAAATTTGAGGAAACAAGCTCGATTTTCCGAGCTGGCGGGGACCGCAGAGACGCTGCCAGCATCCTCTACACAGTATGGAAATCCCGTCACCTTTGGCTCCTTGATACTTGGAGGTATGGGTTTTTGTGTATTGGGAGGACGAGTCTGCTGCGAGGGGCTAGGTTTGGGGGACAGCGGAAGCAGCTAGGTGAAAACAACCAGACCAGACATTTTTGGGTAACAGCAAACGTTGCCTGCTACTCCCTTTGGGCAGTTTCTGAATATCTCCTACAAGCCAGTGCCAGAGAAGACTACTTTCCCTGGCAAGTCATTGAATTTTCTGGGACAATCTCAGATGCAAATTTTTGTCCTGGCCTGGCCCCTTTCCTTGTGTGGGGAGGAGACACCCATTTTGCATGTGGCAGGCAAGCTTGCCTCGTGCCAGGTGCAGCTGGCTTTGGCATCCTGGCTTTGGGCTGCCCACCAGGACTCCAAATTTTTTCAGACTTGTCTGAGAAGGATAGGATAAGAAGTCAATTCTAACTCAAGGCTGTGCTCTTTCTGGGACTGTTTCCTTTACCTCTGGGTAGACCATGGCAGCCATATCTGTCCTTGGCTCCTGCAGGGAAGCGTCAAACCACTGGAGGCAGTGATAGAGATGGCCCAGTGAGTCTGAAGCAGGACTGAATAGCTAAGAGGAAGCGGGACTGAGCCAGGAAGGAAGAGTTTGCAACTAAGTTTGCTACAGAGTCTCTCCAAGTGTGAGTAGGAAGCACAGCCCTATTGAATATTCAGGAGCGGAGCCTGGAATCTGATTTTTAACAAGCCCTCTATGTGATTCTTTCTGCTCCCGTAAAGATTTGCAGCCTTGGAAACCCTGTAGGGTCAATATGAGTCAGAATTGACTCCACAGTACTGAATAACAACAATGATGTGATTCTTAAGTCCATAAACGATGGAGAACCCATCTATATAGTAGTTTGGCCTCGCCTTTTCAGATCCTACCAGCCCAGAGGACTTCACAAGCCTCTGTATTTGGCGATGCGTATTTAGAAAGGAACACTTAGTTGAATTCCGAAGTAGCAAGAGCATTACATAACTAGCTTTTTAAAAACTCTTGAAATCATCCTGTCAAGTAGATAGCATGACCATTTTCAGGATGAGGAAACTGAGACTGAGAAGAATGACTTTCCAAAGGTGGGTAACTTGGAAAGACATATAAGCCAGGTCTCTCAGATACCCACCCCACTGCCTCCTTTGAGTACATGCTGACCGTCCTGTGGGGCAGCAGCTGGACTGCGACAGGGGCAAAGAGAGAAGGGCTGAACTTGGAGCTTCAAACCCATTTGTGAGCATCCACCCACCTTCCTCCCCTCCCCCACCTTATACAGACAACTGCTTTTATGGCAGAGAGCATGAATCCTATTGGGAGATGGAGTAAGAAGCCTGAAGAAAACTGCTTTTCTCTCCTAATGAAAGGAAAGCTGGGAATGAGGTATTGGTACCATTGAGTTGGTTCTGACTCATAGCGACCCTGTATAGGGTTTCCTAGGAGCAGCTGGTGAGTTTGAACCTCTGACCTTGAGATTCAAATTACCTTACAGTCCAGTGCTTATCTATGCTACAGCACAAGTCATAGGAAAGGCCAGTGTGGTTTTTAAAGCACCTCAGCCCATACCATTGACACTGTTGCGACAGTCAACACAGAATCTTGCTGTGTGGGAGGCTGGTCATCCCAGAAGCATTAAATTAAAGACACAGAAACATTGAATTACGTACTGATAAGCAGTTGAGTGAGAAGCATGACTTGGAAGGCCTTCCTGTTCATTTACTGCCTCAGCCTCCTCATCTGCATAAGATGGAGGACGGA
>NW_006408663.1:153408-155320 GCF_000296735.1 Chrysochloris asiatica | reverse complement strand
CAACCTTGCAGTTAGCGGTCCAGTGCTTATCCTACAGCACCACACCAGGACTCCATAGTTATCCTGTACAATAGTACAGTTGCCCAATAGGGTTTCCAAGGCTGTAAATCTTTACAGAAGCAAACCGAGACATTTCCCACAAAGTGGCTGGTGGCTTCGAATGACTTTTCAATTAGCAGTTTTTATCACTGTGCCACCAGGGTTCCATCCAGGAACTCATACAAACTCTGGATCAGTGAAATATGATTAAGTGAACAAGCACTGTAGAGATTTCTTAACAAGGACTTAAAAATCTAGGCTTCAAGTGGGAAAGATGTGCATCAGGGAATAATAAACAAATTATTGGTGTTTATGTAACTCTGAATAGCTTTGATTTTTTTCAGTAGGTTCTGACAGCTGGCTGACAGAAAACTCATCCAAGGAGAGAAGAGGCATAAGCGAAGTATGAAATTTTGAATAATGTTTCAGGTAACTTTCTATTTCCATTTAGAGTGGGTGTTTGGACGGGTGAATGCAATTATGGTTTGAATTGCTTCAGTTATCGACAGATATTTTAAATATGGACTCAAAATTCCAAGATCCAACAGTTTTTACTTATTTTTCATTTACTTTCTGATTTACTAACAGGATTTTTAACCGTAGCTTTCCATGGTTCCAGGCCTCTCGCTTACCTGTCAGAGCACTCGACCTTCTCTTTGACCTCGTTTAATTTTACCTAAACTTTCTAATGTCATCTAGTCCAGTGATTCTAAACTGGGACATTTACCCTCTAGGGGACATTTGGCAATGGTTGAAGATATATTTGTCACACCTGAGGGTGGTTCTACAGACATTTAGTTGGGGTTCCACCTCCTCTGCTATCAAGTTAATTCCAGCTCATAGCAACCCTATAGGACAAAGTAGATCCATAGGGTTTCTGAGACTGTAAATCTTTACAGGAGAAAACAGCCTCATCTTTCTCTACAAGAGCCACTAGTAGGTTTCAACCACCCACATGTGACTAGCAGCCAATGCTGTCATCTAACAGGTTGTTGTTGTTGCTAAATGCCATTGAGTCTGATCTGACTCATAGCGACCCTATATAGGGTTTCCTAGGAGCAGCTGGTGGGTTTGCACTGCTTACCTTGCAGTCTAGTGCTTATCCTACAGTACCACACCAGGACTTCTAATGGGTAGACACCAGGAATGCTGCTAAACATACTACAATGCATAGGGCAGTTCACACAACAAAGAATTATCCAGACCATAATGTCAATTTCAATTTTGTTGAGAAATCCTGATCTGTCCAGTACACTATTTATCATTACTACTTTTTCCTCTGTTGTTTAATTCTTAAGAAAAGTTGTCCTTTGGGGCCTTGTTCACTAGAAAATATCTCACCTTCCCACCCTTCCAGCCATACTTCTCTTTATAACATAGCATAGCTAGACGTGTAGAGTTCCCTACGATCTTGCAACTCAACTGGCCAGTGGATTTCCTTGCCATCTTTCAGCAAGGTTCAAAAGCCTGTTGGTATCAGGAAGCCATCAAGGCAAGGAATCAAGTCCCTTCAGGACAAACCTCTCTTCAAGACTGAAACTCAAAGGGAACACATGAGAAGGCATGTAAGCTTACTGGCGAACACATTGGTCTGCTGGTGAGTGGAAGAGGGGGAAAGGCAGCAATGAAGAAATGGGCTGAGTTCAGCCACGTTCCATAAACTCCTGTTGACCTGGAGATGAGAGAGAAAAGTAAGGGCTGATTGGTCTGAAGTGTGGTGAGACCAGGGGACTCCTGAGCCCATGGACAAGGGCATAGCCACTGGGGGCTAGAGCTGAGAGTGAAGTATCCAGCTGATATGAAGTGAAGGGATATGCACAAGAACACCCATACTTGTAGATAGTACCCATTTGACCTAGCCTCTATGGCTTGA
>NW_006408663.1:150764-152743 GCF_000296735.1 Chrysochloris asiatica | reverse complement strand
GCAGCTAAGGACTCAAGACTCATAGAAAGAGAGGGACTGAGTGTTGGCAGCCAGAAAGCAGGCTTGCAGAACATATTCTTTGGTTGTTTAAATTATTATATATTCCTGAGAGTTTTTGTGTACACCCCCTTACCCCTCCCCCTCAAAATAAAAACAAAACAAAACAAAAACCAGAGGGAATGAAAGCACGAAGGAGATTGTAATCATTGCAATGAAACGATGGTGTAAAACCAGTGTTCTCCCACATAAACTATCACTCAGTTCTCAATAATTTAAATAAATAAATAAATAAAAAGCCTGTTGGGTGGATTTTGAAATCTGTCAAGGAGCCAGAGGGAATGAACCAGAAGAGTAGTAAGCCAGAAAAAAACTTTCTCCCTACATTTCAAAAAGTTGAGGAATTCTTTCCTTGAAAAAGAGGGGGAAAGAAGGTTTAAATATTTTGAGTCTCAACTGCAATTTAGCAGCAATACCCTCTAGGATTTGGAGCACCATTTATTGTAGAATTATTATTTGCGTACTTAATATGTGCAAAATCCTGCTAATATAGTAGAGTCAACACATAATCTTCTCCTGATGTATATAAAGAAAATTACCTTGTAAAGCATTTTCAGCTTAAGTGACTTTTTTTTTTAAAACCAAAGCGATACAAGCATATATATTTTATTTACAAATAATACTACAAAGTTTATAAGGATAAACACCACTCTTGGTCCCTCTGTTTTCTCTCACACCACTGTCCTATTCACAGAGCTGACTTATTTCAACTCTTTTAGCTATTTTTTTTTTTTTTCTGGTTTTTACTTCCAGGTTTGTGAAAAATAAGCCTATTTGGCTATCTTATGATCTAACACTTTTTAGCATCATTTAATGGCTTCCTGTTATGGTACATAGGGATTTAGCACTATCTCACAATTCCTGATTATCCCAACATAGTCTTAGTTAAGTTAAAATCAGTGTTTACATAATATGACTAAAAAAAGATTATCTTCTGCAGAATCAAATAGTGTGCTGTGATTATATTTCCTTACATATGCAACTTTTTTTTAGTTCTCCTGTGATGATTGCCGAAATTATTCATTTGCTTAGGTTTATCCCCCTATGCATCTATTTTTAATTTCCCTATTATTTTTGTCAAATGCCTACCGTCTTAGTTATTTAGTCTTGCTATAAAAGAAATACCACAAGTAAATGGCTTTAATAAACAGAAATTTATTTTCCCACAGATGAGGAGGCTAGACATTTTAATTCAGTGAACCAGCTCCTGGGAAGTTTTGTTCTCTCTCTGTGGACTCTCCTTGTCATGAATCTTTCTGTGGGTAGAGAAACCCCAGGTCCAAAGGAACCCTGGCTGCAAAGGACACATTTCACCCCTGACTCTTCCTACTTAGTGGGAGGAGGGCCCTCGTACTGTGCTTAGTCTCTCTCCTTTTATGTTTTGTGAGGTAGTTTTGGATGACAAACTTTAATCCATGACACCTGCTGTTGTTATTGCTAGGTGCCTTATTTGGTTCCTACTCATAGCAACACTATGTACAAGAGAACGAAGCACTGCCTGGTCCTGTGCCAGCCTCGCAATTGTTATATTGAGCCCACTGTTGCTACCACTGTGTCAATCCATCACATTGAGGGTCTTCCTCTTTTTTGCTGACCATCCACTTTACCAAGTATTAAGGAACTGATCCCTCCTGACAAAGTGTCCAAAGTACAAGAGAGAACGTCTTGCCATCCTCACTGCTAAGAAGCACTCTGGCTGTGCTTCTTCTAAGACAGATTTATTTGCAATCCATGGTACTTTCAATAGTCTTCACCAACACCATAATTCAAATGCACTGATTCTTCTGCGGTCTTCCTTATTCACTGTCCAATTTTCACATGCACATGAAGCTATTGAAAATACTATAGATGTGATAGTAATGATATTGTGCAATGATTTCTGCATTCCTTTGGGTCACCTTTCTTTGGAATGGGCATAAATA
>NW_006408663.1:146196-149709 GCF_000296735.1 Chrysochloris asiatica | reverse complement strand
TTGCAATGAATAAGTCACTGTTGTTGTTATGCACAACAGAACGAAACACTGCCCGGTACTGCAACAATCTCACAATCATTGCTACACTTGAGCCCATTGCTGCTGCCACTATGCCAGTCCATCTTACTGGGGTTCTCCCTCTTCTTCTCCAATCCTCCATTTTACCAAACATGATATCCTTCTCCAGGGATGTCAGAAGTATGAGAGATAAAATCTGGCCATCCTGGCTTTCAGGGAGCATTCTGGCTGTACTTCTTCCAACACAGGTTTGTTCTTTTGGCAGTCCATGGTACTTTTAATATTTTCCTCCAACACCATAACTCAAATGCATCAATTCTTCTACTGTCTTTCTTATTCATTGTCAATTTTCATATGCATATGAGGTTATTGAAAATATCATGGCTCGGATCAGACTAATGAACACATTAGTCCTCAAACTGACATCTTTGTTCTTCAATATTTAAAGAGGTCTTATGCAACAGAGTTGCCTAATGCAATACGTCATTTGATTTCTTTCTTTCTTTTAAAAAGCTTTTATTGTGAATTGAGTGATAGTTTACATGGCAGAACATTGGTCTTGCACTAAACCAATCATATTTTGCTTCATTATAATGATTATAATCCCCTCCATGTACCACTGGTTAACAGTATTTGCCTCTATTCCCTCTTTTTGTTGTTGTTTTTGTGGTACACAAAAACACGCAGGAATATCTAATGGTTTAAACAACCAAAGGGCACATTTTGCAAGCCAGCACACAGCCTTTCTCGTTCCATGAGTCTAGAGTCTTCACCTTCCTCCATCTCGGGTGTCACTGCTTCAATGGTTAGGATACCATACTCTGCTCCTGCTCTTCCCTCTTGATGGTCCTAGGGTCATCTATTCCTGGACTGTAAGAATAACATTTTGTTACACATCTTCTACCTTTACAATTGTGGTAATTGTAATTAGTCATGATAACAATTACTCACTATTGAATCAAAAGAATCCTATCCCCATCTCCTTTCACCAGACCCATCTAGACAAGATGAAAACTATTTAGAGGAGATTCTGCCTCTCTGCCCCCCACCACTCTGAAACTAAATTTCCTTTTGAGAATTTGAAAGTCAGTCACTTTGTGTCTTTATAGCGCCCCCATTTTAGGTTGTTGTTCTGTTCCGTGGAGTCGGTTCTGACTCATAGCGACCCTGTACAGGGTTTCTGAGGCTATAAATCTTTACAGGAGCAGAAAGCCTCATCTTTTTCTCGCGGAACAGCTGATAGTTTCAAACTGCTGACCATGAGATTAGCAGCCCGATTCATAACCACTACGCCACCCATTTTAGGTAGCTAGTATCTAAGTTGTCTGTCCTTATCAACCGTGTGTTGGCTTGATCCTTGATGGAAGACTCCTTCCTTCTGAGTTGGTATTTTGAGGCACTACATCTGTAAGTAAAGGTCAAATCCCACAAATTGTAGCAATTTACACTTTTTCACTTTATGGAACTTCTTTGTTTTCCTCTAGTTGAGTTCTAATCATCAATTCATCCAAACTAGGTCAAATGGGTACTATGCAAGTTTGGGCATTCTTGTACATCTCCCCTCATTTCATATTAGTTGGATGCTTCACTCTCAGCTCTAGCTCCCAGTGGTTAGGTCATTGTCCATGGGCTTAGGAGTTCCCAAGTATCCCCAAACTTCAGACCAACTAGCCCCCTTCCTCTTCTCTCTCCCATCTCAAGGTTGACAGGTGTCTATGGAACATGGTCAAACTCAGCCTATGTCTTTAATTACTTAACTCCACTTCCACTACAAGTAAACCAATGCAGTCACCAGAGAGCTTACAAGTCTGTTCATGTGTTCCCTTTGAGTTTCCCTTTGAGTCTTAGTTAGAAGAGGGTTTGTCCTGAAGGGCCTTGGATGGCTTGCTTTAAGGGTTCCCAGGAAGACAGTTTGCTTGTTCTTGTAATAGCCAAACAGTCTGCCTTTTTTTTTTTTTTTTTTTTCCTGCTGATCTTTCTCTCAAGAAGTATCTTTTTCCCTTTAGCCATTCCAGGTGTGTCTACATGTTCTTTCAAGTGGGAATCTTCCATGTCAGAAGATTCTAGATGGGACTCAGAATTACACCTAAGGCCCCATATTCTACAAAGACTCAACAAGAAGCCTGGGCAAATTCTAGAACCCCTTTTTGGTATTCCAGTCAGTTAAAGGATGAAGATGGGCTTAGAAGCTTTCTGTAATCAACATTTCCCGATATTCCTTTCTATCCTATTTAAATGTCTATTTTATAATAGTAGGCTTTTTGAACTTCGCTGTTATTGCTGGTGTGAGATGATAAATCATTGTTGTTTTGATTTGCCTCTCTCCTTCCACAGATGTAGTCAATTTGATTTCTGTGTTTTCCATCTGGTGAGGTCCATATGTATAGTTGTCTTTCATGTTGCTTTAAAAAGGTATTTGCAATGAACAAATCATTGGTCTTGCAAAATTCTATCATGTGATCTCCAGCATTGTTTCTATTACCAAGGCCAAATTTTTCAACAATTCATCTTTCCTTTTGTTTCCAACCTATGCATTCCAATCACCAGTAATTATCAATACATCTTGGTGCATGTTCGATCAATTTTAGACTGAAGAAATTTGGTAGATCAAGTTCGTCATCACTGGTTTTAGTAGTTGGTGCATAAATTTGAATAATAGTGATATTAACTGGTCTTCCCTGTAGACGCATGGATATTATCCCATCACAGACAGTGTTGTACCTCATGAGTGATCTGGATATGTTCTTTTTGATGATGAATGTGATGCCATTCATCTTCAATTTGTCATTCCTTGCACAGCAAACCATGTGATTGTCAGATTCATAATGGCCAATACCAGTCCATTTCAGCTCACTAATGCCCAGGATATCCATGTTTATGTGTTCCATTTCATTTTTTACAACTTCCAATTTTCCTAGATTCATACTTCCTACATTCCATGTTCTGATTATTAATGAATGTTTACAGCTGTTTCTCTTCATTTTGAGTAGTGCCCCATCAGCAAAAGAAAGGTCCCGAGGGCTTTACTCCATTCGCGTCTTCACAATAATGTATAATTTGAGGAGACAGCTCTTCTCCAGTTGATTTTGAGTGCCTTCCAACCTGAGGGGCTCATCTTCTGGCACTATATCTGACAGTGTTCCACTACTATTCATAAGGTTTTCAGTGACTAAATATGCATAAATAGTCTGTCTCTCCTTCTTCCTACTCTGTCTTAGTCTGGAAGCTCATCAGAAACCTGTCCACTGTGGGTGACTCTGTAGTTATTCAAAATACAAAATGTAATACAAAAACGGCTGCAAACATACTATGGCAGGGAACTTGCAGATGTTCAAGCCAGTTTCTATAGAGGACGTGGAATAAAGCATATATCATTGCTGATGTCCAATGGATCTTGGCTGAAAGCAGAGAATATCATAAAGATATTTACCTGTGCTTTATTGACTGCGCAAAAGCTTTCGATTGTGTGGATCATGACAAGCTACAGACAACATT
>NW_006408663.1:141806-145209 GCF_000296735.1 Chrysochloris asiatica | reverse complement strand
TCTGATATGTCACCGCAAAAATTTTTTTTCCCATTCTGTGGTCTCCCATTTTACTCTTTTGGTGAAATCTTTTGATGCACATAGTTTTTAGTTTTCAGTGTGTCCCAATCATCTATTTTTTCTTTTGTTTGTACAGTTCTCACAATGTTTGATAGTCTGTGTGTGCCTTGTATTAGAGCCCTTAAATTTGTCCTTATTTTTTCACTGATGACCTTTATAGTTGTGGGATTTACATTTAGGTCTTTAATCCATGTTGAGTTAATATTTGTTTATGGTGTGAAATAAAGGTATTATTTCATTCTTTTGCATATCAATTTCCAGTTTTGCCACCACCATCTGTTGAAATGACTATCTCTTCCCCATTCAATGTACTTTGGCCCTTTGTCAAAGATCAATTGGCTCTATTCGAATGGGTTAACTTGTGGATTCTCAGTTGTTTAATTGATCTATGTATCTTTCATTGTACTAATACCAGGCTCTTCTCCCTTGATAATTCTAGGGTCCTCTGTTACTGGACTGTAAAATTAACTACTCCCCTCTTTTTGTTACAAAACTTCTACCTTTACAGTTGTGACAGTCGCAATTAGTCATGATAACAATTATTCACTATTGAATCATAAGAATCTTATCCCCATCTATTTTCACCAGACCCATCTAGACAAGATGAATACTATTCAGTGGGGTTTCACTTGCTTCTGTACACTCTGAAACTAAACTGCCTCTTAAAACTTGTAAGCCAGTCACTTTGTGCCTTTATTACCCCCTCATTTTAGGTAGCCAATGTCTTGAGTTGCCTGTCCCTATCAATCCTATATACAGAGGGGATAGGATTGATCCTTTATCTGAAGACTCCTTCCCTCTCAGTTGGTATTTTGAGCTACTACATCCATAAGTACAGGTCAAGTTCATCAAATTGTAGCAATTTACACCTGTTTCCTTTATTTAAAAAAAAATTTTTTTTTTGGTCTTCCTCTAGTAAAGTTCTGATCATCAAGCCATCGAATGTAGGTCAAATGGGTACTATCTACGAGTTTGGGCATTCTTGTGTGTCTTCCCTCACTTAATATTAGCTGGACACTTTGCTCTCAGCTCTAGCCCTCTGTGGCTATGTCCTTGTCCATGGGCTCAGGAGTCCCCAAGTTTCACCACACTTCAGACCAACCAGCCCTTCCTCTTCTCTCTCTCATCTCCAGGTCAACAGGAGTCGATGTACTGTGGTTGAACTCAGCCCATATCTTCATTGCTGCTTTCCCCCTCTTCCACTCACCAGTAGACCAATGTGGTTGCCAGCAAGCTTAGATGTCTGCTCATGTGTTCCCTTTGAGTTTCAGTCTTGGAGGGGGTTTGTCCTAAAGGGACTTCATTGCTTGCCTTGATGGCTCCCCGGGGAACACCTTGCTTGTTCTTGTAGTAACCAATCAGACTGCCATTTTAGTTTTGGATTTTTCCTGCTGGTCTTTCTTTGAAGATGTATCTTCTGTTCCTCTAGCTGTTCAAAGCTGGTCTGCTTGTCCTTTCAAGTGGGAATGTTCCACCTCAGAAGATTCTGGATGGGGCTCAGGATTCCATCTAAGGCCCTATATACTACAAAGGCTCTGCTGTTGCTGTTGCTGTTAAGTGTCGTCGAGTCGGTTCCAACCCATAGTGACCACAGGGTTTACAAGGAGTGGCTGGTGAGCTTGAACCACCGACCTTGTGGTTCAAACCAACTTTGCTCTGCAGGAAGCCTGTTTCATTGGGGAAGTTCTAGAATCCCTTTTAGGTATTCCAATCAGTTATAGGCTAGAGACAAGCTTATAGGCTCTCCGTAATCACATTTCCTGGTGTTCCTTTCTATCCCACTCAAGCGTCTATTTTACAGTATCTGCTCTGGTCTTTATTATTTATTTTCTTCTGGTGACTGTAGGTTTACTTTTCTGGTCTGTTTCTAATTAGTGGAGATGTTGTGCTAATGTGTTGATTTGGGATCTGTCTGGTTTTTGGATGTGTGCATTTATTGCTGGAAATTGTCCTCTCAATACTGCTTTTGCTGTGCCCCAAAGGTTTTAGTATGTTTAGTTTTCATTCTCATTTATTTCTAGGCGTCTTTTAATTTCACCTTTTATTTGTTCTACGTCCAGCAGCTTTTAAGCAGGGTGTTATTCAGTTTCCATGTGTTTGACTTTATTTCCTTATCTTCCTAATGTTGTTTTCTAATTTTATAACATTGTGATCTGAGAAGATGCTCTGTAGCATTTTGATGTTTTTAAATTTATGGAAGCTTGCTTTGTGGCCTAACACATGTGAACTGGAAAAAAATGTGTATTATGCTGTTGTTAGATTGAATGCTCTGTACATGTCTCTGAGGTCCAGTTAGTTGATTGTGTTATTTAGTTCCTCTGTGTCTTTGCCAAGTCTTTCTGGTTGTTCTATCGTTTTTCAAGAGTTGTATATTAAAATCTCTTACTATTATTGTAGCTTAGTCTATTGTTGTGTTCAATTCTATTAGGATTTGCTTTATATATTTTGAGGCTTTTTCATTGGGAGCATAGATATTTATTATGGTTATGTCATCTTGTTCAATTGACCCTTTAGTTATAAGATAATGTCCTTTGTCTCTTATAATACTTTTTGCCTTAAAGTTTATTTTATTAGAAATTAGTATTGCCTCTCCTGCTCATTTTTTATTGCAATTAGATTGGTATATATTTTTCCATCCTTTTATTTGTGTGTAAGGTGTATTTCTTTTAGACAGCATATTGGAGAATACTGTTTTCTCATCCATTGTGCCACTCTCTGTCTTGACTGGTGCATTTAATCCATTGATATTCAGTGTAGTTATTCATGGGTATAAATTAATTGCTGTCATTATGTTTTGTGTGTGTGTGTGTATGGTGCCTCTGGTTTCTTTGTTCTGCATCCCTTCCTGTGCTGAGTTTTTTTTTTTTTTTTGTACTTTTTCTTGTCAGTTTATTCATAGTTTTAATGTTTCCATATTCTTCTTGGATTTTCCTTTTCTTGTATGTTGTTAAGTATTCATTTTCTTTGTGGGTGCCATTTATTCTATTAACTTTTCTTCCTTTTAAAACAGTCTGTTTTACCCTGAAACCTACCTGACCTCCTCTCTGTTCCTATATTTTCCCCTTCTTTCACATTGTAATTGTTTTGATCATAGAGTAACCTCCCAGATCCTCTGAATTTGTACTTGTGATTTTATTCTGCTCTGGACTCTTCCATCTCTCTACTGAGTTCCCAGTGGTTTTGCCATGTATGTGCATCTTTAGTTGTTGTATGTTCTTGTTGGCTCTTAGTCCAAAGAACTCCCTTTAGGATGTATTGAAGCTCTGGCTTGGCTTTTTACAAAGTCCCTTAGCTTCTGTCTATCCTAGAATGTTTTGATTACACCATCATAGTTTATTGACAA
>NW_006408663.1:130513-141521 GCF_000296735.1 Chrysochloris asiatica | reverse complement strand
CCAGCAACTCTTCAACTATCTCCTCTGTGGATTTCTGTGATTCTTCCTGTTCTGGGACTCTAAGCACTTGTAGGTTATTCCTCTTCATGTTGCCCCACATGAATCTTTAGACTTTCTTCAGATTTTTCCATCCTTTTTTCTGCTTGCTATTTTATCTTAGCAGTATTGAGAGATCTCTATTCAAGTGCTCTGATTCTGGCTTCCATCCCTTCAATTCTAGTCCTTTGCTCTTTCAGTGTATTGTCCATTTTTGATATTTTAGTATTAATCCTCTGGACCTCTTTTTGCAGGATTTTAATTATTTCCAATGCTGTTTCTGTCTTATTTGATTGTGCCTGTAGCACTTTTCTGACTTCTTCCTTGCTTTCCTCAACATCTCTGTGGATCATTTGGATGCACCTCAATATTATTCCCCTGAATTCCTTACTGGGCAGTTCCAAAGCCTGCACTTCTTCCAATGGAAATTTTAGCTCTATCTGCAACTCATTTGTCTCAGCTACTCTATCTTGTCTGTGCACATGGGCAGAAATTTTTTGTTACCTTTTAGACATTGTGGTGCTATGTATTTTCAACAATCAGATGAATGTATGTTGGTGTATTCTTAAGTTCTCTGATTGCCTCCTGGTAGATGTGACCAGGAGATGGGTTTCTCTTTTCACTTCACTTACTACTCAACTCAGAGTAATTTTAGCAGGTGTTGGTTATTTACGCTGTTCTGGTGTATAGCAGCTGGTATTTGTTCTGCCCAGATGGTGGGATTTTATAGAGTATGATTGTACCTTGGCTGTATGACTGCAATTGCTGCCACTTTTTTGGGTAAGGCAAGGAGAGAACGAGCCCACCCAAGATAAATGGAGAACCAAAAAACCCTAGCCTGGACACTAAAGTCTAAAACTGTCCAAAAAAACCCACAAACCCCAACAAAACAACATAGCAAAATTTGAGTAACACTTTAACACCCCTTTTTTTGCTTCGTGCCTTCAAAACTGCCTGAAATTTTTCAAGGTGTTCCCATTGCACCTTATAATGTTACTCAAGATGTAGTTTTGGCCTTTTTTTTTCTTCTTTTTTGCCTCTCTCACCGCTCCTCATACCTGTCCAGGTGTTTCTCCTAATGAGAACCAGCCCAGAGCTACCCAGATCCGTTTGAAAGATACTCCATTTTAAGCGTTTGACTCTTTTACCTTCTTTGATTCTATGCCCAGTGACCCCTTCTGTGCCGATCCTTGCGTGTGTGTAGTATTACCTTCCCTGGAGGTGTCCACTTACTCAGGTGTCGTCCTCTGGTCCCCAGAATTGAAATGGGCAGATAGAGGAAAATAAAAGAACAAAAAAGAAATGTTCACACTTTTATCTCTAATGATCAGTCAATCCTCAGGTATTGGAGTGCCCTCTTGACCTTGTATCTGTTCCTTGCCATTCAAAATGGCTGTACTGGGACTTTCTGGCCACAGAAAATCAGAAAACACCTTCTTTCTGGCTTCTGCTCCAAATCCACTCAGCAGTAAGTCTTTGATCCTCCTAATTATCCCTTTATATGAAGTTCAGAGTTCCAGGACCATCCTTTGAACTTGTTTGGTCTGGTATTCCATGTTATTACTGGCAGAGATCTGCACAGCCTTTTTCCCTAATCTGCCATCAAGCCCTACCATCCTTATAGTGTCTTCTTAAGGTCTTGCTTTCCTTGATCTTTCTACTCTTCTTTGAGAGGACAGCTCTATCCTAGTTGTATTTTGAATGCCTTCCAACCTGAGAGCTCATCTACTGGCACTATATCTGAAAATGTTCCTCTGCTATTCATAAGGTTTTCTCTGGTCAATTTTTTTTTCTCCTTTGTATTAGAAGTAGACCATTAAATCCTTCTTCCTAGTCTCCCTTAGTCTGGAAGCGCCATTGAAACCTGTCCACCATGGTTGACCCTACTGGTATTTGAGATATCAGTGGCATAGCTTCTAGCATCACAGCAACACACAAGTCACCACAGTAGAACAAACTGACAGATAAGTGGTGGGGTTTTTTTTGTTGTTTTTGTTTTTACTGTTAATTACCATAAATGTTGTATTTTAATTAATTTAATTGTAATTACACAGAATTTTGGGGTTTTGTTTACATTTATATTCCAAATAACAATTTTCAAAATATTTTTCATGAATAGAAAATAATTTTTAAATAAACATGGGACTCATCAAGGGAGAAGAGTGGAGTATGGGACACTACCCAGAGAAACAATGATGCCAGAGATGGAAGCAGAGATGATGACGTGGAGAGATGGAGTGGCTGGGGACGTTAGACCCAGAGAGGGAGAGGGACTGTGTGCTGACGACCAAGGGGCAGGCTTGTGGAGTGTACCCTTTGGTTGGTTGATGATGTATGGAGAGGATTGTAACCATGGCAATGTAACGATATAAGATAGGATGAATGTAAAGCTAATGTTCTTCCATGTAAACTATCACATAATTTAAAATAGAACAGTTTAAACAAAATAAAAAAACAAATGATTCAACTGAAAAAATAAATTAACATGGGACTTCTGTTGTTGTTAGGTACCATTGAGTCGGCACCAACTCATAGTGACCTTGTGCACAGCAGAACGAAAGATCCTGGGCCAACCTCACTATTGTTGCCACACTTGAGTCCATCGATGCTGCCACTTGGCCAATCCATGTCATTGGGGGTCTTTCTCTTTTTCTCTGACCCTCCACCTTACCAGACATGATATCCACTCCAGCCTCTGGTCCCTCCTGACAATATGTCCGAAGTATGAGAGACGAAACTTGGCCATCTTGGCCTCCAAGGAGTACTCTGGCTGCACTTCTTCCAAAACGGATCTGTTGGTTCTTTTGGCAGCCTATGGCACTTTCAATATTCTCTTCCAACACCATAACTCAAATGCATCAATTCTTCTATGGTCTTCCTTATTCAGTGTCCAGCTTTCACAAATGCATATGAGGTTACTGGAAATACCCTGGTTTGGGTCAGGTGCACCTTAGTCTTTAAGCTGACATCTTTGCTCTTCAACACTTTAAAAAGGTCTTGTGCAGCAAATTTGCCTAATGGAATATGTCGTCTGATTTCTTGACTGCTGCTTCCATGAATGTTGATAGTTGATCCAAGAAGAATGAAGTCCTTGACAACCTCAATCTTTTCTCCACTGATAAGAATGATGTTTATTTGTCCAGTGGTGAGGATTTTTGTTTTCTTTACATTGAGATGTAATCCATATAGAAGGCTGTGCTCTTTGATCTTCATCAGTAAATGTTTTAAGTCCTCTTCACTTTCAGCAAGCAAGGTTGTATCATCTGCATATCGCAGGTTGTTAATGAGTCTTCCTCCAATCCTGATGCCATGTTTTTCTTTATATAACCCAGCTTCTCGTATTATTTGCTCAGCATACAAGTTGAATAAATATGGTGAAAGAATACAACCTTGTCACATACCTTTCTTAATTTTAAACCATTCAGTGTTCCCATGTTCTGTTTGAACAACTGCCTCTTTGTCCAGGTATAGATTCCTCATGAGCACAATTAAGTGTTCCAGAATACCCATACGTCACAGTGTTGTCCATAGCTTGTCATGATCCACACAATCAAAAGCCTTTGTGTAGTCAATAAAGCACAGGTAAACATCTTTCTGAAATTCTCTGCCTTCAGCCAAGAATCATCGGACATCAGCAATGATATCCCTCATTCCACAGCCTCTTCTGAATCCGGCTTGAACCTCTGGAAGTTCTCTGTCAATGTATGCTTGCAGTCCTTTCTCTATTACCTTTAGTAAAGCTTTACTTGCATGGGATATCAAAGAGATTGTCCGATGATTTCTGCATTCCGTTGGGTACCTCTCTTTGGAATGGGCACAAATACGGATCTCTACCAATCATTCGGCCAGATAGTTGTCTTCCAAATTTCTTGGCAGACATGAGTGAGTGCCTCCTATACTGCGTCACTTTCTTGAAAGATTTCCATTTTTATTCCATCAATTCCTGGTGCCTTGTTCTTTGCCAATTCCTTCAGTGCACCTTGGACTTCTTCTTTCAGTATCATTGGCTCTTGATCATATGCTACCTCTTGAAATGGTTGAACATTAACTATTTCCTTTTGGTACAGTGACTCTGTGTATTCCTTCCATTTTGTCTTGATGCTTTCTGCATCATTCAATAATTTTCCCAGAGAATCTTTCAATAACGGAAGTCGAAGCTTGAATTTTTTCTTCAGTTCCCCCAGCTTGAGGAATGCTGAGCATGTTGTTCCTTTTTGGTTTCCTGATTCCAGATCTTTGCACATTTTGTTGTATACCAATGAAGATTTTGAAAATACATTTTGGTTCACACCTCCCTCAAGGAAATTACTATTCTAAAATTCCTTCTCTTTTACTAGTTGCTATTTTCATTGTACTCATTAATTGCATAATCTAATTTGTATCCTTTGAAAGCACTCGTTTTCCTCTGAAAAATATTTTAGAAACCAGTTCTGAATAGCAACTAATTAATAGAAATGGGAGTGCTGTATCTAGCTAATCTTGTGATCTTCTTCTTCTCTGGAAACCAGGTATTGATTTCTGACTTTTGAAGATGGATGAAGGCATAGAGATTTCCAGTGATGCGAATTCCCTGATCAAAGCAGTCCATCAGAGCCGGCTTCGCCTCACAAGACTCCTGCTAGAAGGTGGTGCCTACATTAATGAAAGCAATGATCGTGGGGAAACGCCTTTAATGATTGCTTGTAAGACCAGACATGTTGATCACCAGAGTGTCAGTAAAGCCAAAATGGTGAAATACCTGCTCGAAAATAATGCTGATCCAAACATACAGGACAAATCTGGGAAAACCGCTTTGATGCACGCTTGCTTAGAAAAAGCTGGTCCTGAAGTGGTTGCCTTGCTTCTGAAGAGTGGGGCTGACCTTACTTTGCAAGACCACTCTAATTACTCTGCGCTTGTTTATGCTATAAATTCAGAAGACAGAAACACACTGAAAGTTCTACTTCGTGCTTGCAAAGCAAAAGGGAAAGACGTCATTATCATAACAACAGCAAAGTCAGCCTCTGGAAGGTACACTACCAAGCAGTACTTGAATACGCCTCCAGGAGATTTAGATGGGAGTCATCCTGAAGCCTCTTGTGCTACGCCTTCAGAAATAGATGTAACCACTACCGGATCACCACATTCTCCTGATATGGAAATGACTCCTTTTGTCTTTAAAGATCTGGAGGCCTCCGGAAGCAGTGATGACACCTGGGAACCAGGCTCCCCAGTGTGGAAGCCTGTGACAATCTCTAATGGGTCCAAGCTCCCCCAGGCTCCACCCTGGATCAAGAGTGCCCCCTCACTAATGCACCAGAACAGAGTGGCCTCTTTGCAAGAGGAGCTCCAGGATATTACTCCAGAGGAGGAATTATCTTACAAAACCAATGGGCTGTCACTTTCCAAGCGATTCATCACTAGGCACCAAAGCATTGATGTAAAAGACACTGCACATTTGTTAAGAGCCTTAGATCAGGCTGGTTCAAGAAAGATGTCGTATGATGAAATAAATTATCAGTCATTCTTTTCAGAAGGCACTCAGCATGGTGGTGAAATCCCTGTTGATCCGGACCCAGAAACTAACCAGACAATATTTGCTTCTACCTTAAGAAGTGTCGTTCAGAAAAGAAACTCAGGAGCAAATCACTATAGTTCTGATTCCCAGCTCTCAGCTGGTCCTACCCCTACAACTTTAGAAGAGAGCAGAGCACTTACAGGAAAGAAAAAGATCCTCTCACCATCTCCTTCTTTGTTGTCAGGCTCCAAAGAATTGTTAGAGAACATCCCTCCAGGTCCCCTGAGCAGGAGAAATCAGGCAGTTTTAGAAAGACGTGGTTCTGGGGCTTTTGCTTTAGATCACAATATTACACAAACCAGACCAGGATTTCTGCCACCCTTAAATGTAAACTCTCATCCTCCCGTCTCAGATATCAATGTTAACAAGATTTCCAGTCTTCTGTCTTGTGGTCAGAAAGTGCTTATGCCAACAGTTCCTATTTTCCCAAAAGAATTCAAAAGTAAAAAAATGTTATTAAGGAGACAGTCATTACAAACTGAACAAATTAAGCAACTGGTAAATTTTTAAGTTTTTTGTTGTTGACCACTGTAGAGTGGTTTCTGACTCATAGCGACTCTGTGTTAAGGTTTCTGAGGAGCAGAGAGATGGTCATAAAGTATGTTTTCTTAAAATAACAATATTAGAGAAATACAGAAATCTTAGAAGTTCATCGTTTTAAACCTTGTGATTAACTAGTCCGTATATTTAGGGAGCTCAACATTTTGTACTAGGCACTATGTATTGTACTAGGCACTGTAGCGACAGATAAATAATATATAGTTTCTCAAAACTACAAATACTTAACAATATCATGTGGTCCAAGTTTTTCAGTTAAGTAAAAATCAACAAAAAAAGAAAGCCACATAAATTGGAGATTTATTTATTTTTCAGATTTGCCAAATATTTTCTTAGAAAACATTCTGCTCAAGTCAATAAATATTTTTTAATTCTTTGAGTAGTAAATAATGTTGTGATTATCCATCACACCAAAATCATAAAAGAAAACTCTGCCTACTATATAACATGCTATGACCAATAAATAAAGACAGGCAACTAATTCTTAAAAAGTGTTGGCTGTAGTTATGTGAGAATCTAGTCTGAATGTGTAAGATCAACTATCATGGTAGAATGGGTAAGTAAAATTAATTTTGTCAGCTTAGCCAGTGTAATGCTGGCAGGTCAAAGCTTTACCAACTAGTAAAAATCTATGAAGGTGTGCGGGTGGCACAATGGGTTAAGCACTGGTCTGCTAACCAAAAAGTCTGTGGTTCAAACCCACCAGCCTCACTGAGAGAGAAAGGTTAGGCTGTATACTTCTGTGAAGATTTACAGCCTCAGAAACCTGTGGAGCAGTTCTACTCTGTTCTGTTGGGTAGTGAGTTGGAATCAACTAGATGGCAGTGGGGTTTTCTTTTTTAATCTATGTGCTGAGTTCTGTTATGTTTGTGTGCTGGTTTTTGCTTTGTTGTTTGTTTTGTTTCTAAACTAACTTACCTATCATGCTATTTTGTGGAATTCTCCATATTTCGTTGTTGGTGTTAAGTGCCATTGAATCAGTTCTTTATAGGCTTTCCAAGGAGCAGCTGGTGGGTTTGAACTACCGACCTGTGGTTAACGTAGTTAACACTCCGTGCTTTTCTCCAGCACTGCACCTGCTGCTGTTGCAGCTGCAGATGCCTTTAGTTCGATTCCCACTCATAGTGACCCTACATAGGGTTTCCGAGATTGTACATCTTTATGGGAGCAGAAAGCCTCATCTTTATCGTGCAGAGAAGCTGGTGGATTCGAACTGCCGACCTTGGAGTTAGCAGCCTAACATATAACACATTATGCTACCAGGACCCCATATCTCTTTATACCTTTGATAACTTATAGAAGTCTATCATTAGGTTTCCAATGATAAGATAATACAAAAGCGAAAAAGCAATAATAAAAGTGAGACTTATTAGGAGTAGAGACTAAATATTTGCTTAGTTTTTAAAAAAAAGAAATCCTGATTATTAGGTTAGCTTAGGTTAGCTAATATTTTAAAAAGTCAGTAGAAACTTAATCACAAAATGTACTAAATATTGGGTCAATATTAAATAATGTATTTTTACTTCTGATATGTAATTATCAGACACATACTCATATAATAAGACTATGGATAGTTAATTTTTGTGAATAAGATAGTCCAATATAGTATGTTAGGACCTGTGAATCATTTCTAACAAAATAAATGAGTAGCATCTTTTGTTGTTAAGTGCCGTCGAGTCAGTTTCTGACTCATAGCTACCCTGCATCGTCTCCAAGGAGCAGCTGGTGGGCTTGAACCCCCAGTCCTATTTATCCTACAGTGCCACACCAGTATGTCATATATTAGTAGTAAAAAAATCAAAATATGACGTTATGAAAGAATATTTCAATCTCACAGTTTTATAACAAAAAAATAAATCAAACCTTACAAAACCTGAGAACATGGCTTTGACAATTGTCATTTGCAGCTTTCTCTGCTGTCTCTCAGGAGAGTGGAGATCCTAACAAAATGTCATGATGACTTTTCTTAGTTTTTTGATATAAACAAGTTGTACAGAATAGTTATTTTATTTTTTGTGGCTTTTATTTTTTTTTAATTGCAGGTTTTTCCATTTAATATTTTAAAGAGGATTAATATTAAGTATGTTAGAAAATATTTTTCATTTCAGACCTTCCATATGTACCTGCTGTTGATAAGTAGTTAAATTCCTTTTGTAGGTTTTAATATTGAGAGAAGTGCTTGGCTATAAACTGAAGGATGTATATATATAAATAGATTAGTTCATGAACAAAATTGTTATCAATAAAGATTTAAAATGTCATTTTGTTTATTACTGATTTTTTTTGTCTTTTAAATATTCATGGCAAATATTTCAACATAATTTAAGAGAAATTGTACTGTTGTTAAATTCTGTGGAGTTTGCTCTGACTCATAGCAACTGTATACAGGGTTTCCATATATAGGGTTTCCAAAGGAGCTCTGGTAGCGTAGTGGTTACGAATTGGGCTGCAAACCTTAAGGTCAGCAGTTCGAAACTACCAGCTGTTCCGCAGAAGAAAGATGAGGCTTTCTGCTCCCATAAAGATTTACAGCCTTGGAAACCCTATACAGACGCTGTGAGTCGGTTCCAACTCCACGGCATATAACTACCACCACCCATAGGGTTTCCAAGGCTGTAAATCTTCACAGGAGTAGGAATTTTCATCCTTTTCCCATGGAGCAAGAGATAACAGTCTTGGAAATCCTATGTTGTTGGTAAGTGCTGTTGAGTTGGTTCTGACTCATAATGACCCTCTATAGTGTTTCCAAGGAATGGTTGGTGAGTTTGAAATGCCAAACTTGTGGTTCAAACTGACCCTGTGGTCCAGTGCTTTATATCATAGTGCCATATCAGGACTCCATATACAGGGTCCATATGAGTTGGACTTGACTTGACAGAACTTAAGAATGGGTTTCTGAGGCTGTTATCTTTGCGGGAGCAGAAAGTCGCATCTCGCGCAGAGCAGCTCATGGGCTCGAGCTGCTGACCTTGTGGTTGGCAGTCCAGTGCTTATCCTATAGAGCCACCACACTCCCCTAAAACACCATGAGATGTGTGTGTGTGTGTGCGTGTGTGTATGGTGGTGGTGGTTACGTGCCTTGGAGCTGATTTTGACTCATAGCAATCTTGTGTGGAGTTTCTGAGCCTCGTCTTTCTCCCACGCAGCAGCTGACCTTGCTCCCAAGCAGCCGACTTGTAACCCACTATGCTATCAGATTTCCTTATGTGTATATATAGAAACATATTTTTAAGTTACATGTTTAAGCTTTAAAGAATGATTCCACTACATTTATTAGTTTTACAGTTAACAGTCTTGTTACCCGTAGCTAGAATTACCAAAGAGTACTGAGTCATGGTAGGAGTAATTTTGTGGCCAACAAAGACCAACATCAACTGCTGAGACAAGTGTTAACAGTGTTCACCCAAGCAGTGACTAGGGGAGGTGGAGAACACCTGTTCAGCACACTTTTTGGTGAAAGATACTCCCATTTGCCATCTAGTACTCAAACATTTTTTAATTTCAAATGTAAAACTACCCTCATTCTTGTGCAGTCTTCATTTTACTTGGACCCAAGGAAGCAGCATGGAGGCAGCAGTCAAGAAATCAAACAGTGTACTGCATTGAACAAATGTGCTACAAAAGTTCTTTTTCAAGTGTTCAAAAGCAGCTGTTACTTTCAGGAAGCCTGCAAAAGCTGGAATGAATAAGGAAGATCAAAGAAGAATTGATGTCTCCAAGTTATGGTGTTATATTGACTATACCATGCACTTTCTGAAGAACAAACAAATCTGCCTTTGAATCAGAACAGGCAGAATGCTCTTTAGAAGCAAGGGCAGCAAGACTTCATTTCGCATACTTGGAAATGTCACCAGGAGAGACTAGTCCCCTGAGAAAGATGTCATCCTTGATAGTTGATTAGCAAAAAAGAGGAAAACCCTCACTGTGCTGAATTAACACAGTGGCTGCAACCGTGGGCTCAAAACCAGTAAAGACTGAGGATGGTGCAGGACCATGTAGATTCCAATCTACAGGGGGCTATGAGTTGAAACTGATGCAATGGCACATAGCAACAACAACAATGCAGAATTCACTTGTCCAGTCAGTGAGAAGGCACAGCTCAATTAAAGGTCATAATTCTTAGTAAATTGGTATTTGGGCTTATAGAACATTGCTTGGTGCCCATAGTTTTTGCATCATGTTTCCAAAGTCTCAAAGCTACAAGGACTAGATCATGGTATTGTTGTTAAATGCCATCGAATCGGTTCCGACCCATAGCGACCCTGAATAGGGTTTCCAAGGAGTGACTGGTAAGCTTGAACCACTAACCTTGCAGTTCAAACCGACTTTGAAGTCCAGTGCATTAACCCACAGCATCACACCAGGACTCCATGTTGTTGTTAGGTGCCAGTGAATTGGTTCTAATTCATAGTAAACCTGTATACAACAGAACAAACACTGCCCTGCCTGCATCTTCCTCATAATTGTTATGTTTGAGTCTGTTGTTGCCACTGTGTCAATTCATCTTGTTGAGGGTTTTCCTCTTTTTAGGTGGCCCTCCACTTTTCCAATCATGATGTCCTTTCCCAGGGACATGTTTCCTGATCATTTGTCCAAAGTATATGAGAGAAAGAAACTTTCTGATTGTACTTCTTCCAAAACATTTGTTTGTTCTTGTGGCTAATTTCAGTATTATTCACCAACACCAAAATTCCCCAGCCTTCTTTATTCATTGTCTAGCTTTCACATGCATTTGACGTGACTGAAAATACCATGACTTATATCAGGAACACCTGATCAGGAGCTCTGGTAGTGCAGTGGTTATGAATCGGGCTGCGAACCGCAAGGTCAGCAGTTTGAAACTACCAACTGTTCTGC
>NW_006408663.1:121431-130059 GCF_000296735.1 Chrysochloris asiatica | reverse complement strand
TTTCCTTACATTGAGTTGTAATCCATACTCATGGATATATTCTTTGATCTTCATCTGTAAGTGCTTCAGGTCCTCTTTACTTTCAGTAAGCAAGCTTCTGTCATCTGCATATCACAAGTTGTTAGTAAATCTTCCTTAATTCTGATGCCAAATTCTTCATATAATCCAGCTTCTTGGATTATTTGCTCAGCATACAATAAGGAGCTCTGGTAGTGTAGTGGTTACGAATCGGGCTGCGAACCGCAAGGTCAGCAGTTCGAAATTACCAGCTGTTCCGCAGGAGAAAGATGAGGCTTTCTGCTCCCGTAAAGATTTACAGCCTTGGAAATCCTGTACATGGTCTCTAGGAGTCGGAACCGACTCCATGGCACTGAACAACAACAACAGATTTAATAAGTATGGTGAAAGGATACAACCCTGATGTGTCCTTTTCCGGATTTTAAACCATTCAGTGGTTCCTTGTTCTGTTTGAACAATTGCCTCTTGTTATTTTTACAGGTTTTGCATGAGCACAATTAAGTGTTCTGCAATTCCCATTTTTCGCAATGTTATCCATAGTTTGTTATGATCTACACAGTCAAGCACCTTTTGCATATTCAATAAAACACAAGTTAGTATCTTTCTGATATTCTCTGCTTTCAGCAAAGATCCATCTGACCTTCATCTAATAACAATGGGGTGGTTGTTGTTGTTAAGTGCCATCGAGTCGGTTCCAACCCATAGTGACCCTGTATAGGGTTTCCTAGGAGCAGCTGGTGAGCTTGAACCACTGACCTTGCAGTTCAAACGGCTTTGCAGTCTGACGCATTAACCCACAGCGCCACACCAGGACTCCAGATTCTTTGAGATAGTCCTTATTAACAGTTCTAGATTCAATGGGAAAAGTTGACAACTAATGACTGAAATGACGTTTTTTGGATTTCAACCAACCAAACTACTTTTTAGTTTGTTTTCATGTTCATGTTGATTGTGGTGGCACAAACTTAAACTTTGATTACTAAGATAAACATTTCAAAAGGGATCTTCTTAATTGCAAACAGAACTTTCCTATTCTTGTGACTTGAGTCCTGGGTGGCACTGTAGGATAAGCACTGGATTACTAACCACAAGATTGGCAGTTCAAACCCACCATTTACTCCTTCGAAACCCTTTATACAGGGTCACTATGAGTTGGACTCGACGACACTTAACAACAACATTCCTGTGACTTTGGTCCCATCAGTATGAAGAATTTGGCATCTGAGGGAAGAACACTTCCATCAAGGGACACAGTAGTAGTTCCACCAAGTGGAAGCTGCGATAATTACCTGGCCATCCCAGGCTCCTTCACGGGAGAAAGGAGGCTTATGCTAATTGGAGAGAGTCTCAGAACTTTTACTACAAACCAGGAGTTAAAAGGAATATGGTTAAAATCTGAGGAACTCATTGGGAAAGTCCCTTATATTATCCTTGTCGATAAGTGCTGTCGAATCAGTGCAACTCATAGTGACCCCTATATAGGCATTCCAAGGCATTTTAAATCTTTGTGGGAACAGAAAGCTTCATCTTTCTCCCATGATCCACCGATCTAGTGGTTAGCAGTCCAGTGCTTATCCTACAGAGCCACCGGACTTCCCTGTATTATCATGTTGTTGTTGTTGAGTGCCGTTGTGTCGATTCCGACCCATAGCGACCCTGTATAGGGTTTCGCCCGACCTTGTAATTCAAACGGCTTTGTGCAGTATGGCGCACTAATCCTCAGCGCCACACCAGGACTCATCATCATACTGTTGTTGTTAAGTACCGTGGAGTTGGTTCCGACTCATAGTGACCCGGCACAGGGTTTCCGAGGCTGTAAATCTTTACGGAAGCGGAACGCTTCATCTTTCTCCCACGGAACCGCTGGTAGTTTCAAACTGCTGACAATGAAGTTAGCAGCTCGATTCATCATGGCCAGTGCTAAATGTCACTCATTACAACCCCACACAGACAGGACCAACAAAGCCTTTATTCATCAGGAGTGAAAGTCTGGCTCATACCACCAGATACTTTCTGAAGTATCCACTCCTTCCTACGGCAGTTGAAAGGGCACACAATCTCATTGGTCTCCACATCCCCCACAGATGATTGGACATAGAATGAACAACTGACCCAAGGAAATCAAGTCTAAACTAGTTGGAGTAAATAGGGTTGTCTCTCAGGATTCCAAATTTGCTAACGGTGGACCTGCATCTATTTTAGTTCTTGCCTTTTTCTGAGACTACATGTTTATATTCTTGGTGAATTTTCCAAGACATATATCCTTACAATAACCTACTCCTTAGTCTCCTTTATTTAATTTGAGTGGGTTTCTGTTATTGTATCCAAAAGGTTTCTGACCAAAATAGCACCTAAAAATATATCAGTCAGATCAAAATGCACAAGCCCAGAAATAAGACGATTATTATTAGAGCAGGCTTATAAATGACAGCTATCAACAATTTTTTTTTTTTTTTTTTTAGGGAGAAAGAAATAATTTTTCTGTATTACCAAAACAGTCTTTTACCATCTGGGGCTGGATGATAAAAATAGTTCTTAAATTAATACAGTGTATGTTACCTCGACCATATTGAAAGTGCCATGGGCTGCCAAAAGAACCAATAGGTCCGTTTTGGAAGAAGTGCAGCCAGAGTGCTCCTTGGAGGCCAAGATGGCCAAACTTCATCACTCATACTTCGGACATAGTGTCAGGAGGGACCAGTCACTGGAGAAGGATATCATGTTTGGTAAGGTGGAGGGTCAGAGAAAAAGAGGAAGACCCCCAACTGTTAGGCCCCCTAGTGGCCTAATTCAGCAGGAGACCCCAAAAAGATCATCAGGACTCGAGTTCGATGCAAAAGCAAGAGGTTTATTTACCAGCGCTCTGGGGTCCACCTTCACAGACTCCTAAAACAAGGAGACAAAGGTGACATTTGCCAACGTGCTGGGGTCCACCCTCACATAGACTCCTGAAAACAGGAGCTGAGCGCGACCCTTTCTAATGTGCTGGGGTCCACTCTCACATAGACTCCTGAAAACAGGAGCTGAGGGCGACCCCGACTCACTATACACACAAGTTTTTATAGGGTTTCAGGGGGCATAATTGCACAGTACCATAGATACAGTTTCTGGTTAACAATTGGCAAAGTATGAGATGTTACAGTTTAATTGGTCAGTACTGGTGGTCTTTCTTAGGCTAGGGCAAAGGAAAACATCTGGCATCTGGCCTTGGGTTGTTCTGTCTATTACTTATCTATGGCTCGCTGTTGCTAGGAGTGAAAGGATATTCTAAGGCAACATGAGCTGATTTAGCACGTTCCTGGAACAGGAGGACATGTTCTGACTAATGTACAGAATGGAGATTGACCTTGTCTCTGGAGGGAACTAAAAACTGAGGCCTTCTATCAAAAATGCTTCTTGAAGCCTGACTAAAGTTTGGTCAAGTAGCTAGGCAAAATCAGTTAGAGCCTTACACAACGAGATGGATTGGCCAAGTGGCAGCATCGATGGACTCAAGCGTGGCAACAGTAATGAGGTTGGCCCAGGATCGGGCAGTTTCGTTCTGGTGTGCATAGATTGCTATGGGTCGGTACCGACTCAATGGCACCTAACAACAACAACAACAAATCTTACCTCAACTATAGGACACAATTCAAAATAAGAGGAGGGTGTGCAACTTAAATACAGCGAAAGTGAGAGAGATGATCGCAGGTAAGTGAAGTATGTTTGATACACTGAGGGAACTGGCTTCTCCTTTGGTCCTATGAAAGATTTGTTTCAATGAAGGAGGTGGGAGAAGTAGTATTTGTAGACACCTGGAATACAGACTGAGATGGAGAACATAGAAACATGTCTGTCTCAGGCGTGGTGATAGTGGCAGTGGTGGTTATGTGCCTTGCAGTCGTTTCTGACTCATAGAGAAGCTGCGTAGGCTTTCTGAGACTGTGAATCTTTATGGGAACAGAAAGCCTCTTTCTCTAGTAGAATGGCTGGTAGTTTCGAACTGCTGACCTTGAGGTTAGCAGCCTGACTCATAAACACTATGCTACCAGTATGGAGAGAACCGTATAGGTAGAGGGCCTGCCAATAGACTCTGTAGGGAGTTGTAAATGAAATGGACTTGGAGCTCCAGAGCCACAAGCATGGCTACAGGGTACAAAAGAGGCTGAGCAGAGGAGCTTGTCCCCCATTTTTTACTGGAAAACAGTCTCGTCCACGCATAGAGAGTTCTGTTTTGCAAAGGCTGCTTTGGCACCTTGAGGATACTTTGTAGGGGAGACCAGAAGACAGAGACATCAGCATTGTCATAGAGGCTATTAGAAAAGTGCCTGGCTTCGAGTAATGCAACCCAAAATTTTACTGCTTCTTTACATCATAAATATGAAGACAAAAGATTTTAGAAAAGTAGAAAACATTAATTTATTTGATGAATTGGAATAACAATGGTGCAAAAGTTCCAAATGGGTCATTTTGTACAGCTCTTCTAACTCAAAAACATCTCATAGGTATACTTTTTTACCGCTTGGTAGATAAATCTAGTCCCAGCTACGTCTGCTGTCCCCTACAAGCTTTTCGAGCTGGTCACATTAAACTCTTTCCCACATAGCATTCCTTTGCTCCTGGCTCTGCTTGCAAGGTTCCTCCCCCTCAAGCGTTCCCTCCCACTTAGAACAGACTGCTGTTTTAATGAGGCCCTCGTCCTGGTGTGGCGCTGTGGGCTAATGCGTCAGACTACAAAGTCATTTGAACTGCAAGGTCGGTGATTCAAGCTCACCAGTGGCTCCTTGGAAGGCCTATATACAGGGTTGCTATGGGTCAGAATCGACTCAACAGCACTTAACAACACCACCACACCCCATGTATATATAGTTCCAGCAGAGCAGTTGTAGCAAATGTCCATTTCTCCCTTACAGGGCTCTCTCTCCTTACTGGACAATAAGCTCTTTGAGGTCAAAACAATTTTAAAATTATTTGGACAGCCCCCGAACAGTGGCCATCGACCTGATGCCTCCTTTACAGTTCCCACTGATGCCCTGAAGTCCTGCCATGTGTATCCCTCATTAAAGACATAGGTGACAAGACAAATTGTAGTCCTTGAACGAAAGACTGGTGGGTACACAGAAGAGAAGCAGTTACAGCCAAGAGTGAGTCATGTTGCTGTGGAGTTGTAGAGGAAAGACTCTGCTGGGCTCTCTTGGATGCCAGCCACCCTGCTTCTTCTAAAATACGGTCATCAGTTCTTCTTGGGTTAATTTATTAAGTATACTCCCATTTTCTACATAAAGCATTTTTTTTTTTTTAGCACTACTAAACTCTCATTTATTTTTAACACTCAATTTTCTATTTTCCTGGCATTGTTTCATGAATTAATGATTGCATCCATAATTAGATTTTAGGTTCTAACTGGGGTGGTTACGTGCCATGGAGTCGGTTCTGACTCATAGCAACTCTGCACAGGGTTTCCGAGGCTGTAAATCTTTACAGGAGCAAAAAGCCTCATCTTTCTCCTGCGGAACAGCTGGTAGCTTCGAACTGCTGTGTGATTAGCAGCCCAACTCTTAAACATGAGTTCCTTAGGTTCTAACTAGGTAGACTTAGGTAGTGTTATCATTGTTAAGTGCTGTCGAGTCGGTTCCGTTTCATAGCAACTCTGTATAGGGTTTCCAAGGAGCAGCTGGTGGGTTTGAAACACCACCCTTATGGTTAGTTGTTAAGTGCCATTCAGTCAATTATGACTCACTGTTACACATTGTTGTGAGTTACACATTATTGTCGTTGTTAAGTGTTGTCGAGTCGATTCTGTCTCATAGCAACCCGGTATAGGGTTTCCAAGGAGCAGCTGGTGGGTTTGAACTCCCGACCATTCAGTTATCTGTCCAGTGCTTATTCTGCAGTGCCACACCAAGACTCCACTGATGCGTGTTGTAGGGATAGCATGCAAACACTCCCAAATGGCTACACTAATGTCAATTCAAACCGTATCTCCTATTCCTTCCTCCTGCGCCCACACGCTCATACTCTAGTCTGTTATGTGTATGCTAGGGAGGAACTGACAACCCTCCCCTCCTACTATGCATACTGAAAGTCTTTGTTCTCTAGGAAGGGGCAGGTAGTTCTACACCTTGTGGTTTTCCTACTTTATCTGTGTTCCGCATAGCCCCCTCAACTTTCCTAACTTGCAGTGCGTGAAGCTTGTATACTCCATATTAAAAGCCCATGCCCCTTGCACGGAAAATCTTGACTGTCCAGCTAGCTGCCATTAGAGACAGCTGTCCTGGTTAGTAAGTTTCCCTGTCAGAAAATGATTTCTCATATTTGAATATTATAATAAATATTATATTCATTATATTAATGAATGTCTCTCGGATTGATTCCTGGTTGATTTTTTCGGCCTCTCGGCTATCACATGCACAGAAGACCTTCTGGGGCTAAACCCCAACATATGTAGTAGTGCTCTGTACTAGTCTGTTTTACGAATGTACCATTTTTTCTGAACACCTTCATGGTTAATAGAAATTTGAGTTACAGCCAATGTGAGGCTATTAAGTTGCTATAAGCATCCTTGTACAAATCTTTTTATTTGGAAATACAAATTATTTTTTCTTGAGTAAATGACTAAAGGTGGAATGGCGCAGTCATAGATTAAATAAAGATCTGTTTTGCATTAGAAATTGCTCAATTGAGCTGTATTATTTTACATTCCCACCAGCAATGTGACAATTCTTGTTGCTCTGTAAACTCAGCCCTAGGTATTGTCAGTTCTTCCAGCATTAGCCTTACTGGTAAGTATGTTGTTAAGTTGTTGTTTGTTAAATGCAGTGTTTATAAATTGAAGGTTTGTGGCAATCCTGCCTTGAGCAAGTCTATTGGTGTCATTTTTTTCAACAGCATGTACTCACTTCATGTCTTTGTGTCACATTTTGGTAATTCTCATTATATTTTAATCCTTTTTTCATAATGCTACATTTAATAGACTACAATATAGTATGAACATAACTTTTATATGCACTGGGAACCAAAAAATCTGTGCGACTCGCTGTATTGTAATATTCATTTTATTGAAGTCGTCAAAACCAAACTGCAATATGCACAATGTATGCTGGTGTGGCATTGTAGGAAAACCACAAGTTGGCAGTTCAAAAATCAGCCCCTCCTTGGAAACCCTATCTTTGAGTCAGAACCGACTTGAAGGCATTTAACAACATGTCTGTAGATAGTTCCTCACATATTCTGACTATGAACCCTTTATTAGATATGAGTAAATGGTGTCTTTTATTTTAAAAAAAATAATTTTAATAAAGCTGATTTATCAACTTTTAAATTTTCACTAAAGCTTGAATTCTAAGCACTTGGTTTTCAAAAGGCTACATTTTACAATGGTTGTTGTTGTTAAGTGCTGACGAGTCGGTTCTGACCCACAGTGACCCTGTATAGGATTACTGAGGAGCAGCTGATGAGCTTGAACCACCGGCCTTGCAGTACAAATGGCTTTGCAGGCTGGTGCATTAACCCACAGCGCCACACCGGAACTCCATTTTACAATGGTAGCCCACTCCATTTTGAGTCTTAAATTCAGCCTCTTATGCTTTATTTTTGACTATTAACTTGACAATGTAGAAAGTTTTGCCCTCAGAGAGAGTGTGCTTAAAAGTGGATTACTATGACTGCCCTAGTTATCCAAGAAAGGAGCCGTCTCCTTTTTATGGACTTGTTTGGCCGTGTCCATAAAGGAAATCAAGTCTATAGGACCTGATGGTCATGAGCCATGCTCCAACCAAGATAGTCAATGGGCCTCAAAACCAATCTTGTAAATTCCTCTAATCTGCAATAGTGTCTAATCCCAATCATGTTTCCTTTCCTAATTCCATAGTCTTGCCTGGGACTGTGATGACTTGATCTGACACTAATCATGATTTTGTGACAGATTTGTTTTCCATTTTCTGTAATTAGCCATGTGTGCCCTCTCTTGTGTGGCTGTAGGATAAGCCTGGACTGGTAAACATAAGGTCAGAAGTTCAAACCCACCAACCACTCTCAGAAACCCTGTACAGAACACTTTAATTGCGGTCTCAGAAACTTGTACATCGACCAATAAGCAATCCTTAGAACAGAGCAGGTAATACTGAATTGTTTAAAATCAATAAGGGTGTGCGGAAGGGTTGAACACCTCAACACTGCCTCTAGTATGTATTGCACCTTTATGTAAAGAAAAAAAAAATTCCCACAATAAATATCATCATGATAAATGGAGAAAAGATGGAAGTTGTCAAAGACTTCAATTTGCTTGGATGTACAATCAACAATCATGGAAACAGTAGTCAAGAAATCAACCAATGTATTGTAGTAGACAAATCTGCTGCACAAGACCTCTTTAAAGTGTTCAAGAGCAAAAATGTCAGTTTGAGGACTAAGGTGCACCTGACCCAAGCCAGGGTATCTTCAACTGTCATACGCATGTGAAAATTGGACAATGAGTAAGAAAGACCAGAGAAAAATCAATGCATTTAAATTATGGTTTTGGTAAAGATTAGTCTAAGTGTCATGGGGTGACAGAAAAACAAACAAATCTGTGTTGGAAGTACAGCCAGAATGCTCCTTAGAAGCAAGGATGATGAGAATTTGTCTCTCATA
>NW_006408663.1:114187-120402 GCF_000296735.1 Chrysochloris asiatica | reverse complement strand
ACCACACCAGGACTCATGGATGTAGTAGCTCAAAACACCAACAGGGAGGGAAGGAGTCTTCATATCAAGTAGCAATGCTATTGCCTCTGTATACAGGGTTGATAGGGATGGGCAACTTAGACATTGGCTACCTCAAATGAGGAAGCGATAAAGACACGAAGTGACTGGCTTTAAAGTTTTTAAAAGGAAGTTTAGTTTAAGAGTGGGGGGGGGGTAGGGAGTGGAAAGATAGTGTCCCCACTGAATAGTTTTCATCTTGTCTAGATGGATCTGGTCAAAAGAGATAGTGATAAGATTATTATGATTCAATAGTGAGTAATTGTTATCATGACTAATTACAACTGTCACAACTGTAAAGGTAGAAGTTTTATAACAACAGCAGGGGAGTAGTTCATCTTACAGTCCAGAAACAGAGGACCCTAGGACCATCAAGGGAGAAGAGCACAAGCAGAATGCGGGACCTTATCCAGAGAAGCAATGACACCAGAAGATGGAGGCAGAGATGGGTTCAAGGAGAGAGGGAGCAGTTGAAGACTCTGGATTCATGGAAAGACAGGGACTGAGAGCTGACAGTCAGGAGGCAGGCTTGCAGAATGTGCCCTTTGGAGATGTAAATTATTATATATGCCTGAGAGTTAAAAACAAAAACAAAAACCCACAAAACAGCTAAAGTGAATAGAGAGAAATACTGTTAACTGATGGTACATGGAGGAGATTCTAATCATTGTAATGAAACAATATGTATGATTTGTTGAATGTAAAACTGATGATCTGCTCTGTAAACTTTCACTCAATTCACAATGAAAACCTTAAATAATAATAATAATGAAGTGATTTGGTACAAAATGTCAACAATATAATTTCAGGCTTTATAAACCATTAAAATGATAAAATGTTTAAAATTAAAATAAAAAAGTAAAGCATGTGCCACAACTCTGTGGGACTTCTGTCATACAAGTGCCAACAAAACATGATTCCACCTGTGCTACAACATGTGGATTCTTTCTAGCATCTTCAGTAGATTAAGCTTATTTTCCATGAAGGTTTCCAAGCTTCTTTTTCCTAGCATGTTATTAGACTTCTCCTGGCTTATTATATTATTAACTATAGACTAATTTGAACCACAAGGTCAGCAGTTCAAGTTCACCAGCCTCTCCTCAGAAACCCTATGTAGGGTCGCTATGAGTTGAAACCGACTTAATGGTACTTTAACAACAACAACAATTATATAATTTGAGTCCTGGTGTGGTGCTCTAGGGTGAGCACTGGATTTCTAGGTGAGTTTGAATTGCAAGGTCAGTGGTTCAAATTTACCAGCCGCTCCTCAGAAACCTTATTCAGGGTCACTATGAGTTGGAACTGACTTAACAGCACTTAAAATATAATTAAACTTTAGACTGAAATTTCTTCTTTGAAAATCTTTTAGGTTTGTTGTTGTTGTTGTTGTTAAGTTCCGTCGAGTTGGTTCCAACCCATAGCGACCTTGTATAGGGTTTCCAAGGAGCGACTGGTGAGCTTGAACCACTGAGCTTGTAGTTCAAACGGTTTGCAGTCCGGTGCATTAACTCACAGCGTCACACCAGGACTCCAATCTTTTAGGTAAGTGTAGTCTTATAAGCACTCAAGAAGTGTTTTTGATCGGTTGAACTGGAGCATAAATCAATAATCATAATTTATATGATAATTTATCCAGACCAAAGCAAAGAAGGCTTATAAAATCAAGAGGTGAAATCATTTAAAAGAATTTTCTTCTCAGAGGTTAACTTTTATTCCAATGGCTTGTTTAAATTCATAGTTTTGTGGTTCCAAGATGTCATAGAAAACTTGACTTTTGTCAAAATGGTCTCTAATGTAAAGTAAGTCTTCAACAGAATAGTTATCATCTTTTCCAGTCCAAATAGTCAGGCTGTACCTGCATTAAAAGAAGACAGAATTATATAATTAAAAATGAAAGAAAAGAAACAGTGATGAGCAATTCTATGAATCATAAAGACAGTTACTCTCATTTGTCTCTAATCCAAAATGCACACAGATGAAAAAACTAATTAGCTATGGGGGAATTATAGTTCCCTGTTTCATCTTTCATCAACATTATAGCATCAAAAGGGACTGAGAGAAAAAAATTCCCATTACCATTATCGAAATTAGGCAACTGCTATGTCTGAATTTCTTATGTATCACAGGAATGTTAATGGGTTTTGAAATTCAAACTGGTGGCACTGAAAATGGGTCAAATTTTGGGAAGGATTGAGGGAAACTGTGTTGCTGATCAAGGAAGCTGTTCTTCAAACCAAACACTAAAGCATTAACCTGATTTCTTCAGTCAAAATCGATTACCAGAAGAACTGCAACTGCTGCTGACATCACAATCACTTTGAGAAATCCTATTATCCCTCTTAAGGAGCTCTGATAACATAGTGGTTAAGAGTCAAACTACTAACCTCAAGGTCAGCAGTTCGAAACTACCAGCCGTTCTGCAGGAGAAAGGTGAAACTTTCTGCTCACGTAAAGATTTACAGGGTATAACCCTAATAAAGGGTTGTTATGAGTCAGAACCGACTCCATGGCACACCACCACTACCACCACCATTATCCCTCCTGGGAGTTTAGCACGAGATTTCTGAATGCCAAGAGATATCACTAAGAATGCCAAACGGAATAAATTTAGCTGTGTTTCTGAAGAGTTGAAAGCAATGATAATACATGCAGATTTATTAGGGATGCAAGAATATGCTCAGAATTTCAATGTTATTTAAATAGTATATTTTCATTTCTTCCAGTGACATTACTCCTATTCCATTAGAAACCAGGGAGACAGAAATCTGTTAAGTAGTTTCGTATTTATTTTTCCTATAAACTAGTTGGAATCGATGGGAATCAAAAGCATTTTAAAACACTAATGAAAAGAAATACTGTATAAGCAAGGTATATATATATTTCTGTTCTAAGCACAAATTCCTGTTCATCAAGATGGTACCACTATTCTGGAAATATAAGAGGAAAATGTGAGAGTAAATCAAAAAGTATTGCTATAAAATAATAGAACACTTTCTTAAATAAAAACATAAAAATGTCAAGCTATTTTTTCTTGACATATTCTCCATCTAGAGCTATATACTTCTGAAGGTGGTGTTTCTTTTGCTCTAACCCTTCCTTGAAGAATTCTGCACCCTTAAATTTACACCACATCACACAGTGGTTTTGGCATCCTCAAGGGACTCAAATTGTATTCCTTTTCTGCTGTGTCCGACAATTGGCCTTTCCCTGAGACCCATGTGGAAAGATTAAACCCAAAGTGATTAAATGAGTAGCGGCGACCGGAGATTAGAAATAAAAGGAAGACACAAGACACAACTAAAATATAGCAAAGTTGGGACCAGATGAGCCACAGCACTCTGATGGAGATACTGTGACACCACCCTACATTCAGCTCGTTTATTACACAAATCAAAGGAGACAGCTGGGGGCAGGAAAAAGATTGCAAAAAAACTTTTGGTGTATAGATGCAAGCAATAAGTGGGACTTTATCAGAAGAATGTAGTTGCTAGGAAAACAGAAATAGGGTAGCGAGATGTTTTTGCAGACTTGAACTTAAGGCCATTGCTGCGTACAAGGAAAGACTTTACAAATTCCTTGTTCCCTGAAGCAGGCTTTGCAAGTTGATCAGGGGGCGGCCTGACCGGGGAACAGCCCGATTTTCTGGACCACAATGTTTAGTTGCAATCCTTTGGATAAACTGTCCCCAAGTCTGAGACCTTCGGTTCAGCCTCTCCCAACACTTTTCAATGTTTTTTTGAGTTTTAGAAACAAAAAGAAGTCTAAAGGAGCAAGAAACAAAAGTCACTCTACAGGGAGGGTGGATAGGGTAAGGTTTCTCAACAAGATTCTCATAGGACAACCCATGATACCCAAGAAAAATGAGCAAATGCCCTGTCATGATGAAAAATATTCCTCAGCTCAATTTTCTGACCTTTTTGTCATTAATGCAGTTTTCAATTTTCTTAAAACTTCTTCATAATAAGCCACCATGATTATCCTATGTTTTTCAAGAAAATCTACCATGATTATACCTTTGGGATCCAAAAAACCAGTCACCATAACCTTCTGAGCTGACCTGTTGTGAATTTAGTTGGCCCAGTAGATTAGCTTGAAGTCACTGTTTTTATTGGACTTTCTTATTTTAAGGCACCCAAACTAGACAAAGGGGTCATGGTGTGATGTTTTAGGACAAGCATGGACTGCTAAATGCAAGGTAAACAGTTCAAGTCCACCAGCTGTTCCTCGAAAACCTACACAGGTGTCTATGAGTCAGAATCAGCTCAACGGCACTTAACAAAACCAAAGAGACTAAGCCAAGTATATTACTGAGAGACCTTGCCTGAAGCCATTCACTGATTGCAAAGATATGCTTAAACATACTTTGTTTAGGATAAACCCTTGCATGTATAAACTGGACCCCAGTAGCAATAGTTTTTTACTTACCTTATACTTTGCACTTTGCCCACAGCAGTGTTATATATAAAAACACTGCCTCCACCCTAAATAATTTTAAATTCGTAGCTAAGAACACAGAAATGGAAAAATTTAAATTAGTTTTGAAACCTTCACTTTTTGCTAAAATGGCAACTTCTTTATTTTAACTGGGCCCATGGTGACAAACCTTATAAATGACAGAGATATGAGCATTTAGATCAAAACAAAAGCTTTCCAGTGTCACCTACTCTATTGTATTTAAACCTAAACAGGGAAAAATTGCTTACAAGTATCTTAAATTATTTACATAGCAACCCTGAATAGGGTTTCTGAGGCATCATTTTAGTCTTTTGTTGTTGTTGTTCAATAATATACATAAAAAGTGCATAAAAGATCAGATCACAGTGGCAGGAGGAACAGAAGATACTTCTTAAAAGAAATACCAGCAGGAAAAAAACAAAACCGGCACTCTGTTTGGCTATTACAAGAACAAGCAAACTGTTCACCAGGGAGCCATCAAGGCAAGCAATCAAATCTGTCAGGAAAAACCCCCCTCCAAGACTGAAACTCAAAGGGAACATACAAGCAGGCATCTAAGCTCGCTGGCAACTGCATTGGTCTATATGTGAGTAGAAGTGGGGGAAAGGCAGTAATAAAGATATGGGCTGAGTTTGACCATATTCCATTCGACTCCTGTCGACCTTGAGATGAGAAAGAAGAGGAAGGGCTGGTTGGTCCGAAGTTTGGGGAGACTTGGGAACTCCTGAGCCCATGGACAGCAACCCAACCACGGAGGGCTAGAGCTGAGAGTGAAGCGTCCAGGCTATATGAAATGAGGGTGAAGCACAAGAATGCCCAAACTTGCAGATAGTACCCATTTGACCTAGATTCGATGGCTTGATGATCAGAACTCAACTAGAGGAAGATAAAGAAATTTGATAAAGGAAACAAGTGCAAATTGCTAGCTACAATTTGATGAACTTGACCTATTCTTATGAATGCAGTAGTTCAAAATACCAACCAAGAGGGGAGGAATCTTCAAATTAAGGATCAAGCCTATTCCCTCTGTATACAGGGTTGATAGGGATGGACAACTTAAACATTGGCTACCTAAAATGGGCGCAGGAGCAGGGCTATAAAGGCACAAAGTGGCTGGCTTACAAGTTTTCAAGAGGGAGTTTAGTTTCAGAGTGTGCAGGGGAAAGTAGAATCCCCACTGAATAGTTTTCATCTTGTCTAGATGGATCTGATGAAAGGAGACGAGATAGTATTCTTTTGATTCAATAGTGAGTAATTGCTATCATGACTAATTGTGATTGTCACAACTGTAAAGGTAGAAGTTGTGTGACAAAAAGTGGTGAGTAATTAATCTTACATTCCAGGAACAGAGGACCCTAGGACTAGCAAGAGGGAAGAACATGAGCAGAACATGGGACCCTAAGCAGTGAAACCAGAGATGGAGGCAGAGGTGATGGCATGGAGAGACACAGCAGCTGAGGGCTCTAGACTGATGAAAAGAGAAAAGTTGTGTGCTAGTGGCCAGGAAGCTGGCTTCCAGAATGTGCCATTTGGTTGTTTAAATGATTATATATTCTTACGTGTTTTTGTGTACATAAAAACAAAAAACAGAGGGACTAGAAGCAAACACTGTTAACTGGCATTGCATGCAGGGGATTGTAATTATTGCAATGAAACAAAATTTGATAGGGTGAGTACAAAAACCGATGTTCTCCCATGTAAAC
>NW_006408663.1:111243-112624 GCF_000296735.1 Chrysochloris asiatica | reverse complement strand
CCAAGAATCCTCTACCCAGCAAAGCTGTCAATCAAATACAATTGTGTAATCAAAACATTCCAGGATAAACAGAAGCTAAGGGATTTTGCCAAAGCCAATCCTGCTATGAAAAACATCCTAAAGGAAACTCTGTGGACTGAGAACCAACGAGAACAGACAACAACTAGAGAATGACGTACGTGGAAGCATCACCCTGAACTCAATTGACAAATGGAAGGGTCAAGAACAGAATAAAATTATTAAGAACAGAGTATGTGGGAGGTCAGTCTATGATGAAAACAATTACAACATGAAAGAAGATAAACAAAAGGGAACAAAGATCCAGGTGGTGGGAAGGTCAGGTAGATTACTGGATAAAATAGACTATCTTAAATGGAGGGTAGAAGGAATGGAATATAAGGTAACCACAATGGGGTTGGGGTGGGAGGCTTAGTTTTGGTGTTGGGAAGGGCAATACAAGAAGGGTGGAGGAGGCGGAAGAAAAAGATAGATAGGGGAACACTGAGACAGGTGTGCATGTCCTAAGTGGAACAGAGGTAAACACTGATGTATGCTCAACCTTGGAACAACAGGGTTCTGGGATACAGGGATCTAGGTATAGCTTGAAGAGGGAAATAATACTAAAATGCTTGACTGTCTTATGAATATTAGTTTCCGTAGCCTACTATTGTAAAATAGATACTTGAGTGGGATAGAAAGGAATGTTGAGAAACATGATTAGAGAAAACTTGCAAGCCCATCTTCAGCCTATAACTGATTGTAATACCTAAAAGGGGTTCTAGAACTTTCCAAGTGAACTAGGCCTCGTGAAAAGCCTTTACAGAGTGTAAGACCGTAGGTGGAATCCTGAGTCCCATCCAGAACCTTCTGAGGTGGGACATTCCCACTAGAAAGGACAAGCAGACCAGCCTGGCACAGCTACAGTGACAGAAGATACATCTTCAAAGATAGATCATCAGGAAAAACCCAAAACAAAAATGTCAGCATGACTGGCTACTACAAGAATAAGCAAGCTGTTCACCAGGAAGACATCAAGGCAAGCAATCAAGTTCCTTCAGGTTAAACTCGTCTTTAAGACTGAAACTCAAAGGGAACACACAAACAAGCATGTAAGCTTGCTGGCGACCACACTGGTCTACCGGTGAGTGGAAGAGGAGGAAAGGCAGCAATGAAGAAATGGGCTGAGTTCAACCACAGTCCATTGACTCCCGTTCACCTGGAGATGAGAGAGAGAAGAGGAAGGGCTGGTTGGCCCAAAGTGTGGTGAGACCTGAGGACACTTGGGCCCATGGACAAGGACTTAGCCACAGAGGGCTAGAGCTGAGAGTGAAGCATCCAGCTGATATGAAGTGAGGGGAGATGCACAAGAACACCCAAACTT
>NW_006408663.1:107722-110462 GCF_000296735.1 Chrysochloris asiatica | reverse complement strand
TGTTTTTTAAAAAGCTCAAGTGGATAGAGAGAAATACTGTTAACTGATGGTACATGGAGGGGATTATAATCATTGTAATAAAACAATGTGTATGATTTGTTGAATGTAAAACTGATGATCTGCCCTGTAAACTTTCACTCAATTCACAATAAAAACCTTAGAAAAAATTATATATATACAGACAAAAAAAGTGCATAAAATACAAATGTACATTTTAACAAATTATTATGAAGTGAACTCCAATGTAACCAAAACACACGTGAAGAAAAAGAACATCACTGGGTCCTCAGAAAGTCCCTGTATTTCACCTTCTCATCATAACCTCCTGGAGCTCACCATGGCATTGACTTTTGTGATAGTCACCTTCTTGCTTTTCTTTATAGTTTAACAACCTATAAGAAGGCTTCAAAAAGTTGTTGGACATTCACTCCTGACAAAAACAACCAACAAAATAAGGAACAGAAGGGAAATTTCTCAACATAATTAATGGTATATACTGGTATAGTGCTGTGGGCTAATGCACTGGACTGCAAAGTCATTTGAACCACAAGGTTGGTGGTTCAAGCTCACCAGCTGCTACTTGGAAACCCTATACAGGGTCGCTATGGGTTGGAAATGTTTCGACAGCTGTTAACAACAACAACAACATACAAATAAAACATTATTCTCAGTGGAGAGAAATTCAAAGTATCCCCTTTGCAAACAGTAACCATACAAGGATGCCATCTCTTACTACTCCTGTTTAACACTGTGCTAGAAATATTAGCCAAAGCTATAAAATAAATAAGGGAAAATAAAGGCATCCAAGTTGGTAAAGGCAAAGTAAAATTCTATTTGCAGATGATATGATTCTATACCTAGAAAATTCCAAAGACTCAGTAAGAAAATTATTGAAATTCATTGAAAGATTCAGGAAAGTGGCAGGGTACAAAACCAACATACAAATATCAGTTATATTTCTTTATATTAATAATGATAATTCTAAAAAGGAAATCAAGAAGACAAGTAACATTTACAATAGCCACCTGAAAGAGGAATTACTCTAGCCAGAGACACAAAAGACCTATACAAATAAAACTACAAAACACTACTACAAGAAACCAGTATGACTTACAAAAATGGAAAAATAGACCAGGCTCATGGATAGGAAGACTTAATATTGTAAAAATGTCCAACACGACCCAAAGCAATCTATAGATACAATGTAATCTCAAACCAGATTCCAACATCATTCTTTAAAAAGATTGAAAAAGAGATCACTAACTTTACATGGAATAGAAAGAAACCTTCAATATGCATCATTACTTAAGAACAACAACAAAATAGGAGGCCTCTCACTTCCTGATCTCAAAATATACAACACAACCACAGTAATCAAAATAGCCTGGTACTGGTACAATGTAAGATGCATAGATCAATGGAACAGAATTGAGAACCCAGAAGCAAATTCATCCACATACAGTCAGATATTCTTTGGCAAATGGTCAAAAGACATTGAACATGGAAGAAATAGTCTCTTCAACAAATGGTGCTAGAAACCCTGGAAATCCATGTGTAGGAAATTGTTGCCCTTTTGATTTTGAATGACTGACATTTCTATGGTGAGCATACCTTATTAATGTTGTTGCTCTCCTATACACTTATTTTCTGCTGGGCAGAAAATTGGACCACAAGGGCAAGTTCCTTTCCAGACCTGAAGGATAGTCAAGGACTGTAGTCTCAGGTACCTCCAGCCTCTTTCTGACCAGTAAACTAAGTCTTTTTTTATGTATATAATTTTAAGTTTTGTTCCACATTTGCTCCCAATCTATCTGGGACTTGCTAATGTAATCCCTTTCAGAGCCGCTGGCAGTGGTAGCTAAGCACCATCTAATTCTTCTGATGGCAGAGTCATGGAGACTGATATTCACATGTTCCATTAGTCTATTGGACTAATTGATTCAAACCATCTTCAATTCTCATCAATCTTCTTTCTTCCGCACATGGAGAGAGCAATAGCTGCATCTTAGATGACTGCTCATGAGCTTTTAAGAGCCCAGACACCACCCACCAAAGTAGGATGTAGAACATTGTCTTTGAAGATTATGTTATGCTAATTGACCATGGTGTCTAATTGCCTTAAAGTTTTTGATAGTATCTAAAAAGTTTTCATCATTTTGCCCGCTGCATAATCCACCATATTCAAAGCTGTATTTGCAGCAAAGGTAAATACCCATGCACAAATATCCTCTTTCAAACTCTTATACGTTTGTGGGTACACTCCCACTCTTGCTCCCATACCTGCTAAGCCTGCGTGTCCATTCATGTACCTGCAGAACACTGTTGTCCAAGGTTGTGCAAATAACACTATTGACTTCTATCCCTTTTAGTCCTTGTGTAATTCCTTGTGTCTTCACCTGTCTTTATATATATTACCCTCCCCCTTCTTGTATCTTGCCATCTACATCAGTGAGTTAACATGTGTCTACGCTCTAGCCAGTGAATTACTATCCCTTCCCTTCCACCCCTGTTAACCATCAAAGAATGTTTCTTTTAGCATGAAAACTTTCTCTTGGATTTTTACAATAGTGGTCTCATAAAATACGTGTCCTTTTGTGATAAATTTCACTCACCATAATGTCCTTTAGGTTCATCGATGTTATGAGGTGTTTTGCAGAATCATCATTATTCTTCACAGTTGCATGGTATTCTATCTAAAAGTTTGTTTATCCATTCTTCCAACAATGGGTAATGAGGCTGT
>NW_006408663.1:97563-101302 GCF_000296735.1 Chrysochloris asiatica | reverse complement strand
GTTTTCTATAAATTTTAGATTAGTTTGTTGTCTAATATGTCATTGCTAAAAGTTTTTTCCTAGTTTGTGGACTATCTTTTCACTCTTTTGGTGAAATCTTTTGGTGCACATACGGTTTAATTATTAGGAGTTCTGGTGTGCTGCTGTGGATTAATGTGCCAGACTGCAAAGCCATCTGAAATGAAAATTCAAGTTCACCAGCTGCTCCTTGGAAACCCTATACTGGGTTGCTATGAGTGGGAACCGACTCGATGGCACTTCACAACAACAACAACAGTCATCTATTTTGTCTTCTACTATTTGTTTGTTTTTAGTTATGTTTGACAGTGCATTTATGCCATGTATTAGAATGATGATCTTTATAGTTCTAGGTTCTACATTTATGTCTATAATCCACTTTGAGTCTGTTTTTTGTACATGGTGTGAGACATGAATCTTGATTCATTTTTCTGCAAATGAATTTCAATTTTCTCGACTGCTGCTTCCATGAGCGTTGACTCCAGGTAAAATGAAATCTTTGAGAACTTCAATCTTTTTTCCATTTACCATGCTATTTATTTATTGGAAAGCAAATGGTCATTAAAAAGACAGGAAAGAAAAGTTCAAATTGGATGTCAGAAAAGAGTCTAAAAACTTGCTTCTGAACTTTTTAGAGTAGCTAAAGCAAATGAAAGAAATGATGAAGTAAAAGAATTTCACAGGACATCTCACTCAAGAAGACAAAGTCAAATATTATAATGAGATGTGCAAAGACCTGGCATTAGAAAACAAAATGGGAAGAACATGCTCAGAATTTCTCAAGTTGAAAGAACTGAAGAAATATTCAAGTTTCAACTTGCAATACTGAAGTATTCTATAGGGAAAATACTGAACGATGCAGGAATCCTCAAAAGTAGATGGAGTATTTTCCATCTTGGCAGCTGACATGTCATCCAGACTGTGGAAGACCTGGAAACTTATTAAGTCCTGTGAGCCACAGCCACTGACACATCAGCAAGCACCAGAAAAACTCTGGAGGCTGGGGTAATGCTGGAGACTTCCATCACCATACAATCAACTTTGACAAATATCATCCAGGGTACTTTGGGAAGATGGGTATGAAGCATTATCACTTGAGTTTCTTCCCAACTATCAACCTTGATAAACTGTGGACCTTGGTCAGTGAGCAGACAAGGGTAAACACTGCCAAAAATAAGACTGGGGCTGCTTCCATCATTGAAGTGATATGATCCAGTTATTACAAAGTTCTGGGGAAGGGAAGGCTCCCAAAACAACCTGTCATTGTGGAGGCCAAATTCTTCAACAGAAGAGCTGAGGAGACGATTAAGAGTGTTGGGGTGGTGTGTGTGTGTGTGTGTGTGTCTGTGTCCTGGTGACTTGAAGCTACATGAAGGTTTATTAAATGTTAAGTGCTTTTTCCTTGGGGGAAAAAAAAAAAAAAGATGGAAGTAATACATGAGTCACTGTACCCAAAAGAATTGATCAGCAGTCAATTATTCAGTAGGTAGTATATAATCAAGAACCAAAAGAAGAAGTACAAGTTGATAAGTAAAAAGCCAAGTCTCCAGGAATTGACAGAATACAAACAGAAATCTGTCAACAAACTAAGAAGCACTAGAATCACCCATTCATCTGCGCCAAGAAATTTGGCCAACCAACTGGAAGAGATCTGTATTTGTGTTCCTTCTAAAGAAAGGTGACTCAACAGAATGCTAGAAGTATCTAACATTATATCATATGCAAGTAGAATTTTGCTGAAGACAATTTAAAAAAATGGTTAAAGCAATACACTGACAGGTATCTGCCAGAAATTCAAGCTAGAATCAGACGAGGACATGGAACCTGGGCTACCATGTCAGATGGATCTTGACTATAAAAAGGCATTCCACTTTATGGCTCATAACAAACTTTGGATAATATTGCAAAGAAGGAATTACAGAACACTCAATTGTACTCATGCAGAACCTCTACACACAGTAAGTGGCAGTCATTTGAACAAAACAAAGGAACACTGTACGGCTTAAAATCAGAAAAGGTATGTGTCAGGGTCGTATCCTTCCACCATACTTATTCAATCTGTATGCTGAGTAAATAATCTAGAAGTGGGGCCAAACTATGAAGAATGCTGCATCAGGATTAGAGGAAGGCTTATAAACAACATGCCACATGCAAATGATATAACCATGCTTGCTGAAACATAGAAGACATGAATCGCTTGCTGATGAAGATCAAAAAATGCAAGCTTTAGTATGGATCACAATTCAATGTAACAAAAACCTCAGAACTGTACCAATAATACCATCATGATTGAAGCTGCCAATGATTCCATTTTACTTGGATCTACAATCAATACACATATAGAAGCAGCCATCAAAAAGTCAAATGATGTACTGCATTGGACAAATAGTTGCAAAAAACTCCTCTAAAGTATTACAGACAAAGATGTCAGTTTGGGGACAAAAGTGCATCTCACCCGAGTCTCTTATGCATATGAAAGCTGGATAATGAATAAGGAAGACCAGAATTATGGTGTTGGTGAAGAACACTGAATATACCATGGACTATGTCCTGGTATGGCACTGTAAGATAAAGCACTGGACCACAAGGTCAGTTTGAATCACAAGGTTGGTGGCTCAAACTCATCAGCTGCTCTTTGGAAACCTATACAGGGTCCCTATGAGTTGGAACTCACTTGACAGTACTTAACAACAACAAGAAGAACAAACTAAGCTGTCTTGGAAAAAGTACAGACAGAATGTTCCTTAAAAGTAAAGATGACAAGACTTCATCTCACATACTTTGGACATGTTATCAGGAGGGATAAGGATATCATGCTTGGTAAAGTAAATGGTCAACAAAATAAAGACCTCGAATGAATTAGATTGATTCAGTGACAGCAATGGGCTTAAATGTGACAGTTGTGAGGATGCAGCAGAAATGAACATTGTTTTTCATTCTGTTATGCTGATTTGAGGACATCTAACAACTTGAAGGCAGTGGATCTGGTTTGTTGTTGTTGTTTTCAATGCCTCCAGGAGAGTAGAGTCTATGTATATTCTAAATGTTTCTCACATGGAAGTATGAGGACATATTTATTATCAAGGGAAATTTTCAATGTTAATGTGTTTTTTCAGTAATAACCCTTTAAAAAGTAATGGAAGTATATGTCATTATATTTGCATGTCTATTTGATTACTAAGAAGTGTTATTTGATTTCAGTGGTACTTTATTTCTCCCATGGTAATGAAAACAAACAAAAACAGATGTAGAGGTAATAAATAAATAATATGCTTATAAGAATATTCTTTCACACAGTGTCATGGGATGCTGTAAAACAGACTGTGTCCCTATAGTTCAAATAGAGGATGAATTCATGAGGTGCCTCTTTTTCACCGACTCTCCACTTTAAAAAGCATGATGTCCTTCCTGAGGGACTGGTTCCTCTTGATAATATGTCCAAAGTGTGAGAGATGAAGTCTGGACATCCTGGCTTCTAATTAGCATTCTGACTGCACTTTTTTCAACACAGATTTGCTTGTTCTTCTGGCAGTACACAGTACTTTTAATATTCTCCTCCAACACCATAACTCAAATGCATCAGTTCTTCGGTGGTCTTCCTATTCATTGCCCAACTTTCACATGCATATGAGGCTGCTGGAAATACCATGACATAGGTCAGGCACATCTTTGTTCTAAAACTGGTATCTTCATTCTTGAACACTTTAAAGAGACCTTGTGC
>NW_006408663.1:94945-96807 GCF_000296735.1 Chrysochloris asiatica | reverse complement strand
GTTCTGTTGGGCCACCTCTTTTTGGAATGAGTACAAATATGGATCTCTTCTAATCAGTGGGCCAGGCAGCTTTCTTCAAATTTCTTGGTGTAGATGAGTGAGTGACAGCCTCCAGTGCTTCCTCAGTTTATTGAATGATTTCAATTTGTATTCCATCAATTCTGGGAGCCTTGTTTTTTTGACAATGTCTTCAGTGTATCTTGGACTTCTTCCTTCAGTATCATTGGCTCTTGATCATATGCTACCTCTTGAAAGTTGAACATCGACCATTTCTTTTTGATATAGTGACTCTGTGTATTCCTTCCATCTTTTGATGCTGAATCATTTAATATTTTGCTCATTTGTTGCTAAATTCATTATATTTGGATGTCTATTAGATTGCCAAGAAGTGTTATTTGATTTCAGTGGTACTATATTTCTCCCAGAGTAATGAAAACAAGCAAAAACAGAGGCAGAGGTAATAAATAAATAAATGATGTGCTTCTAAGAATCTTACAATTCCAACTCATAGCAAGCCTGTACAGCAATTCTGAGGAGTGGCTGGAGAATATGAACTACCGACCTTGGAGTTCAAACCAAACTGGCAGTCTAGTGCTTATCCTACTGTGCCATAGAATCCTTCAATATTGATAGTCAATGCTTGTTTTTTGTTTTGTTTTTTCAGTTCTTTTAGCTTGAGAAATGCTGAGTCTGTTCTTATACCTTTTGGTTTTCTAATTCCAGGTCTCTGCACATTTCATTATAATATTTTACTTTATCTTCTTAAGTTGCCCTTTGACATTTTCCTCTCAGCTCTTTTACCTCCTCATTCCTTCCATTTGCTTTAGCATCTCGATTCCAGAGAGCAAGTTTCAGAGTTTCCTCTGACATCCATTTTGTTTTTTCCTTCTTTCTTGTCTTTTTAATGACATTTTTTGCTTTCTTCCTGTATGATGTTCTTAATGTCATTCCACAACTCTTCTGATCTACAGTCACTAGTGTCTAATTCATTAAATCTTTCCTTGAGATGATCTCTAAATTCAGGTGGGATATGTTCAAGGTCATATTTAGGAGTCTGTGGACTTGTTATAATTTTCTTCAGCTTCAGCTTGAACTTGCATATGAGTATTTGATGGTCTGTTCCACAGTCTGCCCTGGTCTTGTTTTGGATGATGATATGGAGCTTTTCTGTCTCTTTCCACAGATTTAGTCAATTTGATTTCTGTTATTCTATCTGGTAAGGTCCATTTGTATACTCGTATTTTATGTTGCTTAAAAAAGATATTTGCAATGATGAAGTCATTGGTCTGGCAAAACTCTATTATGCAATCTCCTGCGTCATTTCTATCATATTTTCCAACTACCGATCCTTCCTCTTGGTTTCTAACTGTTGCATTCCAATCACAGTAATGAGCAATACATCTTGATTGCATGTTGGACCAATTTCAGACTGAAGAAGTTGGTAGAATTCTTTAATTTCATCATCACTGACTAAAGTGGTTGGTGTGTACATTTGAATAGTGGTATTAACTTGTCTTCCTTGTTGTTGTTGTTGTAAAGTGCCGTCGAGTCTATTCCAACCCATAGCGACCCTGTAAGGGTTTCCAAAGAGCAGCTGGTGAGCTTGAACCGCCAACCTTGCAGTTCAAATGGCTTTGCAGTCTGACACATTAACCCACAGCGCCACACCAGGACTCCTATCTTCCTTGTAGGCATATGGATATTATCCTATCACATGCAGCATCATAATTCAAGATAGATCTTGAAATGTTCTCTTTGATGATGAATGTGACATTATTCCTCTTTAATTTTCCCTCCCTGCATAGTAAATCATGTCATTGTTAGATTCAAAATAGCCAATACCAGCCCATATCAGCTCACTA
>NW_006408663.1:92605-94538 GCF_000296735.1 Chrysochloris asiatica | reverse complement strand
GTGAGGTTGGCCCAGGATCGGACATTGTTTCGTTCTGCTGTGCATGGGGTCGCTATGAGTCGGTTCTGACTCGATGGCACCTGACAACAACAACAAGTGTCTAGTCTATTGATGTTTATGCATTCCATTTCATTTTTGACAACTTGCAATTTTCCTAAATTCATATGATTACATTCCATGTTCTAATTATTAATGGATGTTTACATCTATTTCTCCTAATTTTGAGTTGTGTCTCATAAGCAAATGAAGGTCCCGAAAGCTTTACCCCATAAATGTCATCACGGCAAAGTCTATTTTAATGAGGTAGCTTTTCCCCAGTCATATTTTGAGTTCCTTCCAACATGACGGACTCATTTTCTGGCACTGTATCTGACAATATTCTGGTGCTCTTCATCATGTTTCAATATTCAATATTCTGGTATTGACAGTATTCCACTGTCATTCATAAGGTTTCCAGTGACTAAATAGTCAGAAGCAGATCATCTCCTCTTCTTCCTAGTCTGTTTTAGTCTGAATGCTCAGCTGAAACCTGCCCACTGTGGGTGACCCTGCTGGTATTTAAAATACTGGTGACATAGTGTCCAACATCACAGCAACATGCAAGCCACCATAGTACAACAAACTGACAGATGAATGGTGGACCATTAGATTCTAGTGTTTCTTATTTGGAAAATGAAATTTTATTCAGTTTAATTGTTGAACTTCTCAGAATCTTTAATTACTAAGAAGCTTTTGAAAATATGTCAAAGAAGCATTTACTATGTAGCCACTTTCCAAATGTATAATACCACTGAACTGACTAAACTGACTTCTTCCTGGCTGAGAATTAAGAGTACACTGAAGGCTCAGAGCTGATGAGCTACACTTTATCTAGTGGACCTACCTGGTTCTATGTCAGTTACTAAGGCTTACTTCACAACCAATAATGGCAAGTTATTATGGTGTTACAAATATATAATTATTATCTTTTTAAATAATGAAGTAAGAGTGGGTAAAGACATTATTTTTTTAAATAATGAAGTAAGAGTGGGTAAAGAGTAGGTAATTATTATTTTCAAAGAAATCAAGCTGATTATTTGAAAAGACTTGATAAAGATGAATTATTATATAATATTAAAGATAAATGTTCTTGAACTGGTCTAGAAAACTTCAAAAATAAAAGTAAAAATTATAACCATCTAGAAGTATTCAGCGTTGTTTTTTAGTTTTGTTTTATTGTTGTTACAAATCTCAAGTTTTTACTCCATTTGAAAATGGAAACAAAAAAAGAAGAAAGAGTAAATTCCAATTGGTGAAATCCTTACCCAAAGAAGTTGTATTGGCCTTATACTAAAAGTTTAGTAAACAAATATAACATATATATATTTTAGTGTAAAACCACCATTCAAGATACACATGTGTATTTGTACTAAAACTTAGTGGCTTAAGGCAACCATCAACATTTATGATCTTAGTTTTTGGGGTACAGGATTCAGGAGGGGCTTGACTGGGAGGCTCTGCCTCTACTATACTTGCCAAATTTACCTTCTACTATTGTCTCTGTTTCTACAAATAAAAAAAGTCTCTAACCTAATTTACTACTCCACAGGTCACTGGAATAGGTATGGCATACTTGGTGGGACTCCTGGTATGGCACTGTAGGATAAGAACTAGATTTAAACCAGAAGTTCAGTGGTTCAAAGCCACTGGCCACTCCTCGAAAATCCTACACAGAGTTGCTATGAGTTGTAACTGACTTAAAGGTATTTACCAACCCACTTTTCTTAAGCTCACAGGACCTTTATTTGCTGATGGCACACAACTTAAAATGAAGAGAAACAGCTGTAAACATCCATTGAAAATCAGAACATGGAATGTACGAAGTATGAATCTGGGAAAATTGGAAGTTGTCAAAAATCAAATGGAACACATAAACATCAATATTTTAGGTATT
>NW_006408663.1:88610-90468 GCF_000296735.1 Chrysochloris asiatica | reverse complement strand
TATGCATGTGAAAGCTGGACACTGAATAAGGAAGACCGTAGAAGAATTGATGCTTTTGAGTTATGGTGTTGGAGGAGAATATTGAAAGTACCATGGAGTGCCAAAAGAACCAATAGATCCGTTTTAGAAGAAGTGCAGCCAGAGTGCTCCTTGGAGGTCAAGCTGGCCAAACTTTGTCTCTCATACTTCAGACATATTGTCAGGAGGGATCATTCGCTGGAGAAGGATATCATGTTTGGTAAGGTGGAAGGTCAGTGAAAAGGAGGATTGGCCAAGTGGCAGCATTGATGGATCAAGCATGGCAGCAGTAGTGAGGTTGGACCAGGATCAAGCAATGTTTCATTCTGCTGTGCCTAAGGTCGCTATGAGTCGGTACCAACTCGATGGCATCTAACAACAACAACAACTTATCATAATGTGCCTAAAGACTGTATCTTTATCTTTCTTTAATGGGAAGGCTTTTAAAAAAGAGCTCAGGGCTCCTATTTTACTAGTTACATTAGTATAATCTTTCTAGGATCATGTCTGATTTAAGGTAATCTTCACTGCTTATATACTCTATTAGCAAAGGTTCTCAAATTTCAGTATGTACCTGAATCATCTAGAGGCCTTGTTGGAAAAAACAAAAAACAGATTTGTGGGTTCCAACCCCAGAATTTGTAATTCAGTAAGTCTAGGATCAAAGCAATGATTCTGCATTTCTAACAAGTTCCCTGGTGAGGTGGATGCTGCTAGTCCTCAGAGGACACTTAGAGAACCTCTGTCCTGTACTGTCCAGTTAACACTCATTTCAAGACTTGTTTAATTTCATTAAACCACTTTTTAAAGTCAAGTCTTATCTTCTGCTATACCATAACAGTTGTTTTTCAGTGTTTTAAAAATTCATATCTTAAAACAATGTTTCAACAGGAAAAGAGAGGTAAGAAGCTAAAGGGCTCTTTTCCCTCCAGAAATTTCAGTAGTAAGAATTGTACAATATATGTTTAACTAGAAAATCTTAAAAACAAAAACTACGTACCAAATCAGCCTCTTACTTTTAAGTTAAAGTTCCTCTTATCCTGTTACCACCAGCACTGCCATTAACACATAACATTTATTAAACATTTTCAATTCATCTACTGTTATGAAAATAAAAAGCCCAAAGTCACTCAAAGTAGCCACCTTGTCAAGCAACACCTTTCTTTCTTTCTTTCTTTTTTTTTTTTAAATAAAAGTACAACTGCTTCAGAATCTTTTATGAAATTTGTACCATAGGAGAACTTCCCATGGGGCTGAAGACTGCCTGCATGTTGTTTAATTATTACATGAAAGCAAATAATACATTGTTGCTAACTTTGTATTTGCTATGTGTTTATAGTGGCATTTATCATTTTGGGGGAGCTGCCTAGCATCAGAACCTCCTTTTGACATTTGGGATTCTGCTTTTATGTTCAGTGAAAGCATAAAAGCCCAGTGCTTGTTCTCAGAAAACCCTGGCAGTCAGAACGCTGGCATTGGAGTCTCAGACTGATGAACCAACTCCTCTTCCCTAGGGTATTAGGTATAAAGGGAAATAACACAAAGAAGCAGGCCTGGGTTAGAGGTCATTCTGTCGGTGATGTGGTTGGTCGGAACAGAGCTGTAATTTCACCCTTATGGCAGGGAATGTCTAATGCTACAGCATTCTATCCACAGAATATCTGCTTTTTCAGCTCCCTGGCTGCACTTAGTTCTGCTGCAAAAGAACTCTTTAAAGTATTTAAGAGCAAAGATGTCAGTTTGAGGATTAAAGTGCTACCTGACCCAAGCCATGGTATTTTCAATAGCCTTAATGAATGTGAAAATTGCACCGTGAATAAAGAAGACCATAGAAGAATCA
>NW_006408663.1:87362-87879 GCF_000296735.1 Chrysochloris asiatica | reverse complement strand
TCCATGCTCCTTATTGATTGTTGTTGCTGTTGTTAAGTGCCATTGAATCAGTTCCAATCCATAGAGACCCTGTATAGGGTTTCCAAGGAGTGGCTGGTGAGTTGAACCACTGACTTTGTAGTTTACATCGACATTGCAGTCCAGCGCATTTATCCACCATATTGCCCTAATATCTGTACCTTTATATCTTAATATTTAATATAAGGTGATGGTATGCTGTGGAGTCGGTTTTGACTCATAGCAACTATATATAGGGTTTCTGATGCTGTAAATCTTTATGGGAGCAGAAAGCCTCATCTTTCTCCCATGAAATGGCTGGTAGTTTCGAACTGATGACTTTGAGGTTAGCAGTCCAGCACACAACCACTATGCTATCAGAGCTCCTTCAATAGGTGACTCAACTAATTTTCGTTATACATAAAAATAATAAAACTTTTGTATTTGAAAAGACTTTTGAAGTTACAATGGAATGAAAGGAAAACTATTTTATCTACTTATTACTTTTTATCTCAATGTA
>NW_006408663.1:79088-86517 GCF_000296735.1 Chrysochloris asiatica | reverse complement strand
GTAAGCTTGAACCGCCGACCTTGCAGTTCAAATGGCTTTGCAGGCTGGCGCATTAAGCCACAGCGCCACACCAGGACTGAAAGATACTATATAAATAGGTTAGTCTAGTGATGGAGTCTGTGCTTACATACTCAGTTTTCATTCTTTAGCTCTCATACACATGCGCATGCATACACCGTAGTGATAAATGAATACGTACCTGTTGGATTTCTTTAACAGCCAAAGTAACTGAGAACAAGACTGTCTGACTAATGCTGCTCTGACAGGAAATGTTACAGGCTGATTTAGTTCATTACATATATACTCCATCTCCTTCACCATTGTCCAACTGTAACCTGAAATAAAAAGACAGAAATGTAACTCTTCTGACTGGAATTCTGTAAGTCAAATAAATAAAACACTAAATTACCTAGGAGCATAAAAATTTCCATTTGAATTCTGAGGAATTTAAAAATACCATTAGTACTAGAAAATATCTTGTATAGAAAAATGTAGATAAAAATTAAATCTAAAATCATGCCACAAGTGACTTCAAGTAAATTTAGCAAAAAAATTAAAATGATACAGGGCTGTACTTATCTCTCAAATATAAAAAGAAGCATGTTGTATACAGTTTACTTATTTTAAAGATTCTAAGGGTCTTTGTTGGAGTCCTTGTGTGGTACTGTATGGTAAGCACTGGACTGCTAATCAAAAGGTCGGGAGTTCAAACCCATCAGCCTCTCCTTGGAAATCCTCTAAAGAGTCACTATGATTAAAAACGGACTCAACAGCACTTAACAACAACAACAAAAACAAGGCTCTTTGTTAGGTATTTAAGAAAATCAAGCCAGTTATAGTCAATTTGATCACACATCATTGCGACCCCAGGTGGGTCACAGTGCTCCAGAGGCTTTCGATGGCTGTGATTTTTAGAAGCAGATTCTCATGTCTTTCTTCCCAGGTGCATCTACGTGAATCTGAACTGCAACCTTCTGATTGTTTGCACCAACCAGGACGCTTAGGTATGCTTCATCATTAACATTCTCAGTAAATTTATATTTCCCACTTGTGGTAACAAAGCTTTTGTTTCCAAGAGAAAGATGGCTACTGTTTTGTGTTTTTTTTTAACCAGCAGTTTAGTAATAAACTTCAAATGAGTTTTGGCTAGTCCAAATTACTTATCCATTTAGCCTAGTATAGACAATAGTGATAACATTGAATTTATTTATGTTTTCGATCATGTCAGGACAGTTTGGAAAGCACATTTGTCCGTTTATAAACATTTTCATACTCTTCTAAACAAGACTAACTAACTAACTAAACTAACTAACTCTATCAAAAGCAGGTTGTAAAAATGTACTGGTCACTAATGGAACATTTTACACAAATCCTAAATGAATATGTTATGCTAGTTTTGCAACTAAATTCCTAATGGAAGCAGGAAAGTCCTGTTGTTGTTGTTAAGTGCCACTGAGTCGGTTCCAGCTCATAACGACCCTGTATGGGGTTTCCAAGGAGAAGCTAGTGAGTTTGAACCACCGACTTTGAGGTTCAAACCAACATTGCAGTCCAGTGCATGAACTCACAGTGTGACACTAGGGGTCTAGAGAGTGTTCTACTTTCCTTTAGAATCTAGAAGATTATATCTTTTTGATTAGTAAAAGGGATTGCTAATAGAAAGCTGTACTTAAAATGATTATAAGCCTATAAACTTCTTTTTTTTAAAAAAATCTGTGGTATAAAAACAAAACATAAAGCTCATGTTGGTAAAAATGAGAAGGCAGCTGGAAAAAACAGCCAGGAGATATTCAACACAAAACTGTCTTATAGACCCAGATATGGTTAAACTCAGTTCAAACTTGGAGTTAAAATCAGTAAACAAAAAGTAATTTAGAATTAATGAGGAAAGTAGTACAGTGTTTCTAGTTTATCTTCTTCAGCCATACTAAATTCTATGTTATATTCTTTAATAAAACTAATAAGAAATTTAATAACTGGAAAATTAAAAGTTAAGTTACAATGCATCAGATCAACTGTGGAACCCACATGGTCCAGTGATAGCAGCTCCTAGACAGCAAATAGTCTAACCTCATGTTGGACTTTAAAACTTTCTATTTGAAAACAACATAGCATATTGGTAAGTAAAAAATGAATGCCTTGCACAGAGTAGGATACATCTCCTTAGGTCCTAAATGTCTTTATTATTTATTATTTTTACCACATGAACAGGTGTCTCAGAGCATTTGATTGCATACTGGTGGGAAATCACTATCTAGGAATGTATGAACCAAGAGTAAGATAGATCCAGTGATGTAACAAGTGGCAGTCAGGAAAACCCAGCAGAATGTGAGGTTTGTCTATAGTGTTTATAGGAAGGCGAGAATGGAAAGAAGAGGTTCAGTCCAGCAGTCTCCTACTCCAGCACCCTGGATCCAGTGATGCATGATTGGAGATGAGGGGGAACTTGTGCCCTTTTACTACACACTCAAACTTCAGCCTCACTTCACTTGAAACTCCTTTATTACCATCCACCTCCTTATCCTTCATCTGAGACAGGGAATTTACTCAAGGCAAGACAAAAACAAAAACTACAGAACCTTTTCTAAGTTCAAAAGGGTCAACTTAGAATTTATTCTAAATGTGTAAAAAATTGTTGACACCTCTGGTTATTATAAAAACCCAACCAAATCCACTGCTTTTAAGTTGATTCTGACTCCTAGCAACCCTTTAAGACAGCACAGAATTGCTTCTTTGGGTTTCCAAGATTGTCAATCTTTCAGGAATAGACAGCCTCGTCTGTGTCCTGCGGACAGGCTGCTGGATTTTCGGTAAGCACTGTTAGAGCTCCTTTAGAGTCTGTTGTTATTAAGTGCTGGGGAGCTGGCTCCAACTCATAGTGACCCTGTATAGGATTTCCCATTAGTGGCTCATAGGTTTTAACTGTTGACCTTAAGGTTAGCAGTCCAGTGCTTATCCTACATCAAACACCAGAAATCCTTCGATTAATTGTTGTTGTTAAGTGCCATCAAGTTGTTTCTGACTCATAGTGACCCTGTATAGGGTTTCCAAGGAGCAGCGGTGAGTTTGAACTGCCTACCTTGTGATTCACGGAGCTCTGGTAGTGTAGTGGTTACGAATAGGGCTGCGAACCTCAAGGTTAGCAGTTCAAAACTACCAGCTGTTCTGTGGAAGAAAGATGAAGCTTTCTGCTCCCGTAAAGATTTACAGCCTCGGAAACCCTGTATAGGTACTGACTCCACGGCACACAACAACAACAAACCTTGTGATTCAAACTGACCTTGAGGTCCAGTGCTTATCCTACAGCACCACAGAGACCTTGTAAATAAATATTTCCCTAGGAAGCTTGGTGACAGCACTTCACCAATGAATGTGGTGCTAGCTGAAGTAACAGAAAGAAGAACCAGACACATACCCTTAGAGGCCAGATAATTCTCTCGATTAGATGGGGGTGGGGGGAGATGTTCTGGTTTTCTATCAAAGAAGCTATTGTTATATCTAGAGATTATTTTAACTTGATTAACAAGAAACATACTATTAGAGTTATCACCTTCATTGACTTTCTGAGGATGCCATCCTGTTGTCCAACCCAGGGAAAATGTCACATCAGGAAAGTAGGAGGTCACAGTATCTATAAATAATTTTGCATCCACTACTCTGCCATGTCCATTTGGACCAGGAAGAATATCAGCGTTCATCCACACGGGACGCTTCAGATGCCTCTTCACCTTTTCCAAGAGCATCATGGATGGTTCTACAGCTGCCAGGCTGAAAACATATTTTGTTATCAATTACACAAATGCCTGAGGTGAAAGTAAAAAGACGCTCTTTTGAGAAGTCATTTTAACATTCTCAAATGTATAATAAAATATAGTATAGAAATGCTTGAATTAAATATAATCAAATAATATGTACCACCAGAGGGGAACTTAGCATATGTCATTATCTCACAATGTGGATTTATGCTCATTATTTATGAGAGTACCTTAAAAGTTCTATAAATACATGAACAATGCCAGTACCTGTGGAATGAGAGTGACTTCAAGACTCGCTAAAAGCATAACTCAACTTAAAACTAATTCAAGACACAGATATTCATTCTTAGAAAAGGTATAAACAAGACAATAGATTATAAATATTAATAACATACAAATTCATATTTCTGACAACACCCACAGTGCTCCCAGGTACCATGCCTCAATACCTGCTCACAAACCTGGAGAAATGTCTCTTTTCACTCATGTGTTCTGGGATAAGTTTAGACCCATTAGTATCATTTCAAAAAATCAACATAAAGAATTAAAATAAAGCATTTTCTTAAAACTCGTAAACTCTATTTATTTTTATGTCCTATAAGCACCTCCTCTAGAAACTAGAAGCAAGTATAGCTTCATGAGTTTAAATAAAAATCAGCTTCACTTTACCTGCCTCTATGTATTCTAGGTGATATTTTCAGAGTTTCATCAGTTCAAAACTGCCAGTTGTTCCATGGAGAAACATGAGGCTTTCTGCTCCCGTAAAGACTTACAGCCTTGAAAACGCTATAAAGAGTCGCTGAGTGGGAACAAACTCCACAGCATACCACCACCATCACCTAATTATTACTTTAAAAAAACATGACGAGCTTCTAAGAATCATGTCTGTAAGTCTGGATCCCTGATCCAGAGACAATGGCCTGGAAGGATGGAGCCTGAAGGCACTGACAGCAACTGGAATGAAATTGTTGACACTTCTGATGACATGAACCTCTCAGAGTCCCTGCTCCTAGGCATCTATGCTTGTGGTTTTGAGAAGCTCTGTGCCATTCATCAGTCAGCCATTCTTCCTTGTATTGAAGGTTATGATGTAATCTTCTCACGCCCAATCTGGGACTGGGAAAAAGGCCACTTTTGCCATATTAATTCTGCAGCAATTGAATTAGATTTAAAGGCCACCCAGGCCTTGGTCCTGACTTCTACTTGAGAATTGGCCCAGCAGATACAGAAGGTGGTCATGGCATTAGATTACCTGGTCCTGCCATGCCTGCACTGGGGGCACAAATGTATGTGCTGAAGTACAGAAGCTGAAGATGGCGGCTCTCATATCATCGTGGGCATCCTAGGCCACATGTTTGATACGCTTAATTGAAGATACTTGTCTCCCAAGTACATCAAGATGTTTGTACTGTATCAAGCTGATGAAATGTTAAGCTGTGGATTCAAGGACTACGACGTATTTCAAAAACTCAACAGCAACACCCAGGAAGTTTTGTTGTTAGCTACATTACCCTCCGATGTGCTTGAGGTGACCAAGAAGTTCATGAGGGACCCCATTCGGATTCTTGTCAAGAAGGAAGAATTGACCCTAGAGGGTTTCCGTCAATGCTACATCTATGTGGAACACAAGGAGTGGAAGTTGGACTCCTTGTATGAAACCCTGACCATCACCCAAGCAGACTGGCTCACTGAGAAGATGCATGCTGGAGAAAAGTGTTTCCACCATGCATGGAGATACAGACCAAAAGGAATGAGGTGTGATCATGAGGGAGTTCTGTACTGATGCTAGCAGAGTCCTGATTACCACTGACCTACCTACTGGCCAGAGGCATTGTTGCTCAGTAGGTTTCTCTAGCCATCGATTATGATCTTCTCCTCAGCAGGGGAATTTATAGTCACAGAATCAGTCCTGGTGGATGTTTTCACCATAAGAGTGTAGCTACTGTCATGATGACAGAAGAAGACAAGAGTACTCTGAGGCATTGAGCCCTTTTACAACATTTTCATTGATGAGACGTCCTTCAATGTTGCTGACCTCCTTTGAGAGGGGCTATCTATCCTGCTGCTTAGCCTTGGCCATGGTTCATTCCTGGGGGAGCTGAGGAGCAGCAGCTAGAGCAGGGAAGGAAGAGGGAACCCAGGGATGAACACCTTGTCTTTTTTTTTTTTTTTCTTTCCTTTGATTAATGTCACTTTTTGAGGCAAAAGAAGGAACCGTGAACATTTTAGACGCCTTTTCTTTGGGTGTCTAAAATGCTCTTGACCCGGATGCCACTTCTTCTCCCAAATACCATTAATCCAATTTCCTAACCTAGTCACATCCAGACCCCAGAGGCTCTCCCTACCGGAGTCAAATTCCTCTGATAATGATGCAAGAGGCTATGATGTCATTCAACCCCATTTGCTGGACCAAATCTGGAGGGAGAACAAATTTGGAGTGAGGAGGTCCACGGTATTCCTAGGTCTCTGGGAGCAGGGGAGAGAAAACGGTAGTCATTTTTATGTTGTTTTCTATAGTATTTATTGATTCAGGAAACAAACATAAAATTCTGAATAAAAAGACTAGGAAATAGAAGAAAAATATACAGAAAGTTTACAGGAAAACTACATTGTTTATAATTCTATCTTCTGAGTCTTTCAGATAATACTGATGTCTAAGAAAAGTAGCTTGCAGAACATATCGAGATGATGGAAGACTGAGAATCCTCGAGATGGATATTGGAGAGAACATTCTACACCTCCTCACATTTCCATCACTCTCCCTAAGGCACTCAACTCCTTCCGCCTCTCTTCCCTGCACTCCTTGCCAACCTCCTATTCTAAGAGGAGAAACTGATCATCTCATTTCTTGAGTTATGCCTACTAGTGAGTAAGGATTTTTTTTTTTTTTCCCAGTTGTCTTTGAGTTAATTCTAACTCATGACAACCACGGTGTTTCAGAAAACTGTGTGATTGCATGGCTGTGGCCTACCAGAAGCAGATCACTGAGACTTTCTTCCAAGGCATCTCTGTTCCAATCTTTTGATGAGTAGTCCAGCACTTAACTGTTTGTGCCAGCTAGGAACTCCAGGAGCAAAACTGCTAGCCATTAAAATGACAGGAAATTAGGCTCCAGCATTGGTCTCACTCTACTCCTATGTGGTAAGCATCTTTTTTCTCTCTCTTCTGCCCTTGAAATGGGGTCTCCAGATTTTAGTAGGTCAATATTCCCTAATGCTGGACCCTGTAGGCTCTAATTTAGACACTTCTCCACAGAGGTGCCACTAGGGTGGTGTCCCCCAGTGTGGAAACTCCTCATGTCACCCCCTCAATACCTCCTCCCATACCAGATCATTCAAAACACTTAGCAATGTTTAGGATCAATTTTAATCATAGAATAATATGAGATATAGTTGTAAGATGCTTAATGAAATATTTCTTACATTAAGTGAATATAAACAAAATTAATTTGTAATGTCTACAATGAATTACAGCATTATTAATTGCAACATTATTAGTAACTGAGCAGAAACTTTAAAAAACTTTTATCCTTTTCATTTAATTACTGCTCCATTACCAAAAAAACTTGCTGATATACGATCACAAATAGTAATTGCCACAATACAGTAGCTAAAAAAACAGAAGTTGAACAAAATCAGCGACTATAGAAACACTTTGTTGTTGTTGTTAAGTGC
>NW_006408663.1:72833-74465 GCF_000296735.1 Chrysochloris asiatica | reverse complement strand
TGCATTTTGAGTGCCTTCCATCCTGAGGGCCTCATTTTCCAGCACTATATCTGACAGTGCTTCTCTGCTGTTCGTAAGGTTTTCAGTGACTAAATATTCGGAAGTAGTTTGTCACTCCTTCTTCCTAAACTGTCTTCATCTGGAAGCTCATCTGAAACCTGTCCATCATGGGTGACCCTGCTGGTATTTAAAATACCGGTGGCATAGCTTCCAGAATCACAGCAACTCACAAGCCATCACAATACAACAAACTGACAGACGTGTATAGAAGGCTCAAAAAGGAATTCACATAGTTTTTAGACTTGTAGGTATGTTGATACAAGTAACCTGGGTTTATGAGAAATATTTTTGTTGTTAATACAAATTTCTTGTTGTTGTTAGGTGCCACTGAGTTGATTCAGACTCACAGTTATGCACAACAGAATAAAACTGCGCAATTTGGTGCCATCCAAACAATTATTTTTATATTGGAGTCCATTGTTGCTGCCACTGTGTCAATCCATCTCATTGGGGATATTCCTCTTTTCACTGACCCTCCACTTTTCCAAGCATGATATCCTTCTCCAGGGACTGGTCCCTTCTAAAAACATGCCCAAAGTACAAGAGAAGAAGTTTCATGATCCTTGCTTAAAAGGAGCATTCTGGTTGTACTTCTTCCAAGGCAGATTTGTATAAACTTCTAGAAGTCCTTGGTACTCTTAATATTCTTCTCTAACAACATAATTCAAATGCATCAATTCTTCTATGGACTTTCTTATTTATTATCCAACTTTCACAAGCATACGGGGCAATTGAAAATACCACGGCATGGATCAGGCACATCTTAGTCCTCAAACTGACATCTTTGCTCTTTAACATTTTAAAGAGATCTTTCCCAGAAGATTGCCTATGCAATACATCTTTTGATATCTTGACTACTGCTTCTATAAGCATTAATTGTAGATCCAAGCAAAATTAAATCTTTGACTACTCTAATCTTTTCTCCCTATATCATGATGTTATTTATTGATCCAGTTGTGAGGATTTATATTTTCTTTACATTGAGGAGCAATCCATACCGAAGGCTGTAGTTTTTGATCTTCATCAGTAAATCTTTCAAGTCCTCTTTGCTTCCAACAAGTAAGGTTGTATCATCTGCACATAACAGATTATTAGTGAGTCTTCCTCCAATTCTGATGCCATGTTCTTCTTCATATTATCCAGTTTCTCAGATTATTTGCTCAGCATACAGACTGAATAAGTATGGTGAAAGGATACAACCCTGGTGCACAACTTTCCTCATTTTAAACCATTCAGTATCTCTTTATTTGAACTACTGCTTCTTAGTCTATGTATAAGTACCTTGTAAGCACATTGAAGCATTCTGAAATTCCCATTCTTTATAATGTCATTCATAGTTTGTTATAATCCACACAATTGAATATCTTTGTATAGTCAATATACCACAAGTAAACGTGTTGAGTTCAACCACATTCCATAGACTCCTGTTGACCTGAAGATGACAACGAAAAGAGGAAAAGCTGGTCCAAAGTGTGATGAGACTTGGGGACTCCTGATCACATGGACAAGGACATAGCCATGGGAGGCTAGAGCTGAGAGTGAATCATCCAGCTAATATTAAGTGAGGGGAAA
>NW_006408663.1:64738-72593 GCF_000296735.1 Chrysochloris asiatica | reverse complement strand
TATCCCCTCTGTATAACAGGGTAGATTGGGACCAGCAACTTAGACATTGGCTACATAAAATGAGGGGGAGATAAAAGTCTTACAAGGTTTCAAGAGGGAGTTTAGTTTAAGAATGTGTGGGGGAAGAAAGAGTCCCCACTGAATAGTTTTCATCTTGTCTAGATGGGTCTGGTTAAAAGAGATGGGGATAAGATTCTTATCATTCAATAGTGAGTAATTGTTACCATGGCTAATTGTGACTGTCATAATTGTAAAGGTAGAAGTTTTCTAACAAAAACGGGGAGTAGTAAATGTTACAGTCCAGAAACAAAGGACCCTAGGACCATCAAGGGAGAAGAGCACAAGCAGAATGCAGGACCTTATCCAGAGAAGCAGTGACATCAGAGATGGAGGTGGAGGAGGGGACATGGAAAGAGGGAGTGGCTGAGGACTCTAGATTCATGGGAAAAGAGGGACTAAGAGCTGGTGGTCAGGAGGCAGACTTGCAGAATGTACCCTTTGGTGGTGTAAATTATTATATATGTCTGAATGTTTTTTTTTTAAGAAAGAGCTAAAATGAATAGAGAGAAATACTGTTAACTGATGGTATATGGAGGGGACTATAAACATTGTAATGCAACAAAATATATGATTTGTTGAGTGTAAAACTGATAATCTGCCCTGTACACTTTCACTCAATTCACAACAAAAACCTTAAAACAACAACAACAGAAAACTGTATACAGGGTCACTATGATTCAGAACCAACAACTATGTACTAGGCATGAACTTCGCATTTAACCCAAACAATCATAGCTACTCCTCCTATTGAAATAGGTGCAATTATGCTCACTTTGTAGATAATTAAGCTAATAATAGAATAGGTGAAGTAGCCGATAAGAGATTATGTAATTATTGATGAACTTGAAACTTAAAATTTGTGTTTTATGCTCTTACCACTGTCTGTCTTGAGATTTTTTTACTTCCTTCTTAACAGCATGTTCTAAATAATGGAATACAGAGACACTTTATTCTAATTTTTAAAAAATAATTCTTAGAACTGAAAGATGTACAAAATTCAGAGATCCTATTTCCTAAAATTGTTTATTAATTCAATGCTAGTATGAGATTTATTCTCTTGAAAGATCCTCAAGTTGAGGAAAACTAGTATGTGGTGATGCTTATGGAGGAGAAAAAATATATATACACTTTAATGATCTGTGGCATTTCAATGCCTCCAGGCTCAATGACTTGAAAACAATTTAGTGTTACTTTCAAAAATATTAGACAGCAGTCATTTACCCTGGAAGTAGAATAATAACTTTGCAACAGTGGCTTTGTATTTGTATAAAGCAATTTGGAAGTTGGAGAGTCATTTCCACACATGAAACATTTTGCTCATTAGTGGAGAACATTTGATTCATTGCACATTATAGATCTTTTGGCATTCTGTGTTAGACAAATAAACATAGACTTAATTTGATGGAAAGAGAGTTACGTGTAGAGATGCTACATATGACCAAGTTTGACTGGTGGCATAAGGAACAATACTTTGCCAACTTCAGGAAGAATTAAGAACCCTTGGATATTAATTCAGAGACATGACAGGGCTAGTATGGCATGTTACTGAGAAATGTGGTTGATCAAATTGATGGGAAAATATGATACAAACATCAACTGCTCCTTTGTAGTTTTCATTTTGATGCTCTGTTAATGCTTGGTTCATGTTTAGAATTGTACAGCCTGCTTTTGAAAGACATAGCATGTATTCTTCTCTCTATAATATTGTTAGATAAACAACAAATTTATATTGACCTCTACTATAGATCTGGTAGTGTAGTGGTTGCGAATCGGGCTGCTAACCTCAAGGTAGGCAGTTCGAAACTACCAGCCATTCCGTGGGAGAAAGATGAGGCTTTCTGTTTCTGTAAAGGTTCACAGCCTCAGAAACGCTGTGCAGGGTCACTATGAGTCAGAACCGACTCCGCGGTACTTAACAACAACAACTATAGATCTGGCTTTGTTATGATACATGCTGGGATGCTCTGTAAGTTTGGTGTGCTTATTATTATTGTTTATAGGCCTGAGCATACATTTCAAATCCTACAAGGATGTTTTCACTTGTAACATGACAATCACTTCATTTCTGTGCCTTTATTGAACATATGCTTAAGATTAATTTTGTTGCGAGCTGGTAAAAATTGGATTGCCTAGAATAAGTTGGTTTCCATGTTACTATTTCAGAGGTTGTAAAGTACCATCACATTTGTATTTTTGCTGAAATTATGTATATCTTATGATTGATGTTTCAATTTCTGAAATTACTGGCTTTCCTGTACTTTTTCTAATATATGAAAATACCTTAAAAAACAAAACAAAACACAAGTAAACATATTCCTGGTAATCTCTACTTTCAGCCAAGATCCATCTGATATCAGAAATGATAATCTTTGTTCTATGTCCTTTTGTAATTCTGGCTTGAATTTCTGGCAGACCCCTGGTAATGCAGTACTGCAATTGCTTTTGAACTACCTCTGGCAAAATTTCTTTTTATGTGATATTAATAATACTGTTAAATGATTTAACACTTCTTTGGACCATCTTTCTTTGAAATGGGTGCAAATAATGAATTTTTCCCAATCAGTTGGCCAGGTAACAGTCTTCTAAAATTTTCAGCATAGACAAGTGAAAACACCTCCATCAGTTTGTTGAAATATCTCTATTTGTATTCCATCAGAGCCTGATTTTTCATCAATTCCTTCAGTGCAGCTTGGGCTTCTTCTTTCAGTAGAAGTTCATGATTGTGAACTACCTCTTGAAATGGCTGAGCATCGACCATTTCTTTTTGGTACCATGACTCTGTATATTCCTTTCATCCTCTTTTGATGCTTTCTACATCATTCAATATTTTGCCCATAGAATCCTTTAATATTGTAAGCCAAGGTTTGAATTTTGACTTCAGTTCTTTTAGCATGAGAAATGCAGAATGTATTCTCTTCCCTTTTGGCTTTCTAACTTCAGGTCTTTGCACATTTCATTACAATACTTGACTTTGTTTACTTGAACTGTCCTTTGAAATTTTCTGTTCAGCTCTTCTTACTTCCTCATGTCTTCCATTCAGATTAGCTCTCTATGCTCACAAACAAGTTTCAAATCCTCTCTGACATCCATTTTGGTCTTTTCCTTATTTCCTGTATTTTAAATGACCTTTTGCTTTCTTCCTGTATGATGTTCTTGATATCAACCCCAAACTCTTTTGATCTTCCATCATTAGTATCTATTGCATCAAACCTATTCATGAGATAGTCTCTAAATCCAGGTGGTCATATTTTGGCTCTCATGGACTTTAAAATTTTCTTCACCTTCAGCCTAAACTTGCATATAAGCAACTGATGGTTTGTTCCACTGCTGACCCCTGGCCTTTGTTTGGCCAATGCTACTGAGCTTCTTCATCATCTCTTCCTACAGATGTAATCCATTTCATCTGGTGAGAAGTACACGTGTATAGTTGCCTTTTATGTTGTTGATTAAAGGTTTTTAAAATGAATTATTCACTGGTCTTGCAAAACTCTATCATGTGATCTCCAGCATTATTGCTAACACCAAGGCCATATTTTACAACCACCAATCCTTCCTTTTTGTTTCCAAAAAGAAAACGAATATACCTTCACAGCAAAACAAAAAAGAGGGAAATTAGAAGTATTTAGTAAACATTAGCACAACAGATAATTACACTCAATGTAAATGGATTTAATGTACCAGTCAGGTGATAGAGAGAGCAGAATGGATTAGGAAACAGGATCCTTCAATATGCTGTCTACAAAAGACACATCAGAAAGATGGAGACAGCCTAAATGCCCATCAACAGAAGAATTTTTAAACAACTTTGGTATATACACACAATGGAATACTATACTACAGTGTTGAAGAATAATGATAAGTCTGCAAAACACCTCACAGCATGGATGAACCTGGGGGATATTACACTAAGTGAAATTAGTCAATCACAAAAAGGCAAATATTGTATGAGAACACTGTTACTGGTAGGGGGTTGGTGGTGGAAATTATTCATGGGTTAGAGGGAAGACACAGGTTAACATGGGTGACAGGGCAGGCAATGTATAAAAGAGGGAGGTTGGCAAAGGAAGGATGAAGGTAGCCGGAGACACAGGATGTAAGAGTTAAAGTGAACAGAGGTAAATACTGTTAACTGATGGTATATGGAGGGGGTTATGATCATGACGATGAAGCAAAGTATATTATTTGTTGAACGTAAAACAGATGATCTGCTCTGTCAACCTTCGCTCAATTCACAATAAAAAGTTAAAATAAAATAAAATAAAATAATGTGCAGAGATGAATTCTGGAGTCCTGCTGTGGTGCTGTGGGTTAATGCACTGAACTACAAAGTCGGTTTGAACTAAAAGGTCGGTGGTTCAAGCTCACCAGCTGCTCCTCGGAAACCCTATACAGGGTCACTATGGGTCGTAACCAACACAACAGCACTTAACAACAAGAATTTTGAGTTTTGCTATATTTCATTACTTCTTGCTCCTTGAGTTTGCTTTGCTGTTTTTCAAATTCAGTTTGTCACGTCAGATTATTGATTTGTCATTTCATTTTTCCTTTTTAACCAAGGAGCTTATACTGTAAATTTCCCTCTGAGCACTGCTTTTACTGTGTCCCACAAGCTTTGAACCACAAGGTCAGCAGTTCAAGCTTACCAGTCATTCCTTGGAAACCCTATGCAGGGTCAGTATGGTTCAGAACCGACTTGATGGCACTTAACAACAATAGAGAAGAATTAGGTTTACCAGAAATCATAGATATCTGTAACAGCTTCCTTCATGGGACATATATTAAACTTCTGTAATATTCAAATACATTCCAGGTTTTACCTATAATCTTCATACTACCAAAATAACACAAAAGTGAAAAATTTTGTAAGAGTCCAAGAAAGGAAACGACCCTTAATCTTGCTCTTCATTTTCAATGCCTCCAAAATATACAATATTAGTTTTAAGGTACACTTTGGTTATTAATGAATTCAAATTCATTTTGTCCATATGCAAATGTAACAGCATAAACCTGGTAACATATGCAATAACAAAACCAATAAAATGAACTTAACTTCCTTTCTCTGAGACTACTTTTTAATGAAAGTAACATTTTATATTTACTGTTCTATTATCACAAGGTCACTTACAATAAATTGCTTTATAAGAATTAATTTTAGCCTCAGCCCACCCGATGCCATCTAGTTGATTCCAACTCATAGGGACCCAAAAAGGGCAGAATAGAACTGCTCCTCAGAGTTTCTGAGCCTTGGTTTGAACTGCTGATCTTGCACTTAGGATCCCACTATACCCTCAGGGCTCCATTTTAGTCTCAAAGGGTCTCCTAAAAACAATTTTAGCAAACGACTCAAACATAAAACATATTAGAGTCGTTTTCTAAAATTGGCATTACCTTAAGAAATTAATAGACTTAGAAATCCTACTCATAGGATTATTGATTTATTCCTAACCATTTATTGTGGGACTAGATATGGCAGCAAACCTCATTATAGTGATGTTGAATGAGTGCATACACAAAGGATATATAGAGAGTAATTTGTATACAGGAATTTGGATTAACAAGGACTTGTGAATGAAACATACTAGAGTCTATAATTCCATTTTTTTTCATTTACGTTTTTATTGTGAATTATGATAGTTTACATGGGAGAACATTAGCTTTACATTCATCCTACTGTATATCGTTTCACTGCAATAATTACAATCCCCTGCATGCATCATCAAACAACCAAAGGGCACACCCCGCAAGCCTGCTTCCCGGGCCATCAGCACACAGACCCTTACCTTCCCTAAGTCCAGTGTCCCCAGCCACTCCATCTCTCCACATCATCATATCTGTCTTCATCTCTGGCATCACTGTTTCTCTGGGTAGGGTCCCACACTCCACTCTTCTCCCCTGATAGTTCCAGGGATCTCCACTCCTGGACTGCAAAGTCAACCACACCCCTCCTTTTGTTACAAAACGTCTACCTTTACTATAATTCCATTTTTGTTTTTCTTTCTTTCCTGTCTTTTAAATGAGCTTTTGCTTTCTTCTTGAACGATGTTCTTGATATCATCCCAAACTCTTCTGGTCTTTCATCATTAGTGTCTATTGCATCAAATCTAGTCAATGTGATGGTCTCTAGAAATAGGTGGGATATACTCAAGGTCATATTTTGGCTCTTGTGGACTTTTTATATTTTCTTCATCTTCAGCTTGAACTTGCTTGTAAGCAATTCCATTTTCAGTTTGGAGAAACTACAAAGATAGGTTACCAGGCACAGCCATAGGATGCTATTCTAACCATTTCCACCCCCAAGTTACTCTTTAACGATTATAAGATTGAACATATACCTCTTGAAATCCAGCTTGATGCCTTTATTGCTTTTCACAACTTCAGCCAGCCACTCTTTGAGCGTATTATCACTGCTTGTTTCAGGAGGATGGGCCATAATCGGTTGGCTATGTTCTGATCCATCATCAGGAAGAAGAATGTCAGCCTCTATCATGTGAGCAGTACCTGTCCAAACAACAGAACTTAAGTTAACACTAACAAAGCAAGAGGCAGAATGACCGTGGATGCCTTTAAGGTTTTTAGGAAGATAAAAGGAAGGAAAGAAAAGAAACATTTACTAACTAGTCTGTACCAGGCACCATGCTGCAGCGTATCTGTTGTCTCTACTTTGTGCTGATCAGCACAAAGGGGCTGAGAAGTTAAACAGCTTCCCCTCGAGGTTTGACTTAACTGTTAAATGTCTTCCCAGCATTTAACAAAGTATGCACAGAAAAGGGAATAATAATAATATTTGTTTAAGTCTTCTGGGAATAAAATACTTTATCTACTCACCCTTCAAATAATAAACGGCTGATATTACTGCCTAACAGAATGAGTCTACATTTCCCCTCCTATCATTCAAGGCTGGCTCATCATTACATAGATATTCAAACTGGTCTATAACTGATACATTCACCCCCTTTCTGTTGGCCCAGGCTTTTTTATTCCTCCTTCCTTGAAGCTGCTCCTCGGAAACCCTGTACAGGGTCGCTAATGGGTCGGAATTAACTCGACGGCACTTAACAACAACAACAACCTTGAAGGATGCCATCCTTGTCTCCAATCTAAAGTATTCACATTCTTCAAAGTACAGCTCTTTCAGAACTATTTCATTCAATTTTTCTAAATTTTTATTAAAACTTATAGTCTACGACACACAGCAGTGCTGGTCCAGACTGTCTCTTTAGTTCAATTGGTATCTTTTGCTAAGAGTAGGGACAGATTTCTCTAAAGTCCTAACAAGAAGAGACAAAAATTACAGTAAACATTTATTACCTATTCATGGACTGACTTCTATTAATTATTTAGTAAAGTTTTCTGAATGTTGTTGGTAGTGTTGTCGAGTCGGTTCTGACTCATAGCAAACCTGTATAGAATTTCCAAGGAGTGGCTGGTGGGTTTGAATGGATAACCTTACAACTAGCAGTCCAGTGCTTATCTTATATGCTTCTGAATAGATTGTAACAATTAGAGCTCTAGACTAACACGTTTCCTTATGATGTTCCTTTAGCATCCTTTTTAATTATTACAAATTAATTTTAATTAATATATTAATTTTAAAAGAAAAAAAATCTAGTGAATATTAAATTCTATTTTACCCCAAATTTACCTCCATTGTGCTTTATAGCCATCTCTTAGTCTGTCATCAGTAAAAACTATTCTGTTTTGTTTTTTATGTATACCTATTTATGTATACCTGGGCAAATCTGCTGCACAGGAACTTTTTAAAGTATTGAAGAGCAGAGATGTCAGCTTGAGGACT
>NW_006408663.1:62808-64403 GCF_000296735.1 Chrysochloris asiatica | reverse complement strand
AGGATCGAACATTGTTTCGTTCTGCTGTGCATGGAGTCGCTATGAGTCGGTTCCGACTCGATGGCACCTGACAACAACAACAACATTCATATATAAATTTTAATGCATCAACTCAGTCCACTATTTTAAACCACTGTAAATATTCTATTGACATAACAGATTTTGAGTGATCCATTATTCAGAATTTCAGTTTTGTATTGCTTCTCCCTCTTAGTTTTTCTCTTCTAAAAATAATATTAAGAACATGCTTGCACAAATGGTGTGGCGCTGGACTGCAAAGTCATTTTGAACTACAAGGTCGGCAGTTCAAGCTCACCAGATGCTTCTTGGAAACCCTATACAGGGTCGCTATGGGACAGAACTGACTCGACGGCACTTACAACAACCATAAGGGTAAGCAACTAGTACAAAGATAATTATTCTCAAAATAAAACTATAGCTTAGAGTATAAAATTATCAAGTTTTGTGTCATCTGATGTTCTTAATGTCATCTCACAATTCTTCTAGTCTTCAGTCATTAGCATCAAATACATCAAATCTGTTCATGAGATCATCTATCTCTAAATTCAGGTGGAACACATTCAAGGTCATATTTTGGCTGTCATGGACTTGTTTTAATTTTCTGTTCCACAGTCTGCCCCTGGTCTTGTTTTGGCTGATGATACTGAGTTTCTCACTATCTCTTCCCAAAGATGTAGTCCATTTGATTCCTGCGTATTCCATCTGGTCAGGTCCACGTGTATATGAGCCTTTATGTTGTTACAAAGAAAAGGTATCTGTAAAGTATAAGTCATTGGCATTGCAAAATCCTGTCATGCAGTCTCCAGCATCATTTCTGTCACCAAGATCATATTTTCCAACTACTGATCCTTCCTCTTTTGTTTCCAACCTTTGCATTCCAATCATCAGTAATTATCAATGCCATCTTGATTGCATGTTTGATCAATCTCAGACTATAGAAGTTGGAAGAATTAGTGGTTGGTGTGCAAACTTGAATGACAGTGGTATTAACTGGTCTCCCTTGTTGTTGTTGCTAGTTGTGGAATCTGTTCTGATTCATAGTGCCGCTGTATAAAGTATCCAAACAGTGGATGGTGGGTTCGAACCACCAACCTTACGGTTAGCAGTCCAGTGCTTATCCTACAGTGTCATACCAGGATTCCGGTCTTCCTTGTAGGTATATAGATATCCTATAACAGACAGCATTGTACTTTAAGATAGATCTTAAAATGTTCTTTTTGACAATGAATGCGATGCCATTCCTCTTTAATTTGTTATTCCCAGCCTAGTAAGCCATGCGATGGTCAGATTCAAAATGGCCAACACCAGTCCATTTCAGCTAACTAATGCCTAGGATGTCTATGCTTATTCGTTCAATTTCATTTTTGACCACCTCCGATTTTCCTAGATTCATGCTTTGTACATCCCATGTTCACTGGATTCAGAAGAGGCCGTGGAACGAGAGATATCATTGCTGATATCCGATGGATCTTGGATGAAAGCAGAGAATACCAGAAGGATGTTTACCTGTGCTTTATTGACTACGCAAAGGCTTTTGATTGTGTGGATCATGACAAGCTATGGACAACATTGAG
>NW_006408663.1:35037-61888 GCF_000296735.1 Chrysochloris asiatica | reverse complement strand
CATCATTGATGGCGTCAAGTGTGGCATCGGTAGTGAGGTTGGCCCAGGATCGGACACTGTTTCGTTCTGCTGTGCATGGGGTCGCTATGAGTCGGTTCCGACTCAATGGCACCTGACAACAACAACAACAACATCCCATGTTCCAATTACTAATGGATGTTTATAGCTGTTCCTCCTCATTTTGAGTTGAGCCCCATCAGCAAAAGAAGGTCCCAAAAGCTTTACTCCATTCGTGCCATCGTGGCCAACTCTACTTTGAGGAGGAAACTTTTCCCCAGTCATATTTTGAGAGCTTTCAAACCTAAGGGACTCATCTTCTGGCAATATATCTGACAAAATTCTGGTGCTCTTCATCATGTTTCAGTATTCAATATTCTGGTGCTAACAGTGTTCCACTGCTATTCATAACTCAAAATGAGACGAAACATCTATAGACATCCATTAACAATCAGAACACAGAATGTACAAAGTATGAATCTAAGAAAATTGGACGTGGTCAAAATGACATTGAATGCATAAACATCAATATCCTAGGCATTAGTGAACTGAAATGGACTGGTATTGGCCATTTTGAATCTGAGAATCACATGATTTACTCTGCAGGGCATGAAAAATTGAAGAGGAATGGTGTCACATTCATCATCAAAAAGAATATTTCAAGATCTGTCTTAAAGTACAACGCTGTCTGTGATATGATAATATCCATCTGCCTACAAGGAAGATCAGTTAATACCATTATTATTCAAATTTACACACCAACTACTAAAGCCAGTGATGATGAAAATGAATAATTCTACTAACTGCTGCAGTCTGAAATTGATCAAATATGCAATTAAGATACATTGAAAATCACTGGCAATTGGAATGTAAAGGTTGGAAACAAAGAGAAAGGGTCAGTAGTTGGAAAATGTGGCCTTGGTGATACAAATGATGCTGAAGATTGCATGATAGAATTTTGCAAGACCAATGCCTTCTTCATTGCAAATACCTTTTTAAAACAACATAAAAAATGATTATACACATGGACCTCACCACATGGAAAACACAGGAGCCAAATTGACTGCATCTGTGGAAAGAGATGGAGGAAAAGCTCTGTATCATCGGCCTAAGCAAGGCCAGGGGCAGACTGTGGAACAGACCATCAATTGCTCATATACAAACTCAGGCTGAAAATGAAGAAAATTAAAACAATTCCATGAGAGTCAAACTATGACCTTGAACAAATCTCCTCTGAATTTAGAGATCATCTCAAGAACAAAGTTAATTTATTAGACACTAACGAAACACTGCCCAATCCTGGGCCAACCTCATCATCATTGCCACACTTGAACCCATTGATTCTGCCACGATGCCAATCCATCCTGCTGGGGGTCTTCCTCTTTTTCTCTGACCCTCCACCTTACCAAACATGATATTCTTCTCCAGCGACTGGTCTCTCCTGACAATATGTACAAAGTATGAGAAACAAAGTTTGGCCATCCTGGCATCCAAGGAGCACTCTGGCTGCACTTCTTCAAACACAGTTCTGTTGGCATAAGGTTGCTATGAGTCGGTACCGACTCGATGTCACCTAACAACAATAAAATGACCAAAGACCAGAAAAGTTGTGGGATGACATCAATAACATCATACAGGAAGAAAGTAAAAGGTCATTAAGAAAACAGGGAAGAAAAAAAAATAAAATAAAAAAGACAGGAAAGAAGGAAAAGACCAAAATGGATGTCAGAAGAGACTCAGAAAGTTGCTCTCCAGCATAGAGATGCTAAAGCAAATGGGAAAAACAAGGAGGTGAAAGAGTTGAATATATAATTTCAAAAGGCAGCTCTAGAAGACAAAGTCAAGTATTATAATGAAATGTGCAAAGACCTGCATTTAGAAAATCAAAAGGCAAAAGCACTCTCAGCCTTTCTCAAGCTAAGGAAAATGAAGAAAAAACCCCAAGCATTGACTAACAGAACTGGTAAAATTGTATAGGCAAAATGGAGTCTTGGTGTGGTGCTGTGGGTTAATGCACTAGACTGCAAAGTTGGTTTTGAACCACAAGGTCATCGGTTCAAGCTTACCAACTGCTCCCATGTAGTGTCGCTATGGGTAGGAACCAACTTGATGGCACTTAACCAAAACAACAACGGGCAAATATTGAATGACGCAAAAAGCATCAAAAGCATACGGAAGGAATAGACAGAGTTACTATAACAGAAACACTTGATTTTCAACCATTTCAAGAGGTAACATATATTGGAGAGCCAATGATACTAAAAGAAGAAGTCCAAGGTACACTAACGTCATGGGCAAAGAACAAGGCTCCAGGAATTGATGAAATACAAATTGAAATCTTTCAACAAACTGATGCACTGGAGGCACTCACTCATCTATGCAAAAAAAATTTAGAAGACACAACCTGGCCAAATGATTGGAAGAGATCCATCCATATTTGTGCCCATTCCAGAAAGAAGTGACCCAATGGAATGCAGAAATCATTGGACAACATTAATACTGCATTCAAGCAAAGTTTGCTAGAGATAATTAAAAAACACCTGCAACCATACCTCACAGAGAACTGTCAGAAGTTCAAGATGGATTCAGACGAGGACATGGAACAAGGGATATCATTGCTGACAGCAGATGGTTCTTGGCTGAAAACAGAATCCCAGATAGATGTTTACCTGGATTATGACAAGCTGTGGACAACATTGTGAAATATGAGTATTCTGGAACACTAATTGTGCTCATAAGGAAACTATAACAAACCAAGAGGTAGTTGTTTGAACAGAACAAGGGAACACTTAATGGTTTAAAAGTAGGAAAGGTGTGTGCCAGGGCTGTATTCTTTCACCATACTTATTCAAACTACATGTTGAGCAAATATTCAAGAAGCTGGATTATATGAAGAAGAATGAGGCATCAGGATTGGAGGAAGACTCATTAACAACCTGCGATATGCAGATGATACAGCCTTGCTTGCTGAAAGTGAAGAGGACTTACAATACTTATGGATGAAAAGCAAAGAGCACATGACAGGACCAATTAATAACATCAAGATAAATGGAGAAAAGATGAAAGTTTCAAAGACTTCATTTTGCTGTGATAAACCATCAACACTCAGTCAAGAAATCAAACAACGTATTGCATTAAGCAAATCTGCTGCACAAGATCTCTTTAAAGTGTTAAAGAGTAAAGATGTCAGTTTGAGGACTATGGAGCATTGGACACATGCCATGGTATTTTCAATAACTTCATATGTATGTGAAAGGTGGTCAATGAATAAAGATGACCATGTAAGAACTGATACATTTGCATTATGGTGTTGGAGGAAAATATTGAACGTACCATTGACTGACAAAAGAACAAATGAATCTGATTATGAAGTACAGTCAGAATGCTCCTTAGAAGCCAGGATGGTTAGACCTTATCTCTCATACTTCAGACATATAATCAGTTGGGACCAGTCCCTGGAGAAGGACATCAAACTTGATAAAGTAGAGGGTCAGTGAAAAATAGGAAGGCCCCCAATGAGATAGATTGACACAATGGCAGCAGCCATGGACCCATGTGTAGCAAGGATTGTATGTTTGGCACAGGACCAGGCAGTGTTTACTCTGTTGTGCATAAGGTCACTATGAGTCAATATCAATTTGATGGAACCTAACAAGTACATGCAATGGATTTATCTATTCACTGAACAGATATTTACTGAACCTCTCCTTGTTGTTAAGTGCCATCAAGTCGGTTCTGATGTATAGCAACCCTGAATAGGGTTTGCAAGGAACAGTCAGTGGGTTTGAAAACAGACCTTTTGGCTAGCAGTCCAGTTCTTATCCTACAGTACCACACAGGACTCCAAATAAAGCACAGAGAAAAGGAAATTAATTTTAGAAAATTAGAATATTCTTCAATTATGGATATTTGTTCAGTTTGTGTACAAAATGAGATCCTTTATAAAATTGTTTTTTACAGCATAGAATTTATATTAGGATCACTTAGTCTCTGGTGCCAGAAAATATGCCCAAGTATCCAACAGTAGTGAAATATATCAATTATCCAAAGTAATACAAGTAACTGGATGGTCTTACTTTTCAGTGCCTCATTCATCTGAGCCTTGTGGTTAGCAGCATGATACCAGGTGATCTCCGCACCATCTTTGGCTGTAATCTGGTTATTTCTCAGAAAATATCCCAATATGTTTTCACTCCAAGATCCTAAAATAACAATATTTACAATAAAGAGAACAGATTACTTATGGAGTAAAACACTGTTTTAATAAAAGGCAGAGAATATTTGAAGGAGAAATACAAGGTCAGTAGACTGGGAAATACAAGGTTGTAACATTTGTTGTTGTTAGGTGCCATTGAGTTGGTACCAAATCATATCGACTCTATGCACAACAGAACAAAACACTGCCCAGTCCTGGGCCAATCTCACTATTGTTGCCACGCTTGAGCCCATTGATACTGCCACTTTGCCAATCCATCTCGCTGGGGATCTTCCTCTTTTTCTCTGACCCTCAACCTTACCAAACATGATAACCTTCTCCAATGACTGGTCCTTCCTGATGATATGTCAAATGTATGAGAGATGAAGTCTGGCCATCCTGGCCTGTACTTTGTCCAACACAGATTTGTTGGTTCTTTTGACAGCCAATGGTACTTTTAATATTCTCCTCCAATACCATAACTCAAATGCATCAATTTTTCTATGATCTTCATTATTCACTGTTCAACTTTCACATGGCTTGGGTCAGGTGCATCTTAGTCCTCAAGCTGACATCTTTGCTCTTCAACACTTTAAAAAGGTCTTCTGCAGCAGATTTACCTAATGCAATATGTCGTTTGATTTCTTGACTGCTGTTTCCATGACTGTTGATGGTTGGTCCAAGAAGAATGAAGTCCTTGACAACTTCAACTTTTTTTTTTTTTTAATTTAAGGTTTTTATTGTAGATTGAGTGAAAGTTTACAGGGCACATCATCAGTTTCACATTCAACAATTAACTTCAACTTTTTCTCCATTGATGAAAATGTTGTTTATTGGGCCAGTGGTGAGGATTTTTGTTTTGTTTACATTGAGATGCAATCCATACCGAAGGTTGTGGTCTTTGATCTTCATCAGTATATATTTTAAGTCCTCTTCACTTTCGGCAAGCAAGGTTATATCAGCTGCATATCGCAGGTTGTTAATGAGTCTTCCTCCAATCCTGATGCCACGTTTTTCTTCATAGAACCCAGCCTCTCGTATTATTTGTTCAGCAGGTTGAATAAGTATGGTGAAAGGATACAACCCTGTTGCACACCTTTTTAAATTTTAAATCATTCAGTGTTCCCATGTTCTGTTCGAACAACTGCCTCTTGGTCCATGTACACATTCCTCCTGAGCACAATTAAGTGTTCTAGAATACTCATAGCTTGTCATAATTCACACAATCAAAAGCTTTTGTATAGTCAATAAATCTTTGTGGTATTCTCTGCTTTCAGCCAAGAGCCATCTAACGTTAGCAATGATATCCCTCATTCTACGTCCTCTTCTGAATCCGGTTTGAACCTCTGGAAGTTCTCTGTTAATGTATGGTTGCATCCATTTTTGTATTACCTTTAGTAAAACATTACTTGCATGGGATATCAAAAATATTGTCCGATGATTTTCCGAATTCCATTGGGTCACCTCTCTTTGGAATGGGCACAAACACAGATCTCTTCCAATCAGTTGTAACACAGAAATCATGTATTATGATGTGGCAAACATATGATATGTATAAACACACACACATATATATTCTGTTGTTAAGTGCCTTCAAGTCGGTTCTGACTCATAATGACGCTGTATAGAGTTTCCAAGGAGTGGCAAGTGAGTTTGAACCACTGACCTTTTAGTTCATACTGACCTTGTGGTCCAGTGCTTTATCCTACAGCGCCACACCAGGATTCCACATAACTAGCAAAGTGGTAGAAAAATATGTGCATCCAGGTCTACTCCGTACTATGCCATACCCCAATAGAACAATGAGAAAAAGCTGGAAACCACTGAAAACCAGGCTCATATTATCTGCAATCTTACCTCCCCAACTCTTGCTCATTTATTTAAACATTAAGTAGCTACACACTCCCTATTCATGTGATGTGTCCTTCTGTTAATGTATTAACTCTGCCGACCAATAGTTGAAAACCTAAAATTTGCTTTAGAAATTGCTAATAAAACCATGAAGTAAAAAAAAAAAGTAAAATTTGAACAGAGAATGAAAAGGTATATAAAAAATAACTTCTCATCAAATTGTATGGTTACTAGTGAGCACTCTCTATTGGGCTAAGGAATAAAGAAAGAAGAGATCGGCTGTAGCATCCACTATCACCAGTCAGTCTCTAACAAGCATATCTAACAGAGTCATGAACTCTTCAAAATTACATGCTAACAGACTGCTATCATTTTCTATATTAAAGTTAGCTATTTATAACAGATGGCACTTAACAACAACATTTGGACTGGCACATTAATCGTTGGCTAGAATTAAAATGTCCAATAGGAAAATAATCAAATCAAAGTATATCCTCGTGATAAAATATGTGGTTATTAAAAAGGACGTTTCTAGATCCAGGAGGTCAGTCTATGATCAAAACAACTACAATGTGAAAGAATGTAAGCACATAGGAACAGAGATCCAGGTAGTGAGAAGGTCAGCTAGATTACAGGATAAAATAGACTGTCTTACATGGAGGGAAAAGTTAATGGATATGAAGCATCCACAATGATGGGGTTCGAGTGGGGGGACTGGGGGAGGGGGTGATGGTAGAGCACAGGATAGGGGGCAGACACATCATAGTTTGGGAGTTGGGGAGGTCAGTACAAGAATGGGGAGGGTTGAAAGAACAAGGTAGATAGGGGAGCACTGAGACAGGTTTGCATGGGTTAAATGGGACCGAAGTAAATAGTGATGTACACTCAACCTTGGAACATTAGGGCTCTGGGATACAGCGATCGAGGCATAGTCTGAAGAGGGGAAATAATACTAAGATGCTTGACTGTCTTATGAATATTGGTTTCATTTGCCTACTATTGTAAAATAGACACTTGAGTGGGATAGAAAGGAATGTTGGGAAACATGATTACAGAAAGCTTGTAAGCCCATCTTCAGCCTATAACTGATTGGAGTACCTAAAAGGGGTTCTAGAACTTGCCTAGTAAAATAGGCTTCTTGTGGAGCCTTTGCAGTGTATAGGATTTGATATTTAGACTTGTATAGATGGGTCTGGAATTGATGGCTTGATATTTAGAGTCACTGGTAGTGTAGTGGTTACGAATCGGAATACGAACCTCAAGGTCACTGCAGTGTATTAGGTGGAATCCTGAGCCCCATCTAGAACCTTATGAGGTGGGACTTTCCCACACTAGAAAGGACCAGTGAACCAGCCTGGAACAGCTAGAACGACAGAAGATACATCTTAAAAGAAAGATCAGGAAAAAAAAAAACAAAAATGTCAGCATGATTGGCTACTATAAGAATTAGGCAAGCTGTTCGCTGGGAAGCCATCAAAGCCAGCAATCAAATTCCTTCAGGACAAACCCCCTTCTAAGACTGTAACTCAAAGGGAACACATGAGCAGGCATGCGAGCTTGCTGACAAGCACATTGTTCTACTGGTAAGTGGAAGAGGGGGAAAGGCAGCAATGAAGAAATGGGCTGAGATCAATTATAGTCCATTGAATCCCATTGACCTGGAGATGGAAGAAAGAGGTTGGTCCAAAGTGTGGTGAGACCTGGGGACACCTGAGCCCATGGACAAGCACATAGCCACAGAGGGTTAGAGCTGAGAGTGATGCATTCAGCTAATATGAAGTGAGGGGAGATGCACAAGAACACCCAAACTTGCTGATAGTACCCATTTGACCTAGCCTCGATGGCTTGATAATCAGAACTCGACTTTGTTGTTGTTGTTAAGTGCTGTCGAGTCGGTTCTGACCCACAGCAACCCTGAACAGAGTTTCCGAGGCTGTAAATCTTTACAGGAGTGGAAAGCCTCTTCTTTCTCCCATGAGCAGCTGGTAGTTACAAACTGCTGACCTTGCGGTTTGCAGCCTGATTTATAACCACTATGTTACCAGAGCTCGACTAGAACTCGACTAGAAGATTAAAAAAAAAAAAAATTTTTTTTTTTTTTTGATAAAGGAAACGAGGGTAAATTGCTACACTTTGGTGAACTTGATCTATACTCATGGAGGTTGTGGTTGTGATGGTTATGTGCCGTGGAGTCGGTTCCAACTCATAGCGAGTCCGTAAAGGGTTTCCAAGGCTGCAAATCTTTACAGGAGCGGAAAGCTTCATATTTCTCCCACGGAACAGCTGGTAGTTTTGAACTACTGACCTTGAGGTTCGTATCCCGATTCCTAACCACTATGCTACCAGAAACTCTAAATATCAACAGAGAGGGAAGGACTCTTCACATCAAGTATCAATGCTATCCCCTCTGTATACAGGGTAGATAGGGACAGGCAACTTAGATATTGGCTACCTAAAATGAGGGGGCGATAAAGGCACGAAGTGACTGGCTTACAAGGTTTCAAGACGGAGTTTAGCTTAAGAGTGTATGGGGAAAGAAAGAGTCTCCACTGAATAGTTTCCATCTTGTCTAGATGGGTCTGGTGAAAAGAGATGGGGTTAAGATTCTTATGATTCAATAGTGAGTAATTGTTATCATAACTAAATGCGACGCTCACAATTTTAAGGGTAGAAGTTTTGTTATCAAAAAATGGGGGAGTAGTTAATCTTACAGTCCAGAAACAAAGGACCCTAAGACCATCAAGGGAAAAGAGCACAGGCAGAATGTGGGACCTTATCCAGAGAACTAGTGACACCAGAGACGGAGGCAGAGATGGAGACATGGAGAGAGGGAGCAGCTGAGGACTCTAGATTCACGGAAAGAGAGGGACTGAGAGCTGGTGGCCAGGAGGCAGACTTGCAGAATGTGCCCTTTGGTTGTGTGAATTATTACATATGCCTCAGTGTTTAAAAAAAAAAGAGCTAAAGTGAATAGAGAGAAATGCTGTTAACTGATGGTACATGGAGAGGATTATAATCATTGTAATGAAACAAGGTATATGATTTGTTGAATGTAAAACTGATTATCTGCCCTGTAAACTTTCACTCAATTCACAATAAAAACTTAAAAAAAAAAAAGGCTTCATAGGACTCCTGGTGTGGTACTGTAGGATAAGCACAGGACTACTAACCACAGGGTCAGCCGTTCAAATCCACCAGCTGCTCCTCAGGAACCCTACACAATGTTGTTATAAGTCAGTACTGACTGGATGGTAGTTAACAACAACGATACTAATTTTTTACTTACTCATCTCTAAGACTTAAATACTCTATGACTTAACCTCTCTTTGCATTTTGCTGTTGTGTGCTGTTAAGTCCATTCAGACTCATGGAAATCTCATGTGACAGAGTCCTGGTGTGGTGCTGTAGGATAAGCACTGGACCGCAAGGTCAACAGTTCAAATCCACCAGCCGCTCCTTGGAAGTCCTGTACAGTGTTGCTATGAATCTGAAAGCTGACTCAATGGCACTTAAGAACAACAGTCTTCAAGGGAGAAGACTGGCAACTGGTGGGTTCTAAGCTCCAACCCTTCAGTTAGCAGCCAAGCGCTTAACCATTGTACCACCAGACTCTTCACTGTGGTCTACAATCTTGTATCAAACAATTTAAATATTTTTATCATTAATTCCTGAAACACATGCACTGAGTTTCTGATTGTTTAACGATAAACATTTGAAGATCTGAAAAAAAAAAAAAAAAGTTTCTGAGATATATGAAATGACTTACAGAAATAATAACCATGTGTGCTACCAGAAAAAAAACATATATATAAATGTTATTTATAGTGGATGTTCTCATGGTACCTTTAAACTAAACACATTGTATTTAATTTTTTATAAAAGTGACTTATAAACTAATAGTAAAATGCCATCACTGTAGACTTTTTAAACACTTGAAGTACAAAGCTCTCCTTTCCCTTTTAATGCTACCTTGGTCTTAGCCATGTTGTATATACTTTTAGGACATAATGAGGCTCCAATCACATACGATTTTAGGCATCATTACAAGTATTTTAAGTAAGTAATAGGGATGAAGAATGAACAAGTCAGTAGTAGAAGGACTACAATCACAATGCTCCTAAGAAGAAAGGTTGGCAAGGCTTCAGCTAGCTTTCTTTGGACACATTGTTAGGGAAGATCAAGTACTAAGAAAGGGCTTGATGCTTCATAAAGTAGAAAGCAAGGAGGGAAGCCCTTAATGAGATGGATTGACACAGAAGCTGATACAAGAGATTCCAACATACCAGTAGTCATGAAGATGGTGCAGGCCCATACACAGTTCAGTCCTGTCTTCAATGAATCAGAGTCAACTTGATGGCAGCTAACAACAACAGCAAATAGGCCCAAAAGAGTCCCTGGTGGTTCAAACAGTTAATGTACTCGGGCACTAACTGAAAAGTTGAAAGTTCAAGTCCACCCAGAGGTATCGCAAAAGAAAGTCTGGTGATATGCTTCCAAATACATCAGCCATTGAAAACCCTCTGGAGCACAGTTCTCCTCTGACACACACAGAGTTGCCATGAGCTGAATTATGACTAGCTGGCAAGTGGGAAAAAAGACCCAAAAATAAGGCCAAGAAAATGGCAAAACAAGTTGTAATTATTTTAATAGGAAATAAATATTTATTTATATACATGGTCAATACAACAGTGTCAGGTTCTGAAAGGGAATAAACTCTGGATTGCCTGTGAGTAGCAGAGACTGGAGAAGATCCAACACATTATCATGATCCTTCTTGATGCTTCCAGATGGTGCTCTTACTGTACCCAACAGTAATTTAGTTAGGTGTTCAAGTTTACTGAACACCACTTTAATGCTGAGTAAGATTCCTCAATCATAAAAAACTGATCAACAAGGGAAACGAGAGTTCACAGGCCAAACCAAGGGTGACACCTATTTTTGTATGGCTGGTGAGCCAAAAGTGGTTTTTGAATTTAATGTTTGAAAAAAAAAAAATCCACAGAAGAATATCTTGTAATATGCAAAATTGTTATGAAATTCAAATTTCAATGACTATAAATAAAGCTTGATAGGAACACAGTCCCATTCATTCCTTTATAGATTGCCTGTGGCTATGCTCACACTACCATAGCAGGGTAGAGCAGATTTAAGAGAGTCAGAGTAACTTGCAAAGTCTAAAATTTAGTATCTGGTCCTTTACAGAAGTTTGCTGAGTCAGGGACTAGACAACCATTAGGGTTCCTTCCAGTTTCCAAATGTGCCAATCCGAAGTGATTTACCATTTAAAAAAACAAAAACCCTACCATACAGCCACACAAAAAAATGTACATGAATGTCCACAGCAGCATTATTCACAATACACAAAAGGTAGAAACAATCCAAATACTCATCAAGTGATGAATAGATAAACAAAATGTCAAATAGCCAACAGAATGTTCTGGCACATGCTCTAAATGGAGAAATGTTGAAAAGCATTATGGTTAAGTAAAAGAAACCAGGCAGAAAAAGGTCATACATTGTGTGCTTCCTTTACAGGAACTGTCCAGGATAGGCAAATCCAGACAAAAAGTAGATTAGTGCTTGCCTTTGTTGCTTTTGTTAAGTGTGGTCAAGTTGTTCGGACTCACAGCTACCAGCTACTCTGTATAGGGTTTCTGAGGAGTGGCTGGTAAGTTTGAACCACTCACTTGGTGGTTAACAGTCCAATGCCACACCAGGGCTGGGAAAATGGGGAGCTGGAAGTGATAAAGAACACGGGGTTGCTTTTGAGGGGCAATGAACATGCTGGTTGTGGTGATGATTGCATAACCTGCCAATACTAAAACCGTCAAGCTGTGTGCTTTGAATGGTGAATTGCATGGTATGTGAGTTACAGTTCAATAAAGCTTTACAATGAAAAGCAAACTACACATCTACGCTTTGACTCAGAAATTTTACCTGTTTTAATTACCTAATACTGCCAAAACAAAAATACAACTTGTTGCTGTTATTGTTAAGTGCCATAGAGCCGGTTCCAACTCAGATCGACACCTTGTAGGGTTTCCGAGAAGCAGCTGGTAAGTTTGAACTGCCAACCTTGTAATTCAAATGACCTTGTGGTCTAGTGCTTATCCTATAGCAGGTGGCCCTACAGAAACATATTTCTAAAAGGCTATAAATCCAAATTATGGCCTTGGCCATGTGGTTCTTTCTGTGAGCTTCTCTTCTAGTTCCTGGTGTCTGCTGATACTCACTGGCATTCTTTTACTTGTTGTTGTTGTTACGTGCCATCGAGTCGGTTCCGACCCATAGCAACCCTGTACAGGGTTTCTGAGGATGTAAATCTTTACGGGAGTAGAAAGCCTCATCTTTCTCCCGTGGAGTGGCTGGTAGTTTCAAACCGCTGACCTTAAGGTTCGCAGCCCGATTCGTAACCACTATGCTACCAGAGCTCCTCTTTTACTTAAAGAAGGGTGCTTACACAGCATCTGTCTTCCCCTTGTGTGTGTGCGCATCCATTCTGTTCTTTTTAAAACTTAGAAGTGATTAGTTTTAGGACTCACCCTGCTATGGTATGACCTCATTAAGATAGCAAATGAACTCTCTACTTCCCAACAAAATCAATCCATAGGTACAGTGGACAAGACGTCAATACATACTTTGGAGGAAAACAATTCAATACATAACAACCTCTATGAATATAATACATAGTCAAAATGTTTATATTTAGAAAATGGCAGATATTTGATACTAGAATATTTATTGTAGCATGGTTTATAATGGCTTCATGTTGTTGTTAAGTGCTGTCAAGTCAGTTCTGACCCATAGCCACCCAGTATAGGGTTCCCGAGGAGCAGCTGGTAGGCTTGAACTATCAAACTTGTGGTTTGCAGTCCAGTGCTAATCCTACAACACCACACTAGGAGTCCATTTATTAAGTAAAAGAGTGAAAATAACCTAAATGTTCATCAACAATTGGTTCAATAAATAATTATGGTGTACCCATAATGATGGCTGTATGTGTATTGATAAAGAGTAATCCTGAATATATGCTAAGTGAAAAAAGTAAGTAAGATGGGCATATTTTAACAATGGATTATATAAGGGGATCTCACTAACATCAAGGCGGAAAAAAGCCAGGAGTAGCGAATGCCCTTTGGACTCCATGGTCCCTGCGCTGAACTTCTTGATCCAGGAGACAAGAGACGGCGAGAGGTGGCAGAGAAGCAGCAGAGAAGGGGTAGAGGCAGAAAACAGCAGAATCAAGAGCGTACGACAGAGTGGTAGGCTTCCCTGCCCACAGAGCAAGAAAGCTGAGTGACTTTGGGCAGTAGGTTACCTGGTGGAGTGGTTTGCATCCACGCATTGAATCATGGGACCTAAGTTTCCCAACCCATGGAGCTAGAATTAAGCGTCTTTGGGTCAAGGCTTACTGGAGAAGTGGGCGCTCAATCAGCAAAGCTATTCTTGCCCAAACAGGGCAAGTGGCCGAGGGGCTATGTAACTGAGAGGCTGAGAGCTAAAAGAGCTTTGTAACACTTGTCCAAGCAGATCAAAAGGCTGAGGGTCTGAGTGTGTGAGCATGGCTGAGAAGAAGCTGTCCTGACCAAAGAACCATATCCTGAGTATTTCTGATACTAATTTGCACCATGTCATTTCCCAAATAAACACCATAATTGTGAATAAGACAACAACAGCAATATCTAATATAACAAAAGTGCAAACAACAAATGATGAAATAAAAATACAGAACCTCCTAAAATTAAAAAAAATTTAGTAATCAAAAAAACTTCACCAAAATAATAAAAAAGCAAGTTATTGACTATGAGAATATCTTCAGAAACTAAATACCAGTCATTAATCTAATAACCAAAAAATATATATAACTTCAACAATTTAACACCAAAAAGACATATAACCCAATCATAAAAAGGGCAAAGGATGTAAATAGATACTTTACCAAAGAGGATATTCAAATGCTAACCAAACACATGAAAAAATGCTCAATACCATTAGGCAAAAAACAGATGAAAATACAACCCACAATGCAATACCATTTTATTCCCACTAGGATGGCTACAATTTAAAAAAGCAAATATGTTAGGTGTAATTGGAACCTTTATCCATTGCTGGTAGAAAAGCAAAATGGTACAGCCAGTGTGGAAAACAGTATAGTGGTTCCTCAAAAATAGAATGTTCCATATGACCCAGAAATTCCACTCCTAGCAATTCCACTCCCAAAAGACTTGAAAGGAGAGACTCAAACAGAGACACATACAACAATGTTTGTTGCAGCACTATTTACAACAGCCGAAAGTAGAAACAACTTAAGTGCCCATCAACAAATGAAAGGATAAACAAAATGTGGAAAATACATACAACTGAATACTACTCAGATCGAAAAGAAATAAAGTCTTGATGCATGCTACAATAGACATAAAGCTTGAAGACACTGTGGTGAGTGAAATAAATCAAACACAAAAGGACAAATATCATATAAGCTCATTTATATTTTAAAAAGCAAGAACTAGCAAATATCTATGCCCAGAAATTTGGAAGACAGCTACCAGGACAACTGACTGAAGAGATCCCTATCTGTACCCATTTCAAAGAGAGGTAACACAACAGAATGTGGAAATCATCAACTAGTATCATTAATATCAGATGCAAGTAAAATTTTACTAAAGATTATTTTTAAATGGCTGCAAGAGCACATTTAAGGGACTCAGAGGTTCAGGCCAGATTCAGACAAGGACATGGAATGAGGGATATCACTGCTGACCATCAGACAGACCTTGGCTGAAAGCAGAGAATACCAGAAAGATGTTTACCTGTGCTTTATTGACCATGAAAGGCTTTCAACTGTGTGAATCATGGCAAGCTATGGACAACATTTTGGAGAATGAGTATTCCAGAACACTTAATTGTTCTCATGATGAACTTACACATGGACCAAGAGGCAGCTGTTCTAACAGAACAAGGGGACACTGAATGTTTTAAAATCAGGAAAGGTGTACACCAGGGTAGTATTCTTTCACCATACTTATTCCAACTGTATGCTGAGCAAATAAACTAAGAAGCTAGATTATATGAAGAAGAACATGGCATCAGGATTGTAGAAAAACTCATCATCAACCTGTAATATACAAATGATACAACCTTATTTGCTAAAAGCAAAGAGGACTTAAAATACTTATTGATGAAGATTAAAGACCTCAATGTAAAGAAAACAAAAATTCTCACCACTGGACTAGTAAATAGCATCATGATAAATAGAGAAAAGATTGAAGTTGCCAAAGGCTTCATTTTGCTTGGATCCACCACCAACACTCATGGAAGCAGTAGTCAAGAAATCAAACAATGTATTGCATTAGTCAAATTTGCTGTATAATACCTCTTTAAAGAGCTCAAAACCAAACAAGTCACTTTTAAAGACTAAACCGCCTGACTCATGCCAGTGTATATACAGTAGCTTCATATGAATGTGAAAGTTGGACAGTGAATGAGGAAGACCATGGAAGAACTGATGCATTTGAGTTACAGTGTTGGAGAAGAATATTAAAGGTACATGGACTGCCAGAAGAACTAACAAATCTGTGTTGGAAGAAGTACAGCCAGAATGCTCCTTAGAAGCCATGATGGCCAGACTTCGTCTCTTACACTTCAGACATATTATTATGAGGAACCAATCCTTGGAAAAGGATATCATGCTTGTTAAAGCAGAGGGACAGAGAAAAAGAGAGAGATCCCCACGGAGATGGACTGGCATAGTGGCTGCAACAATGGGCTTAAGCAATTGTGAGGATGGGGCAGGACCGGGCAGTGTTTTGTTCTGTTGTATGTAGGGTTGCTATGGGTCAAAACGGACTCAACAGCTCCTAAGAACAACAGCTACAAAAATAGAGATCAGAGTTTATTAGCGATTAACAAGTCCAGGAGGAAGAAAGTGTTATTATTTTATGAAATACTGACTTTTAGTTTATGGTGATGAAAAAAATCACATTAAGGATAGGGCTGAAAATGATTTATGTAATTGCTGTCAATAAGTTGTATACTTGTAAAAAAGTTTAATTGGCAAAAGTTGTGGGATATAATTTAAAACAATGACAAAAAAGGAGTGTATAAGAGGGTAGCTGCTATGTACAAGCTAACATCTCTTGGAATTTGGTCCCACAGTACATAAGTTAGGTTCGTGGTTTCAAGAAACATCCTAATGAATTTTTCTAGTAACATATTTAGTACATTTCCTAATGCATACAATTGATCTCCATTCCCCTGAGCAACAGAGAAACAAGTGTGGGCTATTGGTCGGTGATTCAAACTCACCAGCTGCTCCTTGGAAACCCTATGCAGGGTCGCAATGAGTGGAACCCAACTTGAGGGCACTTAAACAATACCCACATCCCTCTTAGCCTCTGAGAAATTGCTTTAACCACATAATTGCTAATTTACTTTCAGAATATTTTCAATTCACAGTTGAATGGTAGCAACCTGAAGGTTGACTTTATTATTATTATTTTTTAACTGTATTTTTTTTTTAAAGTTCAGGATAAGAAAATAGCATATATGATGGAATAATCTGGTTAAGAATTAACCTCATCAATGGCACTTCTTCAGAAGGTTGGAAATAGAGATACCTTATGATCCAGCAATTCCTCTACTTGGTATTTACCCACACAAAATACAAGCCATAACACGAGTAGATATGTGCACACCAATGTTCATAGCAGCACTATTTACAATAGCAAAAAGATGGAGGCAGCTGAGTCCCCATCAACTGAAGAATGGATAAACAAACTTTGGTACATACACACAATAGAATATTATGCTACCTTGAAGAATAACAAGGATGCTGCATGCCACCGCATAACATGGATGAACCTTGAGGACATTATACTGAGTGAAATTAGTCACAAAAGGAGAAATACTACATAGGACCATTATTATAAAAGATTAAGAAAAAGTACTCACACTGACAGAGGGAAAAATTATTTGCTGGTTATCGGGGTGTATTGGGTGGCATGAGGGGAGGGAGGGAAAGGTGGAGCACAGGGTAGGGAAGAGACACAGAATAGTGTGGGTGCTACGGCTGGGCAATACACTAGAAGCCGGGGGGAATGGAAGAACAAGGCAGATGAGCGAACAATTAGGCAGGTTTGTATGGGCTAAATGGGGCAGAGGTAAATAATGATATATGCACAACCTTGGAACAACAGGGCTCTGGGATACAGGGATTAAGGCATGGTTTGAATGGGTAAAAGAGGGGAAATAATGTTAAGATGCTTGGCTGTCTTTTGAATCTTGGTTTCCCTTTTCTAGTACTGTAAAACAGATTCTTAAGGGGGAGAGAAAGGAATAGCCAGAAACATCACCATAGAAACTTTGTAAGTTCATCTTCAGCCTATAACTGACTGGAATACCTAAAATGGGGCTAGAACTTGCCCAGTGAAGGAGGCTTCCTGCGGAGCCTTTGCATTGATTAAGACCATAGGTGGAATTCTGATCCTAATCCAGAACCTTTTGAGATGGGAAATTTCCACTGAAAGGACAAGCAGACCAGCCTGGAATGGCTAGAAGAAACAGAAGATACTTCTTGAAACAAAGACCAGCAGGAGGAATTCGCACTGACCGCCTAAGACAGGCAGCATCCCTTAAACAAACAATAAATAAGGGGGATTCTGATGCAGACTGTGCAGACCCGGTCAGGAGGTCAAGACCCTGTGGGCCCAAGCATTGATGACAGTCCAAACCATAGGCTCTGAGGATCAGACTCTAGCCACCTAGTAGACATAGCAAACTGTCCCTCATCTGATTATTCAGTAAGGCTTGTTAGTAATCTCATACATGAGCCCTGGATATCCACAGACAAATGTAAAAACCTTCCCTAAAAGCCGAGACTGTAAATTCCAAAAAGGCAAGTTCCCCCCGCCAGAAAAAAAAAAGCTAAAGAGGCACTGTTAACTGATGATATATGGAGGGGATAATAATCAATGTAATGAAATAAGCTATATGAATGGTTGAATGTGAAGCTGATGATGTGCCCTGTAAACTTTCACTCAATCCAAAATGAAAACATTTAATAAAAAAAAAAAAAAGAAAGACCAGCAGGAAAAAATAAAAAACAATAATGGCAGTCTGAATGACTACTACAAGAACAAGCAAGTCGTTCATCAGGGAGCCATTATGGCAAATGGTCAGGTCCCCTTAGGGACAAATCCCCTTCCAAGACTAAGAGTCAAGTGGAATACAGGAGCAGTCATGTGGTCTTGCTGCTAAGCACGTTGGTCACCAATAAGGAGAAGTGAGGGAAAAACAGCAATGAAGCTTCAAGCTAAGCCCTACAATGTTCAATAGACTTCTGTGAACCAGGGTGAAGACCTGGTCGGCCTGCAGTGTGGTAACACCTGGGGACTCGTGGGCCCAGAGTCAATGACACAGCCACAGAGGACTAAAGTGGAGAGTGAGGCGTCCAGCTGATAAGAAGAGAGGGCATATGCACAAGAACACCCACACTTGCAGATAATACCCACTTGACCTGGCTTCAATGGCTGCATGATCAAAACTTGACTAGAAGAAGAAAGAAGAGGGAAAAAAGAGTAATGTGCTTGTGGATGTAGTAGCTCAAGAGGGAACAAATATTTACAGCGAGGATCATTCCCAGCCCCTCGGTACATAGGGTTGACAGGTATTAGCAACTTAGACATTGGCTACCCAAAAGGCGGGGGGGAGGGGAGGGGTGGCACTACAGTGACAAGAAATGACTGGCTTACAAGCTTTCAAGAGGGAGCCTAATTTCAGAGGGCATGGGGGAAGGTAGACTCTTTACTGAGTGGTTTCCAACCTGTGGACAGGGCTGGTGAAAGATGGGGATAAGACTCTTGTTCAGTAGTGAATTGTTGCTATCAGGACTGATTGTGAGTGTTGCAAATGTAAAGGTAGACATTTTGTAATAAAAAGAGGGGAGTGGCTGATCTTGCAGTCCAGGAGCAGAGGACCCTGGGACTATCAAGGAGAAGAGCGGAGTCAGGGACACTATGCAGAAAAGCAGTGATGCCAGAGATGGAAGTAGACACGATGCTGTGAAGAGATGGAGCGGCTGGGGACTCTGGACTCTGGGAGGGATAGGGGCTGTGTGTTGACGGCCAGCAGGCAGGCATGCAGGGTGTACCCTTTGGCTGTGTGATGATGTATGCAGGGAACTGTAATCATTGCAATGAAACGAAATACGATAGGATGAATGTAAAGCGAATGTTCTCCCACATAAACTATCACATAATTCACAATAAAAACTTTAAAAAAATTTAACCTCATCAATAACATGGGAATGAGAATAGAAATGATCTGGAACATTTTTCTTCTAAGCACACATTTTAGTCAAATGTTGTAAATTCTTCATTAATTCAGACGAGAAGTTATGCAGCCTGGTAATGAGTACGTAGAAAAATTTTGAGATGAGCTTTGTCCCAGATTCAGTTTTATTATTATTATTAAAGAGAAACGAAACATTAAATGAATTTATACTGAGATGTAAGAAGAGCCCTAGGTCTAAAAAATGAAAACACTGGTCAAAATAGAATGCTAAGTGAAGATTTAGCACTTAGAAATGACCCAGAAATTCCTGCTACAGGAATCCAGCCCAGAAGGAAGGGAAAAGGAAGAAATGAGGAAAAACATTGCAAAGGTGTTTATTAGAGCATTAGTTTTAATAACTAATAAGAAACAACTGATAAATATCTAAGATTGGGAAACTGAGTTAATTATAGTATATATCTGTATGATGAAATACAATTCAATCACTAAAGGATGTTTATAAAAGCCGTTTGTGACATGGAATAGTATGAGAAGATGCAGGATTGGAAAAAAAAAAAGTATGTTTATTATAATCTTAACTATATTTTCTGAATAGTCAGGATCGTTAGAAATATACCAAAAAGTTAACTTGTACTGACTCTGAACACTGGCAGTCTGAGGAATTTTTTTCCTGAATCAATAAACTTTATTAACATTCCATAATGTTATGTTTACAATCAAGGATAATTTCAAACTTAGATAAAAAGAATCACCAAAGCTACTTATGTTTATGTATGAGTCTAATCTTCTGCAGTATTGTTGTTGTTAAGTGCCGTCGAGTCAATTCCGACCCATACTGACCCTGTATAGGGTTTCCAAGGAGCAGCTGGTGAGCTTGAACCGCTGACCTTACAGTTCAAATGACTTTGCAGTCTTATGCATTAGGCCACAGCGCCATACAAGGATTCCGTAGAACAGTACAGGCTCGGCTTAAAAGGCCTCTGATTCCCGGGGTCAGACAACAGAGACACACTTATTACCAGTTTCCAAAGGTTGTGCAATGAGAAGCTGGAATAAAGCCCGGCTTTATTCCTGGTGTGGCGCCGCGGGTTAACGCGCTATGCTGCAAGATCGGTTTAAATGGCAAGGTCAGCGGTTCAAGTTCACCAGCCATTCTTCGGAAACCCTATCCAAGGTCGCTATGAATCAGAACCTATTCCAGGGCACTTTAACAACACATTCCTTTTTCTGCATTTCCCACCCCTGCCCAGTTACCAAATGGACTGGCCATTCAATTCTGAGGCTGTAAATCTTTATGGGATCCGAAAGCCTCATCGTTCTCCCGCTGGTTGAACCACTGGTAGTTTCAAACTGCTGATCTTGAGGTTAGCATCCCAACTCATAACCATACGCTTGTTATTAAGTGTCGTCGAGTTGATTCCGATCCATAGCGACCCTGTATAGGGTTTCCAAGGAGCAGCTGGTGAGTTTAAACTACCGATCTTGCAGTCCAAAGGACTTTGCAGTCTGACGCATTAGCCCACAGGACCACACCAGGACTCCTACTTTTCTTTTATTCACCAAGACCTCTAAAAGCAATATTCCGGCCATTCTTCGCCTTCCCAAATGCTTTCCCCTTAAAGCCCACCCCGAAAATCAAGGTTCTCGCCCGGTCCACGGAAGGCGCGCACCACGCTTGGAGAACCCGGGTCCATCTTCAGCGGCTTAAAGCCGCTCAGCTCCCAGGAACGCCGCTAGGTGAGTACTGAAACAGGAAGCTCTCCAAGCGTCCCTACTTGGGGGCAGCAGGCCAGAGACAGAGCGAAGCTGTGCTCCGGACGCTCGCGCGCGGAGCAAGATCACGGGCCGCGAGGTCACGCGGGACTAGAGCTTACCCGGACTCCCAGCGGCCGCTGTCATGGTGACCGACGTCGCAGTGTGCGCAGGCGCTGAGCGGTAGCTACGCCGCTGACGGGTCACAGGTGGCGTAAAACACAGGTTCTGGACCCAGGTTCTGAACCAAGGGCCAGGTTCTGGGGACCACCAGGACGTGCGCTTTGAAAGCGGAGCCGGAAAAGGTCCCAATGGGTGCGCAAGCGCAAAGGCTTTAGGCTCCAGTTTCCCGGTGATTCCAGTTTCCGCGTCGCGCGCGGATTCCGCAGCTGGTATCTTCGGGTCTAGTAACTGTTGGACTTAGTCTTTTTAAAGGTGTTACTGTAGTGGTTGTCATGTGTCGTGGAGTTGATGTGGCCATGTGCCAGAGTAAAACTGCCCAAAAGGGTTGTTATTGTTACGTATAGACCCTGTATAAGGTTTCAGAAGCAGTTGGTGGGTTTGAACCGCCTACTTTGTGGTTAGCAATCCAGTGCATATCTTACAGCCCCCTACCAGGAATCCACCTTTTGTTGTTGTTATTAGATGCCATGGTGGTTATTGTTAAGTTCTGTGGAGTTGGTATGTGAAGATAACCGAGTTTATGTAATTATGCATATACATCGTGTACTATATTGGGAAAATTTTCAAAAATTTACAGCAATCATAAATATAAAATAAACTCACTCTTCCTAGAAGAATAAATAACAAATATATACTTGTATTGTTGTTTGCTGTTGTAAAGTGCCGAACTCATAGTGACCCTGTGTAGGGTTTCTTAGGAGCGGCTAGTGAACTTGAACCACCACAACGGGACTCCTGTATACTGTATTTGGGGGGTGGGGGGTGCTGTGGAGTCAGTTCTGACTCATAGTGACCCAGCATAAATCTTTAAGGGAGCAAAAAGCCTCATCTTTCTCCTCCTGAACTGCTGGTAGTTTCGAACTCCTAATCTTGGGTTGGAGTCGTTGTGTGGCGCTGTGGATTAATGCGCCCGACTGAAAAGTTCAAGCTCACGGGTTGCGCCTCAGAAACCCTACACAGGGTCGCTATAGGCTTGTAGCCACTACTACCAGAACTCGTTGTATACTGTATTGTTGTTGGTAAGTGCCGTTGAATCGGTTCCGACCCATAGCGACCCTGTATAGGGTTTCCAAGGAGCGGCTGGTGGGTTTGAACCTCTGACGTCATGGCAAATTGAAAAAAAATGTATCAAAATATTTTTAGGGTTATGATTATCATATCAATTCAACAACAGTACCATTCATTATTAAGAAAACTGTGAGAAATGTGAAGATTGAGAAAGTCTGTTGTTGTTAAGTGCCAATGAGTCAGTTCCGACTCATAGTGACCCAGTATAGGGTTTCCAGTGAGCTGCTGGTGAGTTTTAACCGCCAACCTTGTGGTCTAAACTGACCTTGTGGTCCAGTGTTTATCCCATAGTGCCACACCAGGACTCCTAGGGTTGTTATTTTTAAGTGCTGTTAAGTCAGTTCTTACTCACAATGACCCTGTATAGGGTTTCCAAGGAGCATCTTGTTAGTTTTAACCGCCAACCTTGAGGTTCAAGCCTACTTTGCAGTGCAGTGCATTAACGCTCAGCACTACACCAGGACTTCTAGGTTACTCAAAAGGAAAAAGCAATGAGTAGGGTATTCTGAAGAATTGAAGAACTCAGGAGCACAGGATGAAACAAGATTCAAAGCAATTGCTAGTGTGGGATACTAATTTCCTGACACAACTAGGTATATTTTTCCTTTAAAATTTTAACATCTTAAAACATGAATCATTACTCCTCCAAAATGGCTGTTCCTGCATGAGGATTCTTAATTGATAACTTGAAGTTTTCTCTCTCCCTCTATGTGTACCTGTTTCGCTATTACAATACTGCCAGCAACTTGGTTCTCTCACCCACTGTCCTCCTTGCCCTCCACAACTCCTATGGTAAGCCAAGTTGGTGCAGGAAAAAGAATGTCTTTGGACTTGAATTAGTAATTTGGCTCTCATTTTCTTCTGTTACTCTAAAACAACTTAGTCTTTCCATCATGAAAGCTAAGATAAGGACACATCACTGGATTCAGACACAAATGCTGCTCGACTCTTCAGATTTTAATCCATGTACTTAAATCTTTCCAGACTTGAGTCGTTATTATTTTAATCTATGCTCAGTCATTTTTTCCATATTCTCTAGGTGTTCTCTATAAAAGAAAAAATTCTTGAATTTGATAAACATGATTTTAATGACTACATCGGCCTTTTATTCAACAGCATTGCTGAGATTTACAAGGAATTTGTTTAAAGTGTACAGTTCAGTGGGTTTTATTGGAGTCATAGCTTTGCAACCATCACTATAAAAAATTGTTCATCACCCTAAGAAGAAACCCCCAGCATTCATCTGTCAGTTTGTCATACTGTGGTAGATTGTGTGTTGCTGTGATGCTGGAAGCTATGCCTCTGATATTTTAAATAACAACAATGTACACCCATGGTGGACAGGTGTCAGCTGAGTTTCCAGACTAAGACAGACTAGGAAGAAGGAGAAACAGACTACTTCCGAATATTTAGTCACTGAAAATCTTATGAATAGCATATATTTTTTTAAGCTCAACATTCATTGTTTATTTATTCTAAGGCACATGGACGTCTAGAAATACTGAAGTACAAATGTGAATTTCTGCATACACTTAAAAAATACTCATTTTGGAAAATGACAGTGAAAATCATCTTCCAGAATACTCTGCTTTTAGCTTGTTTTTTTTTTTTTTTTTTTGCCAGTTCAACCAGCAACATGTATCTAGTGATACAGTTTTCCTTACTCTTACACAGGACACATTTGGCTATTTTGTCCCATCGGTCAGAGATACTTTTGGGTACTGCTACAATGCTAATTCCAGAAGTTTCTGTTGATTCTGAATCCATGGCTCCTCAGCAGTACGAACTCTCTCTTTTTTCTGGCTCTCCTCATCACTGGATTCATTTTGCTCTAATATATCAAAGTCCTTCTGCCTCTTTGCTCTGAACTTCTCTTGGGGCTCTGCCCTTGTTACCATTTCAAGTGGTCTGACTGGCTTCCACCTCCGAGGTTGGTACTGTCAGATAGCACCAGAATAAAGAATATTGAAACATAACAAATAGCACCAGAATATTGTCAGATATGGTGCCAGAAGGTGAGCCCCTCAGGTTGTTGAAAGACACTCAGATATGACTAGGGAAGAGCTGCCTCCTCAAAGTAGAGTTGACCATGATGATGTGAATGGAGTAAAACACTTTGTGACTTTCATTTGCTGATAGAGCACAACTCAAAATGAGGAGAAACAGCTGTAAACATCCATTAATAGTCAGAACATGAAATGTACTAAGTATGAATCTAGGAAAATTGTAAGGTGGTCAAAATGAATTGGAATGCATAAACATCAATATCCTAGGCATTAGTGAGCTAAAATGGACTGGTATTGACCATTTTGAATCTGACAATCATATAGTTTGCTGTGCCAGGAATGACAAATTGAAGAGAAATGACATTACTTTCATCATCAAAAAGAGTATTCAAGATCTATCTTGAACTATAAATGCTGTCTGTAATATGATAGTATCCATCACCTACAAGGAAGACCAAAGATGTCAGCTTGAGGACTAAGGTGCGCCTGACCCAAACCATGGTATTTTCAATAACCTAATATGCATGTGAAAGCTGGACAGTGAATAAGGAAGATGCTTTTGAGTTATGGTGTTGGAGGAGAATATTGAAAGTGCCATGTGCTGCCAACAGATCGTGTTGGAAGAAATGCAGCCAGAGTGCTCCTTAGAGGCCAAGATGGCCAAACTTCGTCTTTCATACTTTGGACTTAATTGTCAGGGAGGACCAGTCGCTGGAGAAGGATATCATATTTGGTAAGGTGGAGGGCCAGGGAAAAAGAGGAAGACCCCCAACGAGATGGATTGGCCAGGTGGCAGCATTGATGAACTCAAGTATGGAAACAATGATGAGGTTGGCCCAAGACTGGGCGTTGTTTCGTTATGTTGTGCATAGGGTCGCGATGACTCGGTACCAACGTGATGGTACATAACAACAACAAGGAAAGCCAGTTAAAACCACTATTATTCAAATTTACACACCAATCATTAAAGCCAGTGATGATGGAATAGAAGACTTCTGTTAACCACTGCAGTGTGAAATTGATCAAACATGTAATCAAGATGTATTGATAAATACTGGTGATTCCAATGCAAAGGTTGGAAACAAAACAAAATATCAGTGGTTGGAAATATGGCCTTGGTGGGAAAAATTATGCTGGGGATCACATGATAGAATTTTGCAAGATAAATGACTTCTTCTTTGCAAATATGTTGTTGTTGTTGTTCTTTTGAAACTTTTTATTGTGAATTGAGTGAAGGTTTACAGAGCAGATCATCAGTTTTACATTCTGCAAGTGATACACTTCATTCCATCTGAAGGCTTGCAATCCCCTCCATGCAAAAACAGTTACCCACTTCCTCCCCGTGGTTCCTATTTCCATCCCACCTTACTTCCCAACCCCTCAGAACCTTGTACCCAGGTAAAGGTTGCCCTTTTGATAGTGAATAGTTGGCAGATTTTGAAGATGCATTTGTAGTGAGCAGGCCATGAGAAGACACAGGGTCATGTTGTTTTTGTTAAGAGCAGTCAAATAGGTTTGATGCATAGCGACCCTGTTAAGGGTTTCCAAGGAGTGTCTGGTGAGTTTGAACTGACCTTGTGCTCCAGTGCTTATCCTACAGTGCCACACCAGGGTCATATACAACAATATAAATTTTTTATGTTTTAATTGTGAATTGAGAGAAAGTTTACAGGGCAGATCATCAGTTTTACATTCAACAAATTATGTATTTTGTTTCATTACAGTGATTATAATCCCCTCCATGTACCATCAGTTAACAGTCAATATTTCTCTCTCTATTCACTTTAGCTCTTTTTTTTTTTTTTAAACACTCAGGCTTGAATAATAATTTACACCACCAAAGGGCACATTCTGCAAGTCAGCCTCCTGACAGCAAGCTCTCAGTCTCTCTCTTTGCATGAATCTAGAGTCCTCAACTGCTCCCTCTCTCCATGGCCCATCTCTGCTTCAGTATCTGATAAGGTTTCGCATTCTGCTTGTTCTCTTCTCCATTGTTGGTCCAAGGGTCCTCTATTTCTGGACTGTAAGATAAACTGCTTTTTTTGTTACAAAACTTCTACCTTTACAATTGTGATAGTTGCAATTAGTCATGATAACAATTACTCACTATTGAATCATAAGACTCTTACCCTTGTCTCTTTTTACCAGACCCATCTACACAAGATGAAAACAATTTGATGGGGATTATATCTTACCCCACACTCTTAAACTAAACTCCCTGTTGAAAACTTGTAGGACAATCACTTTGAGCCTTTATCATCCCCACATTTTAGGTTGTTGTGTTAGGTGCCATCGATTCGGTACCGACCCATAGCGATCATATGCACAGCAGAATGAAACATTGCATGATCCTCAGCCAACCTCACTGTTGATGCCACGCTTGAGTCCACTGATGCTGCCACTTGGCCAATCCATCTCGTTGGGGGTCTTTCTCTTTTTCTCTGACCCTCCACCTTACCAATGATATCCTTCTCCAGTGACTGGTCCCTCCTGACAATATGTCCAAAGT
>NW_006408663.1:6632-12034 GCF_000296735.1 Chrysochloris asiatica | reverse complement strand
TGAATTGTTGTGTCTTTAAAAAAAAAAAAAAATATTACTAATGAAAATGGAAGACCACAGCCTTTGGTATAGATTGCACCTTAATGTAAACAAAACAAAAAAATTCACGACTGGACCAATAAGTAACATTATAGTAAGTGAAGAAGAGATTCAAGTTGTTAAAGATTTCATTTCTATCCAGCAATTGATACACATTTTGTTTCATCTCATTGATTGCAGTACTTACCATGTTACATCATATCCCACTGATTCCATTTCCTGTTTGTATTCTCTTTTCCTAACCCTTCTGAACTTTGCCCTTGGATAAATGCTGCCCTTTTGATCTCAAAAGGTTTATTATTGTAAGCATACCTCTTTAGTGTTATTGGCCCTTCTAGATCTTTTATTTTCCTTTAAATTATTTTTGTGTTTTGGGTTAAAGTTTATATAGTAAATTAGGTTCCCATCTAACCTAATTACAACACAGATTGTTCAGAGACATTGGTTACATTTTTCATGAATTGTTAATACTCTCATTAGTTCCCTTCTGGATGTTTTGATTCAAGATCTATTGTTTGGCTGGAAATTGAGTCATGGGTATGAGTTCATCTCCAGAACTGAAGAGTTACTAAAATCACTGTGATCCTGTCTAATGACTAATGATATTATCTTTCCATGTGCTTGTTGGTCATATCTTCTTTGGAGTAATGTCTATTTAAATCCTTTGCCCATTTTTAATTGAGTTATTTGTATTTTTATTATTGACATATGAGTTCTTTAGATATAGTCTGACTATGAGTCCGGTAAAAGATATGATATGCAAATATTTTTACCATTCTGTCAATTGTCTTTTCACTTTCTTGATGGTGTCAGCCCTGACAAACGTGCAAAGTACAAGAGATGAAGTCTTGCCGTCATTGCTTCCAATGAGCAATCCAACCATTCTTCCAAAACCAATTTTGTTCATTTTTCTGACAATCCATGGTATGTTTAATGTTTTTTGCCAACACCATAATTCCCATCCATCAATTCTCTGGTCTTCCTTATTGTCTAGCTTTCACATGCATGAGTTGATCGAAAATACCATGGCTTGGGTCAGGTACACCTTAGTCCCCAAAGTGACGTCTTTGCTCTTGCCAGTAGACTTGCTTTAAATGTAATTTTATGTGCATGTATGTATATTTGTCTTTAATTATGACTTCTAAGTTTTCAGCTATTATTTCTTCAGATTCTGTTTTTCTTTCACTCTTTCCTTCTCTTTTAGGGGCTTTCACATGATTCAAATATTAGGCTTTTTAAGATTGCCTTAAAGGTTGCTTTCCTTCATTTTTTTCAGACTGATTTCTATTGATAAAATCTTCCAAGTTCAGTAAAGCTACCCTCAGTCAATTCTACTCTGCTATTGAGACCAATGTATTTTAAATTCAAGTTCTAAAATTTCCATTTGGTTACTTTTTGATAGCTTCTGTTTCTTTGTTGAGAAATGTTACCTTTTTACTCATTTCAAGAGTATTTACCTTGCTTGATTTACAATTGCTAGTTTGAAGACTTTTTCTGATAATTCCAACATTTAGGTAGCTTCAAGTTTCTGTCTTTTCCCTTCAAAGTTTAGATTTCCTACCTCTGTTGAACATTTTCCTATTGTTCCTGGATCATGTAAATCTTCAGAAGAATGTTGGGATTTTGTTTTGTTTTAGTAGTTTGTCAATCCAGTTAGGTTCAGAGCACACATACTGGCCAGTTTTCTGTGGGCTGTTTCTGATGTTAATTTGGCTTTCAAAACCTTTGCAGTGCCTGGTCTATCCCAATTGTGTGCCCCCCAGTGGTAAGTCTAAAAAGCAGATGGTGGTCTACACTGTGGGTAAATGTTCAAAGCCTTTGTTGTGCTGCTTCTAGTCATTCTCACACATGTACAGGGTTCACTACATAGAACTTCAGAAGGAAAACCTGGTTATCTTTTTCTGAAAAATCCATCCATTGAAAGCCCTATAGAGCACAGTTCTACTCTGATAAACACACAGGGTTGTGAGTCAGAATGGACTGAAAGGCAACACCCTGCCCCCCTTCAGTTCCTTCCTATGATACCACCACACTCTGGTTTCCATATTCCCTCTTCTTGGTGTTACCGGTAGAAAAACAGGGTTTTAGCCTAGCCACATCATTGCTAGGGCTCCATCCTAGTTTATCATCAGCTTAAAGGAGAAGGGGTCTCCTGTTAGATCCACCACATTGTGTGCCTTGAACTTTGTTATCTGTTTCTTTTGCTCCATAATGTTGTCAAAATATGGTTATGTTCACTTAATTTACTTTTGAGTGGACATTCCTTATTGTCTTAAAATCTTTTTGTGTTTTAATATTTTAAGCATTTATTTACAGCAGATGCATGGGTTTGAATGATCTTAGCATACAATTACCAGAAATGGAAAGTTTCCCACAACTACATCTTCTGTTTTTACATGGCCAACCCTACCTTTTCTCTTGGTATTCTCTATACTTGACATATGTATGTGGCATGGAATCCACAAATGTTGATAAGAAACATGTTCATTGTCAAAACAGTAAATTATTTTAGCTGCTCCTTAAAGTTATGTTGTTAAGTGCTGTCGAATTGGTTCCAGCCCATAGTAACCCTGTATAGGGTTTCTGAGGAGCAGCTGGTGTGCTTGAACCGCCGATTATGTGGTTCAAAATGACTTTGTAGTTCAGCGCATTAACACAGCGCCACACCAGGACTCAAAGCTAAAGTTACCTAACAAGAAATGCTGCATATAACACCTCAGTACTTAGCCGCTTAACAAAACAGACTTTTAATATTTCACATCATTTCTGGGGGTCAGGAACCCAAGATTAGCTTAGTTGGATGGTTCACACAAGGTTGTAGTCAAGCTGTTGGATGGGGATGAAATCTGAAGGCTTGACCGGGGCTGGTGAGTTCACTCATGTAGCTGATGGCAGGAGGCATCCATACCTAACTAAGTCACATTCTCTAGGCCTATTGTCACCATGAAGTTTCCCCAGAGTGAGTGATGTAACAGAGACTGCATTAAAGGTGGAAACCAGTCTTTTATAATTTACTCTCAGAAGTGACATGCCATTACTTCTACCATATTCGAAGAGTCACCAAGACCAATACTGATAAAAAATGGAAGGGGAATACATAGGCTGTAAATACCTGGAAATGATAAGGGCCAACTTAGCTACATTTTTTTTTTTTTTAAGTAAGTTCTTATTGTGAGGTTTACATGGAAGAATATCAGTTTTACATTCATCCTATCGAATTTCATTTCATTGCAATGATTACAATCTCCTCATGCATCATCAAATAACCAAAGGGTACAGCACACAGCCCCTCTCCCTCCTTGAGTCCAGTGTCCCCAGCTGCTCCATCTGTCCACATTATCGTCTCTGTCTCCATCCCTGGCATCACTGCCTCTCTGTGTAGGGTCCTGCTCTCTGCTCTTCTCTCTTAATGGTCCCAGAAACTTCCACTCCTGTGCTGCAAAATCAATCTCCCCCTTCCTTTTGTCAAAAAACACCTACCTCTGTATTTCCTACCTTCACAGTCAGTCCTGATGGCAGTTATTTGCTATTGTATGACAAGAGTCTTATCCCCATTTCCTTTTGCCAGCCCAGTCCCAACAGATTGGAAATAATTCAGTGGAGATTCTCTACCTTCCCCCACCCTGTCTGGAACTAGGGTCCCTCTTGAAAGCTTGTAAGCCAGTCACTTCTTGCCTTTTTAGATCCCCTCATTTTGGGTAGCCAATGTCTAAGTTACCCATCCTTGTCAACCCTTTGTACCAAGGGGGTGGGAATGATCCTTACTGTAAAAATTTGTTTCCTTTTTTGAGCTACTACATCTATATAAGTATAGGTAAGGTTCATTAAATTGTAGCAAGTTACTTTCTCCCCCTCCCGTCTTCTTTCTTCTTCTAATCAAGTTCTGATCATCCAGCCATTGAAGCCAGGTCAAGTGGGTACTATCTGCAAGTATGGGTGTTCTTGTGCATTTCCCCTCACTTCACATCAGCTGGACTCTTCACTCTCCACTCTAGTCCTCTGTGGCCATGTCACTGCCTCTGGACCCAGGAGTCCCTGGGTCTTCCTATACTGCTGACCATCCAGGTCTCCACCCAGGTTCACAGGGGTCTATTGACTGTGGTCGGACTTAGCTTGCAAATTCATTGTTATTTTCCCCCCTCTTCCCCTTATCAGTGATCAACGTGGTCACTAGCCAGACCACCTGCCTGTGCATGTATTCCCCTTGAGTCTCAGTCTTGGAAGGGAGTTTGCTCTGAGGGGTCCGGACCACTTGCCTTGATGGCTCCCAGCTAAACAGCTTACTTGTTCTTGTAGTAATCAATCATACTGCCATTTTTGTTTTGGATTTTACCTGCTGGTTTTTCTTTCACGATGTATCTTCTGTTCTTCTGGCTGCTCCAGGCTGGTCTACTCATCCTTTTCAGTGGAAATTTCCTGACGATTCTGGATGGGGTTCTGGATTCCACCTATGGTCAATATAAAGGCTCCACAGGAAGCCTCTTTCACTGGGCAACTTCTACCCCCCTTTAAGGTATCCAATCAGTTGTAGGCTGAAGACGGACTTACAAGTTTTCTGTAGTGATGTTTCTGGTTTTCCTTTCTCCCTCCCTTTAGTGTCTATTTTACAATGGTAGGCAAGGGAAACCAAGATTCAAAAGACAACCAAGCATCTTAACATTATTCCCCTTTTACCCATTCAAACCATTCCTTAATCCCTGTATCCCAGAGCCCTACAGTTCCAAGGTTGTGCATACCTCATTGTTTACCTCTGTCCCACTTAGCTCATGCAAACCTGCCTAACTGTTCTCCCATCAGCCTTGTTTTTCCATTCCCCTCCCCCTTCTTGTGTATTGTCCCCCCTGGCCCACCCCAGCACCCAAGCTATCCTGTCTCTATTTCCTACTCTGTGCTCTATCTTCCCCTCCCCCCCATCCCATACATTCCTGGTGATCAGCAAAGATATATATATATTCCCCCCTCTCCCCTTTAGAGTGGGTTCTTTTTCTTAGTCTTTTACAAAAATGGTCCTATGCAGAATTTCTCCTTTTGTGACTAATTTCACTCAGCATAATGTCCTCAAGGTTCATCCATGTTGTGCGATGGCTTGCAGATTCCTTGTTGTTCTTCAAGGTAACACAGTATGTATGTACCAGTTTGTTTATCCATTCTTCAATTGATGGGCAGTTAAGCTGTCTCCATCTTTTTACTACTGTAAATAGTGCTGCTATGAACATTGGTGTGCATATATCTACTCATGTTATGGCTCGTATTTCTTATGGGTAAGTACTGTTGTTGTTGTTGTTGTTAAGTGCCATTGAGTCGGGTCCGACCCATAGCGACCCTGTACAGGGTTTCCGAGGGTGTAAATCTTTACGGGAGTA
>NW_006408663.1:3957-5472 GCF_000296735.1 Chrysochloris asiatica | reverse complement strand
AGGTAAAGGTCTTGTTTCAGTCTTTTGCATATCACTTTCCAGTTCTGTCAGCACCATCTGTTAAAGAGACTATCTTCTCCCCATGCAATATAACTAGGCACTTTGTCAAAAATCAGTTGGCTGTATGTGAATGGGTTAATTTCTGGATTCTCGATTCTGTTCCATTGATCAATGTATCTTTCATTATACCAATACCAGGCTGTTTTGACCACTGTAGCCATGTAGTAGATTTTGAAATTGGGGAGTGAGAGGCTTCCAACCTTGTTTTTCTCTTAAGCAGTGCTTTGCTTATCCTGGGTCCCTTTCTTTTCTATATAAAGTTTGTAATTGTCTTTTCCATCTATTTGAAGAATGTTGCTGGAATCTGGATTGGGATTGCATTATATGTGTAAATTGCTTTGGGCAGTATTGACATTTTCATGATGTTGAGTCTTTCTATCCATGAGCCTGGTCTATTTTTCCATTTTTGTAAGTCTCTTTTGGTTTCTTGTAGTAGTGTTTTGTAATTTTCTTTGTTTAGGTTCTTTATTTCTCTGCTTACATTTATTCCCAGATATTTCATCCTTTGGGTGGCTATTGTAAATGGTATTGCTTTCCTAATGTACTTTTCAGTGCTGCCATTGTCACTGTAGAGGAATCCAACTGATTTTTGTATGTTGATCTTATACTTTCTGCCACTTTGCTGAATCTTTCAAAGATGTCTGGTAGCTTTTTTTACTGAGTCTTTGGGGTTTTCTATGTGTAGGATCATACCGTCTACAAATAAAGAGTTTTATTTCCTCTTTGCCAATTTAGATTTGGCCATCTTGTTTTACCAAAAATTAAAAATCTTTACTTTGTTTATCCAGAGGTTCATGATATAAAGTATATGAATTAGATCTATTTTTTAAATCTGTAGAAGGCTTGAAAACATGGTTGTAATTTTAACAGTGTCGATGTAGATAATGGTTCCCAAAAGTTATTAAATATCAAACTTTGTCACATTCCAAGTCAAACCCAAACCAGGAGATATAAAGAACAAGATTAAAAACTACTAAAAATCAAAAGTGATTTAAAAAACAAAACTATATAAATTAAATAGCAAAAGATAATTTGGCAAGGCTTAATGTAGTGGTTACGAATCAGGCTGCGAACCGAAAGGTCAGCAGTTTGAAACTACCAGCTGCTCCATGGGAGAAAGAGGAGGCTTTCTGCTCCTGTTCAGGGTTGCTATGGGTCGGAACCTACTCGACAGCACTTAACAGCAAGTGATTAGTACGAAAAACTCTTTTTAAAATATGACTGCAATTAGTTTAGCAGTAAAATTTTTGTTATGATAAAAATAGTTCTACTACTGAAACATATGGTCATAATTCCAATAACATGTTTCCTCTTTAACTTTCTATAATTAAGATGCTTTTTATCAATGACTAAGTTAAAGTTCCAATTTTCAATGGATGTTTACAGCTGTTTCTCCTCATTTTAAGTTGTTGCCCATCAGCAAATGCAGGTTCTGTGTGCTTTTCTCCCCCGAGT
>NW_006408663.1:0-1014 GCF_000296735.1 Chrysochloris asiatica | reverse complement strand
ACCCTCTGGATCTAGGTTCCCTCTTGAAAGCTTGTAAGCCAGTCACTTCTTGCCTTTGTAGCACTCCCATTTTGGATAGCCAATGTTCAAGTTGCCCATTCCTGTCTACTCTGTTTATGGAGAGGCTGGGAATGATCCTTGCTGTAAAGATTTGTTCCCTCTTTTGAGTTGCTGCATCCATAGGTGTAGGTCAAGTTCATGAAATTGTATCAGATTACTCTTTTTTCCTCTTCTTTCTACTAGTTGAGCTCTGAACATCCAGTCATTGAGGTTAGGTCAAATGGGTATTATCTGCATGTGTGGCTGCTCTTGTGGATATGCCCTCTCTTCTTATCTACTGGATACTTCACTCTCTGCTGCAGTCCTCCATGGCTATGTCACTGACTCTGGGCCCAAGAGTCCCCAGGTCTTGCCACACTACTGGCCAACCAGTTCTCCACCTGGGTTCACAGGAGTCCATTGAACATTATAGGGCTTAGCTCGCAACCTCATAGCTGTTTTTCCTTCATTTCCCCTTGACAGTGGTGAATGTGGTCACCCATCAGAGCGTGTATTCCCATTGAGTCTTAGTCTTGGAAGGGGGTTTACTCTGAGGGGACCCGAACCCTTGCCATGATGTCTCCTGGGCAGGCAACTTGCTTGTTCTTGTAGTCATTGGTCGGTCTCCCTCTATTGTTTTGTATTTTTCCTGTCAGTTTTTCTTTGACGAGGTATCTTCTGTTCTAGCTGCTCCAGGCTGGTCTGCCCATCTTCTCAGGGAAATTTCCCATCTCTGAAGATTCTGGGTGCTGTTCAGGATTCCACCTATAGTCTTATGTAATGTAGAGGCTCCATGGGCAGCCTCCTTCACTAAGCACGTTGTATCCCCATTTTAGGTATTCCAATCAGTTATAGGCAGAAGACGGACTTACAAGTTTTTTATGGTGATATTTCTGGCTTTTCCTTTCTCTCCCCTTCCAGTGTCTATTTTATAATGTAAGGCAAGGAATACCAAGATTCAGTAGACAGCCAAGC
>NW_006408662.1:8762169-8764123 GCF_000296735.1 Chrysochloris asiatica | reverse complement strand
CATTGATACTTTTTGAAACTGGGTATACCAATCTATTTGTTCTTATAAGGCGTCCTGATAATGCTGTGGATTAGGTAGTCAGCAGTCCAAACTCACTAGGTCAGAAGTTCACACCCACTTACTGCTCTGCAGGAGAAAAATGTGAGGGATTGTCTGCTCCCATAAAGATTATAGTCTCAGAAACCTGGGAGAAGGTCACTATGAGTTGGAATTAACTTGATGGCAGTGGAGTGAGTTTTCTTTTATATATGTTTAAAATTACCTATAATAAAAAGAAAAAAAAAATACTAATGAGTCAGTTCTGACTCATATTGACCCTGTATAGGGCTTCTAAGGAGTGAATGGTGGGTTTGAACTGCCAGCCTTGTGGTTAGCAGTCCAGTGCTTACCCTAAAGCGCCACTCAAAACTAAACTAAATGTTTTATAAAGAATTGTTGTTTGCTGTTAACATCTGTTGATTCGGTTTCAACTCATAGCAACCATGTATACAGTTTCTGAAGAGCTGCTGGTGGGTTTGAACTACTGACCTTGTCTTTAGCAATCCAGAACTTATCCTAAAGCGCCACACCATGACTCCTTATAAAGAATAGGCTGATTTTATGACAAAAAGGATCAACATGGCTGTGGTGGTTTTACAACATGGCCCCCAAATTCTGACACTCTTCCACCCACAGGTGGGATCTTTGCTCTATCCCTTCAAATATGGGTAGACTTGAGATTGCTTTGCTTACTAGAGTACAAAGGGAGTGATGGTTTGTCATTTCTGAAGCTGGGTTGTAAAAAGAGCTACAGCTTTCTCTAAATGCTTGATGGGAAGTTAGCCACCATGTCAGACAACCCTGAGACCACCTGCTGGATCTGCTGTTTTGAGATGATCCAGGAGACAGGCTCACCTGAGCTCACAATCAATTACAGCATCAACCTGGCAGCCACCTGAGTGAGCAGCTAGCCCCAATACATCTATAGATGACTGCAGTCCCAGCCATCTGACTTCAGCAGCATGAGAAACCCCCCAAGAGAAAGCTGTCCATGAAACCTTTCCCAATTTCCTGACCCCAAAATTCACCAGCAAAATAAAATGGTGGTCAATTTACACTGAAAAGCAAAACAAACAAAGATGGCAGGACTGGAATCAGAGGCCTGATTTCAGCATGGACACTGGGCAGGAAGTGTGTGATGAACGACACTCATTAAATACTTATTGAGTTTAATTGATTCTTTTTCCAATCATAACAGCACAGGACAGCAAGGAGAGATCTGTCATGTTACACTATACTTCCCATCAACTTGTAAAATAGCAGCATTTTCCAAAGTACAGTTCAGAGAAGAGGACTTTCTGGGAATCTTCAGCTTGTAAAGGTTCAGTATCTAATGACTTTATTTTCAATAAAGGTAGAAGCAAAGCGGTACTGAAGTGACAATTCAGCTTCCGAAGGCCAAAACTGCAGAGCAGGGACTTCATGAGCTACAAAGAGAAGATTCTTTCCTGCGTCAGTCTCAGCTACTGTCCTTGCTTGATATTTCCCTGAGAAAATGAAAATACCAGAATCAGTCTCCCTGACAAGTTAGAAGGACAACTACTGTGATGCTGGAAGCTATACCAAAAGTATTTTAAACACCAGCATCCATGGTGGCTAAATTTCAGAGCAGCTTCCAGACTAAGACAGACTAGGAAGAAGGAGAGACAAATCACTCCTGAAGGTTAGCCAGTGGAAACCTTGTGTTTAGAAGCAGAACACTGTCTGACAGCATTCCGGAAGATGAACCCTGCAGTTTGGAAGGAACTCACAATTTATCTAGGGATGAGCTGCCTCCTCAAGGTAGAATTGATCTTACAGATATGGCTAGATGGTAATAGCAAAGTGTGGGGAACCTTCATTTACTGATGGGGTACAACTCAAAATAAAAAGAAACAACTGCAAGCATCCATGAATAATCTGAATGTGGAAAACT
>NW_006408662.1:8752319-8761729 GCF_000296735.1 Chrysochloris asiatica | reverse complement strand
TTATTTAGTGTGAAAATGATCAAACACGCAATCAAGATGCATTGATTATTACTGGTGATTGGAAAGCAACAGCTAGAAACAAAGAGGAAGGATAGGTAGATGGAAAATATGGCCTTGGTGATACAAATGGTGGTGGAGGTTTTTTGCAAGATTAGCAACTTATTCCAAGTCCTGATGTGGCACTGAAGCATAAACGCTAGACTGTTAACCACAAGGTTGGTGGTTCAAACCTACCAGCCTCTCCTTAGAAAGCTTATAGGATGGGGATGAGTTGGAACTGACTTGACAGCACTTAATAACAACAACAGCAGCAACTTATTCATTGCAAAGTACTTTTTTCAACAACATAAATGGCAACCATATATCTCACCAGATAGAATATACAGGAATGGAACTGACTACATCTGTTGAAAGAGTTGATGAAGTTCAATATCACCAATCAAAACAAGGCTAGGGGCAGACTGTGGAACAGACCTTCAATTGCTCCTGTACAAGTTCAGGCTGAAGCTGAAGAAATTAAAACAAATTCCTAAGAGTCAAAATATGACCCACCTGAATTTAAGAGACCATCTCAAGAACAGACTTGATGCATTAGACACTAATGACTGAAAACCAGAAAAGTTGGGATGACATCAAGAACATCATACTTGAAGTAAGCAAAGGTCATTAAAAAGGCAGGAAAAGACAGAAAAGAACAAAATGGATGTCAGTAGAGACAAGAAAATTTGCTTTTGAATATACAGAAGCTACAGCAACTAGAAGAAAAGATGAAGTAAAAAATTCTGAACAGAAATTTTCAAAGGGCAGCTTGAGAAAATGAAGTAAAATATTATAATGGAATGTATAAATATTTGGAGTTAGAAAACCAAAATGGAAGAACATGCACAGTATTTCTCAAGTTGAAAGAACTGAAGAAAAAAAAAAATCAAGACTTGACTTGCCATTTTGAAGGAATCTTTTGAATTGCAAGATCTTTGGCTCAAGCTTACCAGCTGCTCCTATACAGGGTTACTGTGGGTCGGAATTGACTCGACGGCACTTAACAACAACAACAATAACAGGCGAAATATTGAATGACACAGAAAACATTTAAAGAATTTTAAAGGCATATACAGAATCACTGTACCAAAAAGCATTGGTTGATGTTCAACTATTTCAAGACACACTATATGATGAAGAACTGATAGTATTTAAGGAATAAGTTCAAGCTGTATTGAAGGTATTGACAAAAAACAAGGGTCCAGGAATTGATGGAATATAAATTGAAATATTTCAACAAACTGATGTATAAATGAAGAAGCTCACTCATCTATGCCAAGAAATTTGTAAGACAGAATGTTGGCCAACTGATTGAAAGAGATCCATATTTGTGCCCATCACAAAGAAAGGTGAACAACGAATAGGGAAATCATTAAACAATATAATATAATATAATATTACAGGCAAGTAAAATTGTTCTGAAGATAATTCAAAATCAGTGGTAGTGGTGCATGACAGGAAGCCACAAGAAATTCAAGCTGGGCTCAGAAAAGGACATGGGATGAGGGATATCATTGCTGACATCAGATAGATCTTGTATGAAAGCAAAGAATATCAGGAGGATGTTTATTGACTATACAAAGATACTTGACTGTGTGGATAATAGCACAATACTGGTAACATTGTGAAAAATGGGAATATCAGAAAACTTGGTTGTGCTCATAAGAAACCTGTACATAGACCAATAGACAGTCAGTTGTTTGAACAGAACAAGGGAATATTGAATGGGTTACAATCAGAAGTGGTGTGCATCAGAATTGTATCCTTTCACCATGCTGATTTAATCTGTATATTGGGCACATAATATGGAAGCTGGGTTATGTGAAGAAGAACATGGCATCAGAATTGGAAGAAAACTCATTAACAACCTGAGCTATGCAAATGATTCAACCTTCCTTGTTGAAAGTGATAAGACTTGAAATACTAATGAAGATCAAAGACTACAGCCTTTACTATGGACTACACCTCAGTATAAAGAAAACAAAAGTCCTGGACCAATAAATAACATCATGATAAGTGGAGTAAAGATTGAAATTATTAAAGACTTCATTTTGTTTGAATGTATAATCATTGTTTACGGGAAAAGCAGTCAAGAAATCAAACAATGTATTTCATTAGGCAAATCTGTGGCAAAAGACCTCTTGTCACTTTGAGGACTAAGGAGCCTCTGACCCATGCCATGGCATTTTCAATTACCCTGTATGCATGAAAGTTGGACAGTGATTAAGGAAGACCTTAAAAGAATTGATGCATTTGAACGATGGTGTTGGTGAATATTGAAAGTGCTATGGACTGTTAGATGAACTAAGAAATTTGACTTGGAGGAAACACAGCCAGAAAGCTCAGTAGAAGTGTTCTAATGAGACTTCATCTCTTGGACTTTGGACATGCTGTCAGGGAGGACCAGTACCTGGAGAAGGACATCATGTTTGGTAAAGCAGAGGGTCAGTGTAAAAGGGGAAGACTTTCAAGGAGATGGATTGACATGGTGGCAGCAACAATGGACACAAAGGTAACAATTGTGAAGCTGGTGCAGGGCCACTCAGTGTTTCCTTCTGTTGTGTATAGAGTCACTATGAATCAGAACCTACTCGATGGCACCTAACAACAACAGAAAGTCTCCCTGGCCGCCTCCTGTCTGTTAATCTACTGTACTATGATAACTGGCATGCTGCATGGCCTGTTTTCAATAAAACACTGTAGATGAGGACACGATACCACCTCATATAGTAAAGGATGAGCCTCTGAATTTGGAAGACTCTCATGAAGATGTAGAACCAGGCAACATTTCATTCTGTTGTGTTGGGAGTCACCATAAGTTAGATGGCATCTAGCAACAACAACAATCTTCCCGATTCTAACTTTGCCCAACCCCCACATGCCCTCCAGAGTGTCACTTGTTCTCAGACTATGCTGGTTAGAAAGTTCAATCTATCGCTGGATTCAGTGAGGACGACATAACATAGGAGTTGAAAGGGTAGTTTCCAAAGGGCCAGTTTCTATTGGCACCGTGTCCAACACTGTGATGAAATTTCAGGTGGTCATTAAACACATGAAGAAATGCCATTGTTGTTGTTGTTAGGTGCCATCGAGTCAGTACTGACTCATAGCAACCCTATGTACAACAGAATGAAACACTGCCCGGTCCTGGACCAACCTCACAATTGTTGCCATGCTTGAGCCCAGTGATGCTGCCACTATGCCAATCCATCTCACTGGGGATCTTCCTCTTTTTCTCTGACCCAAATAAAATGAAATAACATCTCTCCCTGGCATTAAGAGTCAAGTTGAAAATAAAAGAAAACAGCAAATGCAGGCAAAGGTATGGAGAGACTAGGACCCTCATACACTGTTGGTGGAACTCAACTACAACACTGCAACCAATGTGTGGAAAATGGAATGGCACGTTCTTAAAAAGATGGAAACAGAAATATGCTAGGATCTAGCAATCCCACTAATAGGTATAGACCCTTCAGAAATAAGAGCCATGACACAAATAGATGTCTACACACCCATATTCATCACAGCACTATTCACAATAACAAAAAGATGCAGACAACGTAAGTGCCCATCAAGGGATGACTGGATAGACAAATGATGGTTCACTGGTATATGGAGCTAGAGTACTATGGTTTAATGCAACATTAAGGGAAAACAATGAATCCTTGAAACACCTCATAACATGGATGAACCTGGAGGACATTATGCTGAGTGAAAGTAGTCAATGATAAAAAGACAAATCTTGTATGAGACCACTACTTATAAAAGTTAAAAAAAGAAAGTTTATACTAAGAAAGAAACAATTTGTGAAGGTTACCAGTAGTAAGAGGGGAGGAAAGGGTGACTCACTAACTAGAGGGTATTCATGTATTAACTTGGGTGAAGGGAAAAGCAATATACAATAAGGGGACATCAGCACAGGTCACCAAGGCCAGGGGAATCACTGAGAGGAGCGCAAGAGTGAACAGCAATAATAACAATAATCTATGAGTGGATACACAGAGAGACACGTAAGCTAAATAGATGTGGAATACTGATGGGATGATACCACAGGTAAATAGATACATGGCAGAGAATATTTCTACATGTGTACTGTTGTTAAGTGCCAACGAGTCAGATCTGACCCACAGCAACGCTGCATACGGTTTCTGAGGAGCAGCTGGTGAGCTTGAACCCCCAGCCTTGTGGTTCAAACTGACTTTGCAGTCCAGCACATTAACTCACAGCACCACACCAGGACTCCACATGTGTATATGTACTGCAAATATATCCATGGATCGAGTATACAGAAGGCAAAGTTATAAAAACTTCTTAGCCCTAACCAAACACCTTGAGAAAATGAGTCATTTGACCTGAGGGTTCAGAACCATAGTGTCAAGGAAGACTAAGATCAATTGGCATAACATAGTACACAACAAGAATGTTCTACATCTTTCTTACTGGGTCTTTAAAACATGTGAGCAGCCACCTACAGTGTACCTGTTGGTCCCTCCCCATCTGAAGAAAAGAAGAATGAAGAACATCAAAGGCACATAGAACCAATTAGTCCAAAGGACCACTCACATCTCAGCTCCCATTAGCCTAAGACCAAAAGAACTAGATGGTGCCTGGCTGCCACTGCTGACCTCTCGGACAGGATCACAATAGGAAATTCTGGATAGAGTGGAAAAAAAAAAAAAAGTGGAATAAAGCTCAAAATTATAAAAAAGAGCAGTCTTGCTAGTTTGACAGAAACCGGTGAAACCTCAAGATTGTGATCATTAGGCATCCTTAAAGCCTGGGACTGAACTCACTTCCATGGCTCAACTTTCATCAGACGATCAACGCCACCCCTGCTAGGTGAACCTTAGAACTCTCAACCATCCAAGCTCAAATTTGACTAGGGATAAAGCTCAGAAACAAGAAAGAATAGGGAAAAGGATGACTGGAATGGTGAAGACAGGGAGGAAATGGAAACAGTGGTGCTATTTTGTGGGGATGAGGCTTTCTGCTCCCGTAAAGATTTACAAGCCTCGGAAACCCTGTGCAGGGTCACTATGAGTCGGAACTGACTCCACGGCACTTAACAACGACAACAACCATCAAAATGTGTATGAATTTTTTAAGGAAAAACCATTTTCCTCTGTAAATTTCATTTTCACCCTAATCACAGTCAAAAGTAAAAAACAAAACCAAAAAACTTCTTAAAGCAATATTCTATCAGAGGTGCTGCTTACCTGGTTTTATCCACATTAGGTGTTGGAATCGTGAGAGTGAGTCTCAAAGTGGCCCCAGGTAATTGCTGACTGTCATATCAAGAGAAAGCCATAGAAGGTGGACTTTTTTGCTTCAACTGGCAGAGTTTCTAGCTCCTTCTTCCTTTTCAGTGTTGGGCCTAGCAAACGGAACATCAGTAATTGAATAAAAGGTTTCCAAACAAGAACAAGATTTGGATTGTACTATCAAAAGGATTACTGAGTACTGGGGTCCTTCTGTGGCACTATAAGATAAACACTAGACTGTTAATCAAAAGGTTGGTTGTTCAAACCCACAAGCCACTCTTTGGAAACCCTATACAGGGTCTCTATGAGTCATAATAGACTCGACAATACTTAAAAACAAGCCAACAAACACAGAAAAGTTAAAGAAAAGAGGCCATCATTTAGTTTGAGCTAGGGAAGAAGTTTCAATTTCAAACAATATATGGATCTTCTAGGAAATGTAGAAAAAGAAAACTACTTGCAAAAAAGTGAAGATTACATTCATCACAGACTTTTCTTTAGTAATCATTTTCAGAACAATGGAACTACTATGAAAATTTGTGTCAAAACTGTGTTTATGTATGAGGTTAATAGAAGGAATTTCTTAACTATGCAAGGACACATAAACTACATGGTCCTGTGCTCACCCTGAAATGATCATCCCTTTTGACATATCAGCCAAGTGATTAATGAATTGAACTCAAAAAGAGAAGTGTAGGGTTTTGTTTTTTAATGTAGGGTTCATTAAGTCCAATTAATGCTTTTGATTATGCTATAATATGATATCAATGGCAACATTTGCAAAAATAACCTAAATAAAAAAAATATAATAATTGTGATTGATTGTGTTATATTCCTCCAGCTATATGTGAAGGAATGGGTTGCAGTATAAGGGCCGGAAGTGTGACTAGGCCTAGGTAAGGAGTCCTGGGGTAGTCTGTAGGATAAGCACTAGACCATAAGATCGGTTTCAACCACAAGGTTGGTAGTTCAGGCCCACCAACCACTCCTCAGAAACCCTAAATGGGGTCGCTATGAGTCAGAACCAACTCAATGGCATTTAACAACACCAACAGATGCCTAGTTTGCTCTGCTCCAAGGCAGAGTGGGGTGGTACATATGGGCAGAGGTAGACTCCTGGGTACCTGTTAGGAGGCAAGTTCTCAGAGACAAGGAGTTTAGGAAAGGGAGAAACCTTCAAAATTAACAACTATAGAGGAGCTAGCTAGCACATTGTAAAAGTTAATCTGGATGTTGAAAAAGTTGTTTCTAAATCCTACTGGAACAGTGGTTAAGGGCTTAACTCCTAACCCAAAGACAGCAGTCTGAGCCCCCTAGCCACTCCACAGGATAAAGATGTGACCGTCTGCTTCTGTGAAGATTACAACCATGGGAGCCCCACACGGGGCAGTTCCATGCTGTCCTATCCGGTCTCTATTAATCAATACACAACAACATTTGTGTTTTGAAGTGTGTCACTATTAACAAATTAAAAATAAAAGGAAAGATTCATACATTTCTAGCTGAAATGACAATTTAAAAATTTTACTTAAATGACAGAAAAAAGCTCACTCATTTTCCATGAACCTTTTGTTGACTTCAGAATGATTGCATTTAGGACCTCTTTTGAGTACTGTTAACGTAGACACTTGCATTTGAGGCCACTCCATGACTCTTAACTCTCATGATTCCAACACTCAATGTGCACAAGACCAGGTAAGCAGCACCCCTTGCAGAATACTGATGTAAGACGTATTTCTACCATAGTCTGCTGCCTACTGCAAGATGTTGGGCCAAGTATCAATAAAAGTATAGGGATTTATTTCTGGTCTTCTAGGGCAGGCATTTCCCACTTCTCTGGAAATTGCAACATTTTGTGATTTATTTGATTTCCTAACTTCCTCTCTAATCCCCTCCACACAAATTAAATGTGGTTTATTTACTTAATTTTTAGTGGACAGGATTTCAAATTGTTATTGTTTTGAAAAAATTGGAGGCTTTTGCAATATCCGTTTGCATAATGGCAATCATTACTGTATGTGCTGAGAACCACTGCTTTCAATTAATATTCAAGGGTTTGATCATATATGTGTGGAAACAGAGCCAGGAGGGAAAAATATAAATCAGCAGCGGACAAATGTGACATAGAATCAGGAAGGGGAAAAATCAATAGAAAATGAATTAGTAATAGACAATGGAACTCTCTCATTTTACCCTCTTGATGCATTTGAGTTTTGGTCTTGGAGAAGAATATTAAAAGTGCCATGGACTGCCATAAGAACAAACAATTCTGTTTTGGAAGAAGAATAGCCAGAATGCTCCTTAGAAGCCAGGATGGTGAGACTTTGTCTCCTATTTCAAACAATGTCTTCAGAAGAGACTGGTCCCCGCAAAAGGGTGTTATGAAAAGACCCCCATTGAGATGAATTGGCACAGTGGCAGGAACCAGGAACTCAAGCTTAGCAACAGTTGTGAGGGACTGCTGAACTGGGCAGTGCTTCGTTCTGTTGTGCATAGGGTTGCTATGAGTCAGAACCAACTCGAAGATACCCAATAATAACAACGTCATCCTCAGGACATGGGGGGAAGGGGTGACTTTTATATTTATGCAACTGCCAAGGGGATTAAGTTTACTCAGTCCATTAATTCACAAAGTAATACTGTTAAGACTTGTTATGTTATGGGCTATTTGCTAGGCATTGAAGAAGAAGAAGAAAATGAGTAATTTATTCCCTTGAGGAACACCAAACCTATGATGGGTGCAAATTAAGGTAAACTGACTCAGAAAGCAATTAAAAGCTATGTTCATTAAGACAGGACCAGAAGTATTATCTCGGATGGTGGATTAAAGAGAGGCACTGAGTAGACCTCTGCCAGAAATAGCACAAAACATTGGACAAAGCAGTTAAAGGGATGGTCCCACAACTCTGAACTACATATAAAGGAATATTTCTAAGTATTATAGGCTTACTGTTAGTAGAATTCATAGCAGAAGCAAGAAAACTGGCATTTGCTGCATGACAGCTTCAGGCAGACGCCTGGCACAGCTATCTTGAGAAGGATGCTGCCATCTTGAGAAGGATGCAGCCATCTTGAGAAGGGTGCCACCATTTTGAGAAGGTCACAGTGAATACAGCAGCAAAGACCTAATCGATTGTCAGGGATAAAGGTGCAAACAATCTTTTACCCATTCATTTTCCTTTCTCTGTCTGTGCACCTCCACTCTGGTGACTACAGGGAGTGCCTGAGTGAGTGGACACCCCACCTTCCACCACTGGAGGGTTCTACTGTGCAAGCACATTGATCTGGTCATCTGTGAACTATTTCACACTAGGAAAAAAAACTGGATTGTTTTACTACAGTTTTTGTTTTGTTTTGTTTTTACCTTCAGGGAGTTGGGGGCTCTTACTCTCCCTACATTATCCAAGAAGAGACAGCAATTGTGGCCATATAGCTAAGCTACAATCGCACCTTATAAAATCCCACAATCAGGGAAAGATCCAATATCAGCTACTATACACCAGGTAGACACCCAACACCTGCTACAGTTACTCTGAGTTGAATAATAAAAAAAGTGAAAACAGAAGTCCATCTTTTTATCACATCTACCTGGCAGCAATCAGAACGCATACTAATACAGCAATATACATTCATCTAATTATTGAAAAGAAACAATCAAAGATCTCAGTTCATGTCCAGAAACAAGACAGAATAGCTGAATCAAAATAACTAGAAGCAGACCTAGAATTTCCATTATTAGGAGGGCAGACTTTGGACCTGCCTGGTAAGAAATTCAGTTGAGTGATATTGAAGTTCATCCAAACACACCACAGATGGATTGAGAAAAATAAGGAAGAAATTAGGAAAGTGTTACAAGAACAATCAAATGAAATAGAAATAGCAATGGAAGCAATTCAAAACATGCAAAAAGTGGTCTAAATGATTAATAATAATAAAATACCAGAAATGGACAATACACTGAGAGGGCAAAGGGGTAGATTGAAGAGATGGAAGCCAAAAACAGCAAGCTTGAAGACAATCTCTCAATGCTGCTAAGATATAAGAGCAAGTAGAAAAAATAAAACAAAAGCTGAAGAAACTCTAAGATTCATGTGGGGCAATGTGAAGAGG